>NW_027257673.1:600000-900000 GCF_043159975.1 Macaca nemestrina | reverse complement strand
AATAAAAGCCTTAGAGTCAATTATTATGAGTGATCAATCTATGAACTATTTTTTTTTCTTTTTTTTTTTTTTTTTTTTTTTTTTTTGAGACGGAGTCTCGCTCTGTCGCCCAGGCTGGAGTGCAGTGGCGCGATCTCGGCTCACTGCCAGCTCCGCCTCCTGCGTTTACGCCATTCTCCTGCCTCAGCCTCCTGAGTAGCTGGGACTACAGGCGCCCGCCACCACGCCCGGCTAATTTTTTGTATTTTTAGTAGAGACGGGGTTTCACCGTGGTCTCGATCTCCTGACCTTGTGATCCGCCCGCCTCGGCCTCCCAAAGTGCTGGGATTACAGGCGTGAGCCACCGCGCCCGGCCTATGAACTATTTTATATAGCATAGTGACTGCATTGTTTTAGCACTGAAAGTACTTAAAATAAAACTTCTTACTTCCAACTTTTGCACTCCTCCAAAATAAAAGGCCAAAATGTGTAGATTTTATAATTCAGGGAAAAATTTAACTTCCCAAGTTGAGGCTTGTCAGAGTAGCTTTTGCCAGGAAAAGAGATTTTATGTCTATAAAAAACCGTTGAAAACAAGGGCTTTTTCTGGAAACATTGGAAGACCCTTAAAACATAAAGGTGCTAGAGGGTACCATTTAGACTCACAACCAAATGTTACTTTAGAGCTTATATTTAAGAGGTAATGCATGCTTACGTTTTTTTCCTTTAAAAAAATACTCTTTGGAAACCATTATTACTCCTGTAGACACATACTCTAGTTACATCATCTCTTCTTGTAAAAATAAAGGTATAATCATGATTATCTCTATTTCTTTGTGAAATTCAACTACCAATATACATTTATTAATCTGATCACTTTTCCACTAACTCACGATCTTATAGTATTCTCTCCAGAGTCAATTTTCTTTCCCTCTTTATTTATTTTTTATTTTTTGAGATGGAGTCTCCCTCCATCACCCGGGCTGGAGCACAGTGGCACGATCTTGGCTCACTGCAACTCCGCCCTCCAGTTCATGCAATTCTCTGCCCCAGCCTATGGAGTACCTTGGACTACAGGCAGCTGCCAACACACCCGGCTAATTTTTGCATTTGTAGTAGAGATGGGGTTTCACCATCTTGGCCAGGCTGGTCTTGAACTCCTGACCTCATGATCCAGCCGCCTTGGCATCCTAAAGTACTGGGATTACAGGTGTGAGCCACCGCGCCTGGCCTCCAAGGTCAATTTTCAGCATATAGAAGTAGGAGTAAGTCTTATAGGTAAGAACAATCTTGAAGGCAATTTTTAAATCTAGTCTTTAACGTGTTCAATGCAAATGAGAACTTGAGAACTACAAACTAAGATTTACTTCCAACACTAAGGCAAAAGTAAACTTCCAGAGCTAAATGAAGATAAACTACTATAAGCCTGATTTCTGTCATGCACATTATGAATGTACTCAGTGATTTCCAACCAAGACTTAAAAATTAGTCCAAAGGAGTCCAAGGGGGAGAATAAAGATGCTTCTGGTTTGCTCTTTTCCAATTCATTAGATAATATCTATTGTATGCCCAGAGGGCATGGAGTACTCCCCTAGGCACTAGCCATAGTGATTAGCGATTTGTTTTCTTATCATGTATGTTTTCACTGGAGTAACATTTCTAATTTCCTTCAAGAACTATTTCTTTGCATTTACAACTTGGTTCACTCTGACACAAGAAATATAGCTTTCGGCCTGTCTCAGATTTCAACATGGCCTATTAAACCTGATCATTTCTTGGTTTGGACTGAAAGTGAAAGACATGTATCTTCCTTTTTTTTGAACCCTGAGAGGCCATTGGAGGATTATTCATTGGCATAATTTTAATATTGTTGAGTCTCAAGAAATAGGGAGGGCCAAGGAGAGAGAGAGATGGAGAAACAGCTGGTCAGGGGAGCAGTCAGAACACACACAATGTTTATCAATTAATTTTGCCATCATATAAGGGCCTGGCTTGGTTCAACATACTTACAACAGTTACATCAAAGATCACCTATCACAGATCACTGTAACAGAGATAATAGTAACGGAAAAGTTTAATGTATTGTAAGAATTACCAAAATGTGACAGAGTCACAAAGTGAGCACATAATGATAGAAACGTGGCACAGATAGACGCTCCACGCATGGTTGCCAAACCTTCAATTTGTGAAAAACACAATATCAGCAGGTGTAATAACATGAGTTATGCCTGCACTCAAAAGAATAAAGGCACAAATCTGGGAAATGGAAGGGCCAGTCCATCCCCAGTACAGCAACATCATCAGCACAATCCCGCTGGAGTCCTTCATCAACAAAGGCAAAAAGTATCCTCCACACATTTATATTATAACCCAAACTCCTGTTAAAGAGTTTTAGGATATTTTTAAGGGGCTGGCCCCTTTGTTCTTTCCTCTATTTTAATTTTTAAATTCCTTCTTTTTTTTTTTTTTTTTTTGAGATGGAGTTTTGCTCTTGTTGCCCAGGCATGATCTCGGCTCACTGCAACCTCCACCTCCCAGGTTCAAGTGATTCTGCTGCCTCAGCCTCCTGAGTAGCGGGACTACAGGTGCCTCCTACCATGCCCGGCTAATTTGTATTTTTAGTAGAGACAGAGTTTCACCATGTTTCTCAGGCTGGTCTTTAACTCCTGATTTCAGGTGATCTGCCCACCTCGGCCTCCTGAAGTGCTGGGAATACAGACGTCAGCCACCGTGCCTGACCTCTAAATTCATGTTATGGAGACTCATCTTCATGGCTAAAATATCCTGAATTGACTGTGGCCTGTTGGGAGGCAGGAGGGAGGAAGCTACTTGTGGAAAATGAAGAAAGGGAACCACACCAGAAGCAAGAAAGTGTCATCAATTTTTACATCAAAGGCTCCATGAAAAAGGACAGTACAAATAGCCTGTTTTTGTAGCTGACCATTGGACTGTGGACGGCACCTGCATCTACCAGGTTTTTCTGGATAGTCCCAATTTTAAATTTTTGACCTGATCAATTCATGAACACAGTGCTACCGGTTAGATCTTTGTCCAGGTGTTTTTTTGTTTGTTTGTTTGTTTTCTTGTTTGTTTTTTTAGACAGATTCTCACTCTGCTGCCCTAGCTGGTGTGCAATAACACAATCTCCGCTCACTGCAAGCTCCACCTCCTGGGTTCACACCATTCTGCTGACTCAGCCTCCTGAAATGCTGGGACTACAGGTGCCCACCACCATGCCCGGCTAATTTTTTGTATTTTTAGTAGAGATGGGGTTTCACAAAGTTAGCCAGGATGGTTTCGATCTCCTGACTTCATGATCCACCCACCTTGGCCTCCCAAAGTGCTGGGATTACAGGCATGAGCCTCCGTGCCTGGCCACCCTTGTCTAGGTTTAAGCTTTAGAAAATAAGGTCTTCTTGCAGTGGGAGGCCTGATTAGGGTTATGATTCTGCCCTGGGGCATCTGCCACTTCTGACCTGGATGTAAACTTGGCATTTACTATTTACCTCCACACTTGAACAGCTAAGGATGGGCTGAGCACAGAGGCTCACATCTGTAACTCCAGCACTTTGGGAGGCCAAGGCACGAGGATCGCTTGAGGCCAGGAGTTCAAGACCTCCCTGGTCAACATAGTGAGACCTTGTCTCTGTAGAAGTACACAAACAAAACCGAGGATGGGTGGGTGGCAGGTAGCAGATCAAACTGGAAAACCATTAATCTGAGAGCTGAAAGGACCCTTAGACCTGCCCCCAGTTATCAGATGAGACTCTGCCTTGAGATCATAGCCTAAGATAATGTATTGAGCTTTTCTAGAGATTTGAAAATAATCAATCCTAAAACCCCCAAGCATACTGCTACTGTTTGCTACTTCATAATGTTTTCTAGTCTGGGTGTGGTGGCTCATGCCTGTAATCCCAGCGCCTTGGGAGGTTGAGGCAACTAGATCATGTGAGGTCAGGAGTTCAAGACCAGCCTGGCCAACATGGTGAAACCCTGTCTCTACTGAAAATACACACAATTAGCCAGCCATTGTAGTATGTGCCGGTAATCCCAGCTTCTTGGGAGGCTGAGGCAGGAGAACCATTTGAACCCATGAGGCAGAGGTTACAGTGAGCCGAGATTGTGCCATTGCACTCCAGCTTGGGCCACAAGAGTCAAATTCTGTCTCAAAAATAATAATGATAATAATAATGTTTTCTACAAGCAAGGGGTTACTTTGTACTGCAAACTGGTGTGAAGGAATCCACCATGTATCAACTTTTGGAATGATGACACTTATTTCTAGTTTTTGGAGGTGGGAATGCTTGTGGATCATCTTCTTTGTTCTTTGTTATATTGATTGATTTTTTTTAAAACTAGCATTTTTATAACAATAAAGTCATAAAAATAAGTAACTAAAATAAAGTAAAATAATCTAAAAAGGCCAGGCACGGTGGCTCACGTCTGTAATCCCAGCACGTTGGGAGGCCGAGATGGGTGGATTACCTGAAGTCAGGAGTTTGAGACCAGCCTGGCAAACATGGCGAAACCCCATCTCTACTAAAAATACAAACATCAGCCGGGCGTGGTGGCAGGCTCCAGTAATCCCAGCTACTTGGGAGGTTGAGGCAGGAGAATCACTTGAACCCAGGACAAGGTGCTTGCAGTGAGTTGAAATCATGCCATTGTACTCCAGCCTGGGTAACAACAGCTAAACTCGGTCTCAAAACAAAACAAAACAAAATTTAATATAATTGAGTTGAATATTTAAACTTTTTACTGACATTTCAAATTAGATTATAATTCAATTTAAAAGAGACTCTCATAGAAGCAGATGTACTCAATTATGTTACCTCTATGGTTTCATTTAAGCAATTTGTTTTGTGAAGAGACACAAATCCAACCAGATTTTAACAGTGTATAAATATGTATTTATTAATTTAATTACAATGACAATACTCGCAACTCCCCATTTGAATAAAGGAGAACATCTCATCTCTGTTCTGGGGCACTGTGCACTATAGGTGTGTGGAAATATCGATGCCCTCAGCTGTGTGGTAGGCTCAGTGGGACCTGGAGTGCTGGAAACCCTCGGCAATTCACCTGTAGCCACAAAAGTCTTTGTCCATTTATTCCCATTGCTATAGAAATATTATATTCAGTGGTTGTTATGATGCAAAAGAAAAGAAGGGAAATTTATTAAACCTTTACATATAAGTTATGTTAGTAAATAAAGTCAACTTTCTTCTGGCTTAACTAAAAAACTATACTATACATATTTATGACTTCTGGAAATTTTAAATATTTTGAAGCAAAGCAACTCATTATTGGTAAGACAACCAATTAAAACTGCAGAGTTGTAGAGGTTATGGGTTACATGTATAAGAAAATTTCATAGCAATAATCTTTTAAGACTATGTGAAGAGACTCTACAGTGAAGCAGAAATCAGAAGAGGCTCCTAGACAGAAGAGACTTGCCTTGTCTCAGATGAGACTTTGGACAGCGGACATTTGGTTTAATGCTGAAATGAGTTAAGACTTTGGGGGACTGTTGGGAAGGCATGATAGGTTTTGAAATGTGAGGACATGAGATTTGAAGGGGCCAGGAGCAGAATAATATGGTTTGGCTATGTCCGTACCCACATCTCAACTTGAATTGTATAGCTCAGAATTCCCACGTGTTAGGGGAGGGACCCAGGGAGAGGTAGTTGAATCCCTAGGGTCTCTGAAATTAGAATAGAATTAAGAATACGGTGTATGCTCTCAGTTCACCAATTTATCAAAAGTAGCTTTATGATTCAGGAGGGTATCTGTTCTTTTGCAATTAGAAGAAAAGAAAGAATATTTTATATTTCAACTCTTTGGATTTTCTTCACTAACAGTATTTCCAAGGCTAAGTAAGGGAGTTGCAAGTAGCACCAAGAGAAAAAAGCAGGCTTGAGCAGCTTTTTAAAAATGGTCTTAAAATATGCAAAATGGAGCCAGGTGTGGTGGCTCACTCTTGTGATCCCAGCAATTTGGGAGCCTGAGGTGGGAGGATTGTTTGAGGTCAAAAGTTTTGAGACCAGCCTGGGCAGCAATGCAAGATCCCCATCGTTACAAAAAAATAATATATGTTTTTAAAATTAGCTGGATGTAGCGGTGCATGCCTTAGAGTCCTAGTTTCTTGGGAGACTGAGGTAGGAGGAGCTCTTGAGGCCAGGAGTTCAAGTCTGCAGTGAGCTACGATTGCACCACTGTCCTCAAGCCTGGGCAACAAAGTGAGACCCTGTCTCTCTCCATATATATATAAGTATATAAATAAATATATATAAATATATATATTTATAAATAAATATATAAATAAATATATATATTTATAAATAAATATGTAAGTAAATATATATTTATAAATAAATATGTAAGTAAATATATATTTATAAATAAATACACATAAATAAATATTTACTGATAAATACATATAAATATATATTTATTAATTTTATTATAAATTTATTAATTTTATATTTACTGATAAATACATATAAATATATATTTATTAATATTTATTAAACATATATTTATAAATAAACAAACATATATTTATAAACAAATATATATTTATAAATAAACAAACATATTTATAAACAAATATATATTTATAAATAAACATATATTTATAAACAAATATATATTTATAAATAAACATATTTATAAACAAATATATGTTTATAAATAAATAAACATATTTATAAATAAATATATAGATAAAGAAATATATATTTATAAATAAATATATAAATATATATTACATAAATATATAAAATACACATATATATACCATGGAAAAGGGACGGGGCCAAATTATCAAAGACATTATTGAAGAAAAAGAAATACTTGTCCTGCCAAATATCAGAACTTTTATAAAGCTACAGCAATTAAGACAATGTGGTCTTCACTGATTAACTGACTAATGAAAGAGAATAGAGCGCTCCCAAATAAATCTCCACAAATTTTATCTTTGATATGTGATGTAGATCACATGGCAGATCAGCAAGAAAAGAAAGGACTTTTCAATAAATAGAATAGAAAAATAGGGTTATTGATATAGGAAACAAAATGAAATTATATTTCTACTTTGCTCTATATACAAACATTAAATTCCAGATGGACCAGACTTACAAGTCAGAAACAAAACTTTAAAACTTCTAGTAGAAAATGTAAGTGAATGAGACACAAAAAGCCACTTAACCATTAAAAAAGAATAGACATTTTGACTATCACAAAATTAAGAACTTTTCACATCAAAAAGTGGAAAGATGGGCTGGACATGGTATCTCAAGCCTGTAATCCCAAACACTTGAGGTCAGGAGTTTGAGACCAGGCTGGCCAACATGGTGAAACCCAGTCTCTACTAAAAATACAAGAAATTAGCGGGACATTGGTGGCAGACACCTGTAATCCCAGCTACTTGGGAAGCTGAGGCATGAGAATCATCCGAATCTGGGAGGTCTAGGTTGCAGTGAGCCACTGCACTCCAGCCTGAATGACAGAACGAGACTCTGTCTCAAAAAAAATTAAAAAATTAAAGTTAAAAATTGAAAAGATAAACTATAAACTAGAGAAAGATATTTGCAGTACCTAAAACCTATGAAAGATAAATATCATATTGATGAAGTATAAGGAGCTCCTATGAATTAATTTTGAAAATAGCAACCCAACAGAAAATTGAGAAAAGACATTAATAGGGATTTCACAAAAGAGAAAGTCCCCAAAACATAAAAATTTTCTCACCCTCATTAGTAATCAGGAAAATGCACAAGATACTACATATCTATTGTCTCCAACAATATTAAGAAGTTTGAAAATACCAAATGTACTAGTCCCCATTCACACTGCTGATAAAGACATACATGAGATGGGGAAGAAAAAGAGGCTTAATTGGATTACGGGTTCCATGTGGCTGAGGAGGTCTCAGAGTTATGGTGGTGGATGAACAGCACTTCTTACATGGCAGTGGCAAGAGAATATGAGAAGGAAGCAAAAGAAGCAAAAGACAGAACCCTTGAAAAACCCATCAGACCTTGTGAGACTTATTCACTATCACAAGAATAGCATGGGAATCTCTGGCCCCAGGGATTCAACTACCTTCCCCTGGGTCCCTCCTCCAACACGTGGGAATTCTGAGTGATACAACTCAAGTTGAGATGTGGGTAGGGACATGGGCAAACTATATTATTCTGCTCCTGGCCCCTCCAAATCTCATGTCCTCATATTTCAAAACCTATCATGCCTTCCCAACAGTGCCCCAAAGTCTTAACTCATTTCAGCCTTAACCCAAATGTCTGCTGTCCAAAGTCTCATCTGAGACAAGGCAATCTCTTCTGCCTGTGAGCCTGTAAAATCCAAAGCAAGCTAGTTACTTCCTGGATACAATGAGGGTACAGGTAATTGAGTACATACAGCTGTTCCAAATGGGAGTAATTGGCCAAAACAAAGGGGTTACAAGCCCCATACAAGTCAGAAATCCAGCAAGGTAGTCAAATTTTAAAGATCCAAAATGATCTCCTTTCACTCTATGTTTCACATCAAGGTCATGCTGATGAAAGAGGTGGGCTCCTACGGTCTTGGGTTGTTCTGCCCCTGTGGCTTGGCAGGGTATATCCCACCTCCTGGCTGTTTTTATGGGCTGATGGTGAGTGTCTGCAGCTTCTTCAGTCTCACGGTGCAAGCTGTCAGTGAATCTACCATTCTGGGGTCTGGAGGACAGTGACCCTCTTCTGAGAGCTCCACTAGGAAGTGCCCCAGTAGGGACTCTGTGTAGTGGCTCCGACCCCACATTTCCCTTCTGCACAGCCCTAGCAGAGGTTCTCCATCACAGCCGCACCCCTGCAGCAAACTTCACCTTGGACATCCAGGAGTTTTCATACATCCTCTGAAATCTAGGTGGCAGTTTCCAAACATCAATTCTTGACTTCTGTGCACATGCAGGCTCAACACCATGTGGAAGCTGCCAAGACTTGGTGCTTGTACTCTCAAAGCCATGGCCTGAGTTCTATGTTGGCCCCTTTCAGCCAGGCCTGGAGAGGCTGAAATGCACCGCACTAAGGCCCTAGGCTACATACAGCAGAATCAACTTGGGCCCAGCCCAGATAACAATTTTTTCCTCCTAGGCCTCCAGACTCATAATGGGCGGGACTGCTATTGACGACCTGTGAAATGTCCTATAGACATTTTCCCCATTGTCTTGGGGATTAACATTCAGCTTCTCGTTACTCATGCAAATTTCTGCAGACAGCTTGAATTTATCCTCAGAAAATGGGATTTTCTTCTCTATCACATTGTCAGGCTGCAAATTTTCCAAACCTGTATGCTCTGCTTCCTTTATAAAACTGAAGGCCTTTAACATCACCCTAGTCACCTCTTGAATGCTTTACTGCTTAGAAATTTCTTCCAGCAGATACTGTAATCCATCTCTCTTAAGTTCAAAGTTTCACAAATCTCTAGGGCAGGGGCAAAGTGCTGCCACTCTCTTTGCTAAAACATAACAAGAGTCACCTTTGCTCCAGTTCCCAAGAAGTTCCTCATCTCCATCTGAGACCACCTTAACCAGGACCTTATTGTTCATAACACTATCAGTAATTTTGTCAAAGCCATTCAACAAGTCTCTAGGAGATTCCAAATTTTCCCACATTTTCCAGTCTTCTTCTGAGCCCTCCAAACTGTTGCAACCTCTGCCTGTTACCAAGTTTCAAAGTCGCTTCCACATTTTGGGGCAACTTTTCAGCAGCACTCCACTCCACTGGTACCAATTTACTGTATTAGTCTGCTTTCACACTGCTGATAAAGACATACCTCAGTCTGAGAACAAAAAGAGGTGTTAAGAAAAATAACTGTAATTGGATTTACAGTCCTACATGGTGGGGGAGGCCTCGGTCATGGCAGGATGTGAAAGGCACTTCTTACATGGCAGCAGCAAGAGAAAATGAGGAGGAAGCCAAAGTAGAAACCCCTGATAAACCCATCAGACCTCATAAGACTTACTCACTATCACAAGAATACTACAGGAAAGACTGGCCTCCGTGATTCAATTACCTCACCCTGGGTCCCTCCCACAACATGTGGGAATTCTGAGAGATAGAATTCAAGCTGAGATTTGGGTGGGGACACAGCCAAACCATATCACCAAATATGGAGACACTGTGGATCAACAAGATCGTCTCGAACTTATACAGAAGGTGAGAGTTTAAATTAGAACAACCACCTTGGAAAACAATTTAGATTATTTTATAAAGATGAGCACACTCATATGTTATGGCAAAGTAATTCTTCTACCATAGGCCCTGGAGAAACTCTCCTGCACATGTAACAGAAGTAGTAAAAAAAAAAAAAAGAAAAGAAAAGAAATGCTCATGTAATACCATCCATAATAGCAACAATCTGGAAATAAGCCAAATGCTCATTAATAAGAAAATGGATAAATTAATGGGAGAATGAGTAAATAAATTATACTCTTAAAAAACTAAATAATATGTCATTTAGGGCAATCATATATATGCAATAAAACAATAGTTTTTTAAAGGAAGGGAATCTTAAACATAAATTCAGGGTTGTAGTTACCCTGGGGCTGAAGGGTGTAAATCAGGAAAAAGGACAGAGGAGGAACAGATGTTAGGATCAGGACCTTAGTTCTTGGTTGTGTTGTGAGTTCACAAGTGATTACCATATAATTCAAATATATTCAAATACATTTACATAGATGTCTAGGCACAGACAAGGATTAAATAGGAGCCAAGCTATGCTATGAGCCAAGGATTGTGATTAATCAAATTTTATGCACTTTAAGCCATTTGAAAAACAGAAAAGCAAAACAGCAAAATAATTTTTAAGAAATTGAATATAGGGTGCTATGTTCTGAATGTGTCCCCCTAAAATTAATCACCAATGTCACAGGATTAGGAATAGGGCCTTTAGGTAGTGATTCAGGCATGAAGGAAGAGTCTCCATAAATGGGTTTAGGGTCCTTACACAAGGACTGGAGGAAGTGGGCTTCCTCTGTTTTGGCCTTCTGCCTTCTGCCATGTGAGGGCACATTGCATCCCCTCCTGAAGATACAGTGCACAAGGTGCCATCTTGGATGTAGAGACCAGGCCCTCACCAGATACCAATCCTACTGGTACCTTGATGTTGGACTTCCAGCCTATGGAACTGTGAGAAATACATTTTTGTTCTTCAGAAATTACCCAGCCTTTTGTATTTTCTTATATAATAACACAAACTCATTAAGGCATAATGCCTCTTGTCATTTTCTTCTACAATTTTCTTTGTTGTCTCTTTACACTGGGTCACTTTATATTTGATGCTTCATAATATCTCTTACTTTTGGTTTTTCACATTTCTGTTCCAAGTGTATTCTTAGATACATGTTTTTCACTATTTGTTAGTATCCAGGTCAGAAAGTCCAGGATACATTATTTTAAGGGTTTAGTTTCTGCAACAACGTAAGTATTAATGCCTCCTGCAAACTAGGTATTTCCTATCCAATTGTAACTGCCATCCAGAAGCAAAGTGGAATTACAGTCTATGAGTGCAGGGTTGATTTTTAAGGTACCCAGGGTGTGGTTCAATGCTGGTTTTTAATCATGCAGATTCATTGATTGCTTGGCACACAACTGTGTCGATTGCCAGTTATATCTGTATTTATCCATACTGTTACAAGGGGAAGGTACAGACTGTGAAGTTGGACCAGGTATCACACCCAGGTTAATAGCTGGTTAATTAGCTGCTTAACTGTTACGCGTAGTAGCTCAGCTGAAAGGCACTTTTATTATGGGGACTTTCCCTTAGTGCTCTGTGGCGCACAAGAGCAGATCTATGTAGAAGCATTTAAGTATTTTGTGTATCAATAGGAAAATTAAAGGAACAAATTCTTATTGTGTTTTTTGGCCCTGAAGACAAAACCACAGTGACAATAACTAGGTCATGGCATTGTATTCAAGGAGGGTCAGCCTTGGCCTTTGAGAGTGAGTCCCCTTTACCCCACTGTCAAGACTCACTGAGCAGGCCAGGCGCTGTGGCTCATACCTGTAATCCCAGCACTTTGGGAGGCCAAGGCAGGCGGATCACGAGGTCAGGAGATCAAGACCATCCTGGGTAACAAGGTGAAACCCGGTCTCTACTAAAAATACAAAACATTAGCCGGGCATGGTGGCGGGTGCCTCTAGTCCCAGCTACTCAGGAGGCTGAGGCAGGAGAATGGCGTGAACCCGGGAGGCGGAGATTGCAGTGAGGTGAGATTGCACCACTGCACTCCATCCTGGGTGACAGAGTGAGACTCTGTCTCAAAAAAAATAAAAATAAAATAAACAATAAAAACTCACTGAGCAGTTGGGAAAGTTCAGGTGGAACAGGCAGGGAACAGCAAACACGGTGGGGGCGCTCACTGTCATGAGCGGCGATGCCAGATATAGTCAGTAGACCTGTCTTCTACTTGACAGCAGGCAGGTTGATAAACATTTTCTTGGAGAGTTTCTTGATTCTTCCCAGTTGTGGCAGGATGGACTGACTTTGAGGAGCTCAGGAAGGTTGTTAAAGGACACAGAAAAACAAGATGAATTGTACTCCTCAGCAGGCCTAGGTTACAGCAGCATGTCCTTGAAGCCTCAGCCTCTCCTGGGACACAGCATAATGCTCCTAATGATTTGAAATTTGGTGGAGAGTAGGTTGCTAATCCCTGTGTCCAGGGAAAAAAAGGGACATCAATAGCAAAAGGTTATAAAATAAGTGGGCCTAACATCAGCTTATTGCAGGAGGTAGGGATTTAAGATGTAAGAATTTACCTGCATGTGGAAGCTCACACCTGTAATCTCAGCACTTGGGGAGGCCAACGGGAGAGGACGGCTTGAGCCCAGGAGTTTGACATGACCCAGGCAACATAGTAAGTCCCCATTCGCACAAAAATGTTTTTGAAGAAAAGTAGTTGAGAGTGGGGGCACATGCCTGTACTTCCAGGTACCTGGGAGGCTGAGGCAAGAAAATCGCTTAAGCCTGGGAGATTGAGGCTGCAGTGAGCTATGATCACAATGCACACCAGCCTGTGAGTCAGGAGACCCCAGCTGGTGCCCCGAAACTCCCCCTCCACTGGTAGATGTCGGCTCAAGTAGGTCCTGAGAACAAGAGTCCCGGGGGTCTGCTCCTGGAGGCCCCGAAGCCCCCACTCTCACAACAACCCCTACCATATCCGCGCTCCAGCCGCCAACAGGACTGCCACAGAAGCCCTTGCCCAGGCGTCAATGAACCTGTTTAAAGGGGCCGCAGCGGGAACTGGAAGAGCAAAGGAGTCGGCCTGGGCAATGCGCATGCGCGTGGCGCTACCCTGTTCTCCTGTCACAGTGACTCCAGCGGTTGCCTGAGGACAACTCCGTGAGCCTTAACAAAGCAGGACCCCTCCGAGGCAGTGCCTCAGTGTCGAGGCACCAGCCTGACCAATCCAGGGGGTCGAAAAAACAGTTTCAGGACACCACGCTACACCGAGGGCTGACCAGGATGCCGAAACAGCAGGCAGAGTACAGGGAAAGCAGAGCGGAATCCCAGCCTCAGGCCTCCCGGACGGTGTTCAGGTGAGCCCCCCAAAAGCCGTGCCCCTGTGATCTCGAGACAGGTCTGCCTGTGTGCCCGTGGGCTGCTCTCTCACCTAAGGGTCGTGCTCCCCAAGAGCAGAACCCTCAGCCTCAGGGATTGTCTGGGGGTGAGTGTTTCTCTGCCACTGCTGTATGTCTGTGTGCGTGTGTCTCCTCTCCTCTCTCTCTGCCTCTCACTGTCTGTTTCTCTCGCTTTCTTTGTCTCTGTGTGTGTGTGCCTGTGTGTTGAGATGAATGTGTGCAGTGCGCTACAAAGCAACTTCTTGCAGGAAGGCCGGTCTTTGGTGAGCCTCTTTCTGTGTCCCAGGCTGGGTCATGTGCCGGTTGTCAATCATTTCCGTGGCAGTTCCACTCTGGCTTTGTGAAGGCCTCGATAATGTGAGCAGATGCGTCCGTCTCAGGGAAATTGAAATTTCATCCCGATCCTGAGCAGCCTCTTTTCCATGATGAAGATGACTACACACCAGCCAAAAAAAGAAAAGCCTCAAAGAGCACATTGTCCTGCAGGAGGGGAGGAGACCCAGGTGAAAGGAGATGGTTCTATCCCCTCGAGTCTCTTCTCAGAGAAATGAAGACACACCATGCAACAATCTTGAAGAAAAAGCTGAGAACGGGAATCGAAAAGGTGCCTGTCAAAGGCACACAAGCCTCTCAGGACAAGTCACCTGATTTGCACCCCTCCACATATGCCTTAGGCAATGTTTCCAGGAGTTCTTCAATGGTTTCCATCAGCTCCAGGGGAAGCCAGTGTCACATGTGGTCACATTGGCGCCACTTCGGAATCGCCCCTGGACCTCTTTACACATGTGTGGAAAGCTGGAAGAGTTTACAGGAGCCCCAGGCCCTCTATAATCGCGACAGCCCACTGCTCTTTCAAAGGAGGGAGCCAGAAGGCTCACAGGTCAGTGAACTTTCAGCTGACAACAACCCTTGGAACTCATGTGATTATTCTAGACTGCAACAAGGCCAAGACTGCCCCAGTAGATGTGCTCAGATCATCCATTCTCATTCGGAGGGTTCCAGAATCGGATCTGATGGGGTGTCATAAGATGACCACAGCAGGCGCGTTGAAGCTACAGCTCCCAAGGTGGAAATCGGCTCAAGGACATCCTGAAGTCAGGACCCCTGGGGGTTTGATCCTCGGAGGCCGTCCGCAGCCAACTCTCCACGCGGCCCCCTACTGAACCCAGGATGCAGCCGCTGGCAAGGCGACAGCAGGACAGCCCCTTGCGACCAGGGCTCAAGGTCGTTTACACGAGTGGCAGCCAGACTGCCTGCAGCAGAGCGCGGGGGGTGGGGGGGCAACCAATGGGCATGCGCGAATGGTGAACAGGTGCCCGCCTCACAGTGGTTCCCACGGTTGTCAGAGAAACCGCTCCCGGAGGCCTGGCAAACAGGAGCCCTCCGTGGCAGTGCTTGGGTGGAGGGGCTCCGAGACTCCAGCCTAACCTCTCCACGGGGTGGACAGGACGTTCTCCGGATGCCAGGAGTCGTGGCAAAGGGCTGACCAGGACGTTGAAAGCACAGGCGGGGTCCGGGGGAAGCAGCGCGGCATCCCCGCCTCAGGCCCGCCCGGACGCTGTTCGGGTGAGTCTCCCCAGAAGTCGTGCCCCCGTGATCTCGAGGACGGCTCGGCCTGCAGGCCCGTGGGCTGCTCTCTCAACCGAAGGTCGTTCTGCTCCAGAGCCGAACCCCGTAGCTTCAGCGGCTGCCTGGGGCTGTTTGTTTCCGCGCCACTGCTGTATGACTCTCTCTGTGTGTGTATGTGTTTGGGTGTGTTTCGCTTCTCTCTCTGTCTCTCACTCTGTGAGTTTCTTGCCCTCTCTCTGTCGGCTGGTGTTTGTGTGTGTGTGTGTGTGTGTGTGTGTGTGTGTGTGTGTGTGTGTGAGATTGTGTGTTTGGAGGAAAGTGCCCTGTGCGCCCAAAAGCGATTTCTTGCCTGTCGCCTGTCTTTGGTAAGCCTCCCTCCGCGTCTATGCCTGGGTCATGTGTCCGCTTGTCAAGCGTTTTCCCTGCGGATCCACTTTGGGTTTCTGAAGACCTGGACCACGTGAGGAGATGTGTGACCCCCGGAGCAGTTGAAATCTCATCCCCATCCGGTGCGGCCTCTTTTCATTGATCAAGACAAACACACTGCAGCCGCGGACAAAAGCCGCAGGGAGCTCATCCTCCTGCAGGAGAGCAGGAGGCCCCCATCACAGAAGAGGCTTGTATCTTTTCAGGGCTCCTCTGTGAGAAAAGAAGCCCCACCACGACACAGGCTGAAAGAGGAAGCCAGGAATGGGAGATGGCCACAATCCCAGTCACTGGAACGCTGGCCTCACTGGACAAGCCACCCGTTTGGCACCCCTCTCCTTCAGCCCGTGGCAGTGGCACGGGGCTGTAACCGGCCTGAGCCCTGGCCTCTGCTCCGTCCTCCCTCTGGCTGTGTATCCCCTGTTTCTCCGGGGCTTACGTGCTTCCTGGTCTGGCTGGATGTCTTCCAGAAGGATCACTTCCCAGTCCATCAGGGAGACACGTCCTGGAGATGATCCCTGTCATGATTGTTTCTCTCTGCAAACCTGCTTGGGTTTGTCCCGATTTCCAGCGGGGGAGGGGGAGCTTCAGGGCCCCTGCTGGGGACTCAGGACTCCGCTTCGGATCCGATAATGGACACTCCGGGTGAGAAAGCATGGGCTGAGCACATCTCCTGAGGCAGGCAGGGTCTCGCTGCAGCCCACAATCATCCCACAGGCCTCAAGGCCTGCTGTCCACTGAAAGTTCACGGCCGCATCTGAGCCCTCTGCCTCCCTCCTCCTTTGAAAGACAGGTCCTTGTCTTCTGGGACAGGTGCTGTCGCATTTCCTCTGCACACCCAGTCTCATTCCTGAGAAGGAGACTCCCCTCTGCTCCTGGGTGGACTGGCCCCCTGAAGCTTTTGGCCCGCTGCTAGATCCCAGGCGTTCTTTGATTTTCCTTGGCATTCATGGAAAGGTCACCTGTGCCCCCCTTCCACCGGGCAAACGCCTGGACACCATTGTCTCCTTCGGCATCGCCCCGTGGGCCCTCCGTGACACACGTTCACACCATCTGCTCTAGGCTACGCCGGTGCCACGCGTTGGCTCCACCTCGGACTGGCCCCCGGACCTGTTGACACGTGTCCTGGGAAGCGGGATCAGCCTGAAGGAGCCCCAGGCCCATGAGAATCACGGCAGGTCACCGCTCTTTGAAAGGAGGGAGGCAGAGGGCTCACGGGTCAGTGAACTTGCAGCTGACTCCACGCCTTGAGGCCCATGGGATGATTGTGGGCTGCAGCCAGGCCCTGCCTGCCTCAGTCGATGTGCTCAGCCCATCCATTCTCACTCGGAGGGGTCCAGAATGGGATCTGATGGGGGGTCAAGAGATGACCCCTGCAGGCGCCCTGAAGCTGCCGCTCCCCCGGTGGAAATCGGCTCAAGGGGGTCTGAAGACCGGATCCCTGGGGGTTTGATCCTGGGAGGCCGCCCGCGGCCGCCTCTCCCACGCGGCCCCCTACTGAACCCCGGATGCAGCCGCTGGCAAGGCGGCAGCAGGAGAGCCCCTGGAACCCAGCGGTCACCGTCCTTTAAAGGGGACGCAGCCTGACTGCCGGCAGCGGAGCGCGGGGCGGCCCAGCCAATGCGCATGCGCGAGTGGCGAGCGGGTGCCCGCGTCACAGTGGTTCCCACGGTTGTCAGAGAAACCGCTCCCTGAGGCCTGGCAAACAGGAGCCCTCCGTGGCAGTGCTTGGCTGGCGGGGCTCCGGGGCTCCAGCCTGACCTCTCCACGGGGTGGACAGGACGTTCTCCGGATGCCAGGAGTCGTGGCAAAGGGCTGACCAGGACGTTGAAAGCACAGGCGGGGTCCGGGGGAAGCAGCGCCCCATCCCAGCCTCAGGCCCGCCCGGACGCTGTTCGGGTGAGTCTCCCCAGAAGTCGTGCCCCCGTGATCTCGAGGACGGCTCGGCCTGCAGGCCCGTGGGCTGCTCTCTCAACCGAAGGTCGTTCTGGTCGAGAGCCGAGCCCCCTACCGTCAGCGGCTGCCTGGGGGTGTTTGTTTCCGCGCCACTGCTGTAGGGCTCTCTCTGTGTGTGTATGTGTTTGTGTGTCTCCCATTTTCGCTTCTCTGCCTGTCTCTCACGCTCTGTGAGTTTCTTGCCCTCTCTCTGTCCGCTGGGGTGTGTGTGTGTGTGTGTGTGTGTGTGTGTGTGAGATTGTGTGTTTGGAGGAAAGTGCCCTGTGCGCACAAAAGCGATTTCTTGCCTGTCGCCTGTCTTTGGTGAGCCTCCCTCCGCTTCTGTGCCTGGGTCATGTGTCCGCTTGTCAAGCGTTTTCGCGGCGGTTCCACTTTGGGTTTGTGAAGGCCTGGACCACGTGAGGAGATGCGTGACTCCCGGAGCAGTTGAAATCTCATCCCCATCCGGTGCGGCCTCTTTTCATTGATCAAGACAAACGCACTGCAGCCGCGGACAAAAGCCGCAGGGAGCTCATCCTCCTGCAGGAGAGCAGGAGGCCCCCATCACAGAAGAGGCTTGTATCTTTTCAGGGCTCCTCTGTGAGAAAAGAAGCCCCACCACGACACAGGCTGAAAGAGGAAGCCAGGAATGGGAGATGGCCACAATCCCAGTCACTGGAACGCTGGCCTCACTGGACAAGCCACCCGTTTGGCACCCCTCTCCTTCAGCCCGTGGCAGTGGCACGGTGCTGTACCCGGCCTGGGCTCTGGCCTCTGCTCCGTCCTCCCTCTGGCTGTGTATCCCCTGTTTCTCCGGGGCTTACGTGCTTCCTGGTCTGGCTGGATGTCTTCCAGAAGGATCACTTCCCAGTCAATCAGGGAGACACGTCCTGGAGATCCCTGTCATGATTGTTTCTCTCTGCAAACCTGCTTGGGTTTGCCCCGATTTCCAGCGGGGGAGGGGGAGCTTCAGGGCCCCTGCTGGGGACTCAGGACTCCGCTTGGGATCCGATAATGGACACTCCGGGTGAGAAAGCATGGGCTGAGCACATCTCCTGAGGCAGGCAGGGTCTCGCTGCAGCCCACAATCATCCCACAGGCCTGAAGGCCTGCTGTCCACTGAAAGTTCACGGCCGCATCTGAGCCCTCTGCCTCCCTCCTCCTTTGAAAGACAGGTCCTTGTCTTCTGGGACAGGTGCTGTCGCATTTCCTCTGCACACCCAGTCTCATTCCTGAGAAGGAGACTCCCCTCTGCTCCCGGGTGGACTGGCCCCCGGAAACTTTTGGCCCGCTGCTAGATCCCAGGCGTTCTTTGATTTTCCCTGGCATTCATGGAAAGGTCACCTGTGCCCCCCTTCCACCGGGCAAACGCCTGGACACCATTGTCTCCTTCGGCATCGCCCCGTGGGCCCTCCGTGACACACCATCTGCTCTAGGCTACGCCGGTGCCACGCGTTGGCTCCACCTCGGATTGGCCCCCGGACCTGTTGACACGTGTCCTGGGAAGCGGGATCAGCCTGAAGGAGCCCCAGGCCCTTGAGAATCACGGCAGGTCACCGCTCTTTGAAAGGAGGGAGGCAGAGGGCTCACGGGTCAGTGAACTTGCAGCTGACTCCACGCCTTGAGGCCCATGGGATGATTGTGGGCTGCAGCCAGGCCCTGCCTGCCTCAGTCGATGTGCTCAGCCCATCCATTCTCACTCGGAGGGGTCCAGAATGGGATCTGATGGGGGGTCAAGAGATGACCCCTGCAGGCGCCCTGAAGCTGCCGCTCCCCCGGTGGAAATCGGCTCAAGGAGGTCCTGAAGACGGGACCCCTGGGGGTTTGATCCTGGGAGGCCGCCCGCGGCCGCCTCTCCCACGCGGCCCCCTACTGAACCCCGGATGCAGCCGCTGGCAAGGCGGCAGCAGGAGAGCCCCTGGAGCCCAGCGGTCACCGTCCTTTAAAGGGGACGCAGCCTGACTGCCGGCAGCGGAGCGCGGGGCGGCCCAGCCAATGCGCATGCGCGAGTGGCGAGCGGGTGCCCGCGTCACAGTGGTTCCCACGGTTGTCAGAGAAACCGCTCCCTGAGGCCTGGCAAACAGGAGCCCTCCGTGGCAGTGCTTGGCTGGCGGGGCTCCGGGGCTCCAGCCTGACCTCTCCACGGGGTGGACAGGACGTTCTCCGGATGCCAGGAGTCGTGGCAAAGGGCTGACCAGGACGTTGAAAGCACAGGCGGGGTCCGGGGGAAGCAGCGCCGCATCCCCGCCTCAGGCCCGCCCGGACGCTGTTCGGGTGAGTCTCCCCAGAAGTCGTGCCCCCGTGATCTCGAGGACGGCTCGGCCTGCAGGCCCGTGGGCTGCTCTCTCAACCGAAGGTCGTTCTGGTCGAGAGCCGAACCCCCTACCGTCAGCGGCTGCCTGGGGGTGTTTGTTTCCGCGCCACTGCTGTAGGGCTCTCTCTGTGTGTGTATGTGTTTGTGTGTCTCCCATTTTCGCTTCTCTGCCTGTCTCTCACGCTCTGTGAGTTCCTTGCCCTCTCTCTGTCGGCTGGTGTGTGTGTGTGTGTGTGTGTGTGTGTGTGTGTGTGTGTGATTGTGTGTTTGGAGGAAAGTGCCCTGTGCGCACAAAAGCGATTTCTTGCCTGTCGCCTGTCTTTGGTGAGCCTCCCTCCGCGTCTGTGCCTGGGTCATGTGTCCGCTCGTCAAGCGTTTTCGCGGCGGTTCCACTTTGGGTTTGTGAAGGCCTGGACCACGTGAGGAGATGCGTGACTCCCGGAGCAGTTGAAATCTCATCCCTATCCGGTGCGGCCTCTTTTCATTGATCAAGACAAACACACTGCAGCCGCGGACAAAAGCCGCAGGGAGCTCATCCTCCTGCAGGAGAGCAGGAGGCCCCCATCACAGAAGAGGCTTGTATCTTTTCAGGGCTCCTCTGTGAGAAAAGAAGCCACACCACCACACAGGCTGTGTCTCAAGCAGGGTATCAAGTCCAACCCCCTGTTCCCCCAGTCTAACTCTGGATTGCAGTAAAATACTAAATTTCCGGTCGGGTGCAGTGGCTCATACCTGTAATTCCAGCACTTTTGGGAAGCTGAGGCGGGTGGATCACGAGGTCAGGCATTGGATACCAGCGTGGCCAACATAGTGAAACCCCCGTCTCTACTACAAATACAAAAAAAAATAGCCGGGTGTGGTGGCGGGCACATGTAATCCCAGCTACTCGGGAGGCTGAGGCAGGAAAATCGCTTGAACCTGGAAGGCGGAGGTTGCAGTGACCTGAGATCACGCCACTGCACCCAGCCAGGGCGACAGTGTGAAACTGTGTCTCAAAAAAAGAAAAAAAAGGAAAAAGGAAAAAAAGGAAAAAAAAACAAAAACACCTAAATTTCCAGTTCCTTCTGACATGCCCAAATGCTAATTTTCCCTCCATAATTCATAAGATTATCAACTATTTGTCCTTTATTGTACATCTCAGACACAATATTGTAATTATTTTTTCACAAAGCATTGGATGGCACTTTATAAGATATTTGTTCTCTGTAAACTTTTCATAGGAAAGCAGAGAACAATTCCCTGATACTGCTCTGAAAAAATCTCTGTGCCTCTCTTCCTTTTATTTTCCATAAGCACAGACTTCTTCTCAGAATGTCTTTGGCTTGAGGTTTCTCTTTAGAAACTTTACAAGTTGATGTGTCCTTAGCCACCTCCTGTCTTTTCCTGATTCTGGGCTTCAGTACTATCTGGAGATGGCCTAAGATACTCATCATGGCTGTGTCTGCCGGAGTGCGTAATGCGTATCAGCCCCGGGGTTATTTCCTCACAGAGAACAACCTGAGAGGTATGGAGTGCAGTCTCTCCAGGGAGCAAGTGGAGGCCCTGGAACTGAGAGGAGTCTCCTGGCATATATATGGTGCCTCTAAAAAGCTAACCCCTTGGGACATTTAGTTTGTCTTCACTTTACCCAGCTTCCGTTTCTTGAGACATATTTTGTTGGTCAGCCAATCAGATGCTGATTTTGAGGAGAAAAGAGAAAAATGATTCCTGCCCTCTGGATTCTCTCAGATTTCTGAAAGGAAAAAAAAAAAAGTATCTCAAAGGACAAGGAAAACCCATCCGAAAGAGATGGTGCAAGAACCTGCAAAGTAAAATGCACCTGAGTCATTCACCCACTGGTGCACAGTGCCGCGTGCCCTGGGAGGGTGGTCACTGAGCATTTTAGTGAGCAGGATGGGAGGATCTCTGTTACTGGATGGCTTGACCTCATATGAGTCACACATGTCTGTGTTGCACTCAACACTGCCACTACCTGGTGTTGCCACCTTGAAAGAATTTGCTCACTTATTTAAACTTCAGTTTTTAAACTGTAAATTTGTTTTATCGGTAGAACTAGAAAGATAAGACAACATTTACAAAGGGCATGAAAGAGGTGGATTTGAGAAAAAATTAGATATCTAGTCAGGAATTCCAATTGTTAAAAATATTGCATTTACCTTTTTTCTTTTCCAGAGAGAGTGTAGGAAGTTTCTCAGTCTGTTCTTGTTTAGGCGGTGATTTCAAATAGAATCCCAGGGCTTAGCTGTGGGAACGGTATCAAGGAAAAGAATAGTGAAAATGTCTTCCACTAAGACTGTATGACTTGAATACCTTTCCATAAGAAAATGTGGTAGGTTAATTGGTGAATTGCATAGATTCATGAAAACATCAGTTCCTCTTTTTGCAGGGTGAATTTGTGACAGTAGATAGCTCTGTCCCATGTCTGTTATCTTGATTTCTGAGTTTAATGCTGAATTTTATGAGATGGACTTGACACCCCCTAAAAGTGTTCTTGTGTAACAAATTGTTTACTAAATGAGTTGTTGTGGAAAAATTGTGTGTTTATTGTCTGAAAGGGATAAGTGCTTCTGCTTTTCTTGTTGAGGTATGAAATGTAAGCACATTAAAATGTCCTTCCCTTACAT
Source organism: Macaca nemestrina (assembly GCF_043159975.1). Lineage (NCBI taxonomy): Eukaryota > Metazoa > Chordata > Mammalia > Primates > Cercopithecidae > Macaca > Macaca nemestrina. The sequence continues at coordinate 877,534 of NW_027257673.1, read as the reverse complement.
ATAAACACTGTGTTTGAGAAATATTGCTGAATTTTTCAAAGACTGGTGTTTTCTCATTTAAAACTAAGTGAGTAACCCTAACTGGGAAGTTGAAGCCTGAGCCCAGTGATCCCAAGCTAAGGCCAATATTGAGTCTGCAAAAGGAGTTCACTGGAGGCCCAGTTAATTCCTCCTGGGGAGTCGCCCCTGCAGGTGTCCCAGTCTGGTCACTCCAACCATGGAAGAAGGTTTTAAACTGAGAGAAGCTACAGAGCTCTGGAAAAGTAGGTATCCACAGGCAGATGCAGTTGGGTTTAGAGTGGAAGGGGATTGAAAGGGTCGTTCTGAGGATGGAATTGTTATTTTCCTAGGGCTGTTTCTAGAGTTTGCCAAACAAAACAAAGTCGGATTTAGGGAAGAAGTTAGTTTCAAAGGAGTATTGCAACAGGGGGAAGTGCCAAGTATAAGATCTTTGCAGATCCCAAAAGTTAGGCAGACAAGGGCTTTCTTTCATAGGGAGGAACAGACAAGATTAGAATGAAGATTGGAGGAGGTCAGAACGGAGGATGACAAAACAGATTCCAGATCAGAGAATGTTTCACCCTAAAGTCAGGGTGTTCTTTGGAGGTACATACACCGAGGTTGTATGTTGACTCAGACTAAGGACAGGACAAAGTTCAGGGACCTGGGAGAGGGAGAGGAACTTAAGCAATGTTTATATAAGAAGTATTTTGTTTTGGGCCAGGTGCAATGGTTACGCCTATAATCCCAACACTTTCGGAGTCTGAGGGATGGATCACCTGAGGTCAGGAGTTTGAGACCAGCATGGCCAACATGGTGAAACCCCGTCTCTACTAAAAGTACAAAAATTAGCCAGGTGGAGTGGCACATGCCTCTAATCCCAGCTATTCAGGAGGCTGAGGCAGGAGAATTGCTTGAAACCTGGAGATGGAGGTTGCAGTGAGCTGACATTGTTCCACTGTACTCAGGCGGGATGACAGAGTGAGACTCCATCTCAAAAAAAAAAAAAAGAAGAAGAAGAAGTATTTTGTTTTGACCACTGAAGACAAAATTGTTCAGCCTATTCTTCATGAGAGAAAGATGGAAATTTTCAGAGTGCGTGTGTGTGGCTATATGATAGGCAAAAAGGGAGCATCATCTAAGTCATAACTGGAAGAGTGTTGTGTTTCTTTTTATTAAGCTGTTCCTGGAGGACACAAAGGATGGGAATGTCATTAATCATAGTTATTAACCAGGATTACCTAGGAGTCGAGTCTTTCCCCACCACTTTTCTTTGTCCTATACATCTCTTCCATTTATCTCTTCCCGAGTCGAATCTGTTAACATAAACTGGTAAATATTAAGGGCAGTGTTTTTCTGAGTTCTGTGAGAAGTTCTGTCAAATTACTGAACTTGAAAGGGGATTATGGGAGTTGTCAGTTTAGAGGCAGTAGCTCAGATGTATAGACAGGGCCCCGGGGCTTGTGACTGGCATCTACAGTAAGGGCGATGGTGTGGAACTGAGCCCTGAACTTGTGGGGCCTGTGCTGACTCTAGATATTGTCAGAATTGAAATTTTGGCACCCAGCTGGTGTTGGGGAATTGCTTAGTGTTCAGCAAACTCCATAGATTTGGTGTTAGAGGAGCATCACAGGGGCCTGGGTTTGAGACTCCAGGTGTCCAGGGAAGGTCAGCTCTGCTCTCCTGCACACAGCCTTTCACACTGCACATTACCCTGTGTTTGTGGGTCTCTTACCAGGGAGAGAGGGGACTGAGAACTTAGAGGAAAGGAGTGCTGATAACAAGCCCTCTCCTCTCACAGCTGCAGTCGCATGATTCCCACCCACTAGGGAACATACCCACTACGCATTCCTGTGGCCACACTTCTCCCAGGCCTAGGCCCCATCCTCAGGAATTGTACTATGGCACTTTTGCTCCTTAAGTTTCTTGCCAGAAACCCACAAAAGTACTTAGAGGACTCCCGGTACATCTCCACCCTGACACCAAATTTGTAGCAGCAACTGATTAGCTCTGCCAAACTGGAGTTCTGGACAACCCAATTATAATGTCATCCACCACATGGACACAGGAGTAAATCAGAATATAGTCCCACGTGGGCCACTGTGTATAGCACAAACCAGTCTTTCCACCTTCCTTGCACTCTCCGCAACCTGTGGATTTCTGATAGCATCTTTCTCTCTTCTGCTTCCCCTCTCACAAACCATCTTTCATGCGTATACTGTGTACCCAGGACCACCCCTTATATACCTGAATCCAGTGCCTACCAAATTTCAGATATCCAGGAGCCATGTCCCTAGACCTGGCCACTGAAGGTGAAAATGCGAGTCAGAAATAAGAGGATTAATCTTTGAAAGTAAGGGAAGAGATTTTGTTCTTTTTCCTTTTCTTAGAGCATTTATATGTATTTTTTCTGCTTTTTTAAATATATGAAAATTATTTTAACAGCTAAATCAACCTTTTGTCATTCTTTTTTGACTCAGGATTTTCTTTAGGACCTGAGAACCATGGCTTTGTTCTATTTCTGATTTGGCAAAGCTCATTTTATTTTTATTTTTCTATTTTCTATCTTTTAAAGTAGACATGGATTTGTTTAGGATAAACTCATTTTAAAAGCACACAAAACTTGAGCACAAAGAATAGGATTAAATTCAGCAATACAGAGTGATGAAGAGTAAAAGCCACTGAGTATCTTTCCTTTGACAGAAAACTGATCATCTAAGGTGATGACTTAGTATTTGGAGACTGTAGTACTTACATTGCAAAAGCAAGAAGAGTTTAGTGTATGAATCGAACAGTGGAATGCATAGCTGTACCTTTGTTTCTGTTTATTACAGAAGATCAGTTTGCACAGTTTTGTGTAGTCTTTAGTAGACAACTGCACCCATGTAAATTAAATAGTATTTCATACAATAGTGTGAATATAAGGTCACAATATTTATTTTGGACAAACCCCTGATATTAAAATTATAGTAATTTTAATATCATTATTGCTTATTGTTTTGAAATATAAAGCATTTTAACTTAAGGTTACAGATAATTTTAGAAAATACAGCATAGATTAAGACTAGTCTGTTAAATATTTATAGTTATTTATATCTATTGTCTAAAGAAAATTCACTACCTCATTGTTACAGTAGATATTAGTCTGACATACTGCTTAATTGATCCCATAGGTATAATTATATGTCAGCAAGATTTTGGAGTCTATTCTTCTATTTTACTAAAGTAGGAATGCAGCTATTACAGAACAAATAGACACAGGTGATGCAGCCACCCACGGATCATAACAGCTCGTCAGCTGGCATTGTTGCAAGCTCAGATCTACTCATCTAGATGAACAAAGTCGGCTTCCAGTTCTTCATCAGAAAGTGCTGGTGGGGGTTGTCAGATGTGTTTCAATGTAGATGCCCAATCCAATGGCCAGCAGATGAGAGATCAGCATAGATGGAAGAAAAACTTTAAGACATTCTGCTGAGAATAATTTCCCTTTGTTCATAACACTAGTTTCTCATGCTGAGAGCAGCTGTGCACTTGGGGTGTTTAAAGGGGAACTGCTTCAGGGAATATTTTCTGGCCAACGTGACTAATCTCATATCTAACCTAAGTTTTTTTTTAAGATGCTTTCAACTTCTTTCTTTTCTCAATACAATCTTCCTCAGACTGAGAGCTGTTTTTCTCTCCAATCCTTTGGGTATCTTTTTCAGAAGACCTCTTAGTGTCTCTTGGTGCCTTTAAGAGGTGGACTGTCACAGTGACAACCCTTGGAGCTGCTCTATCCAGACTCATGCTGGGAATCCAGCAGTTTTTTCCTTTGTCAGCCGTATAAACAGAAACCGAGGCTGAAACTCTTCTGTTTCCATTATTGAGAAAATATAATTCTGCCCAGCAGCCCTTCAGCCTCTTCTCCTGCAGCTCAGGGACCCCACTATATGATGTAGCACTGGGGTGCAGCTGTGACAGATGGGGTTCACATGGGATATGGGCTGCCTGCTGTGGGCTGTGGGCTGTGCCTCAGTGGCAGATAATAGAGGTCAAGAGAGGACACAGGCTGCCAGGAGCGGGCAAGCAGGAGTACTGCAGGCCAGCGCTCACAGAGTAGGGACCCATTGCTTTGATGTGTAAATAGCCAAGAAGATAGCAAACTGTTCAATAGCACCTGTAGCAGAGTGGGAGGCTACCTTCTGCAGGCATCAGGCTACAAGTTGCAAAACTACTTCCTGTCATAATGATGAAGTTTATTATTTTTTGAATATGGCCAACTAGCATACACAGATACCCACCCCCCATTACCAGGTAAATTTAGGGTGAACTATGTATGACAAATGGTGCTGTCAGGTCCTCCACTTGTGGACTAATGATGGTGACCTTGTTTCTATTTTTGCACTCTCCTAAGCAGATTGCCTGGCAATGAGCCGGTCACATTCCAGTTTAACTGTGTGATACAATAGCTTTTTTTCTGTTCTATTATTGTGGAGATTTTCTGGGGTTTCCCCAATTTTGCTTTTAATTATATTCTCCAAACACTGTCCAGAATAGCCAGACATGATATAAACATATAAAGTTCCCACCATACTTCTCCCTGGAGGGGCCTTTCCCTGTCAGGCTTCCAGCCAATCCACAACTGTGCTACAAAGTGCATGCTGCCCCCACAGTACGCAGGCAGAATGGTGTCTCTGCCTATTTGGGATCTATAGTCCTCTAAAGTCACTTCTAGAGAGTTTTTAGACCATATTTCTACAAACTCCACAGGGCAGTGATCAACCATTCCACCTCTTTCAGTGACCCCAGTATCATCAGACCTGAAACTGATCCAGAGACCACAGGGCCCAGAAACAGTCAGGATAACCCATGTGCATTGAGTAGATATGAGAAAAATCTCAACTTTCTCCTTCCTCTTCTTGTCCAAATGTCCACACATGTGCAAGTAACACCTGCTGCTTTTCTACCCAAGACCTAAAACTATGCTCTGAATTCTGATTCCAGACCTTGAGATTTGAGAAAAGAGAAAAACTTTTATTTGAGGAATTCAAATTTTAGGCCCAGAGAGATGCTAAGATGAGGCCACAATCATGTCGTACAGCCTTGAGCTATGCATTCATCTCTTGAAACTGGTTGCTATTGCCACACCTAGCTGTACATTAACCTAATAATCCCACACTGGACACTACACCCCACACCCGATAGCTTAACAATATATAGCCAATCAGTAATGTTATTTCTGTAAATCAGTAAGAATTCCTCACAAACAACTCTGTATCAGCCCACTACTTGTCCTTTAGTTTTGCCTTTACAAATCCACTTGTAACTGCTGCTAATTGAAGTGTGTATTGAGGGCAGCTTGAATCTATGCTCCCAGGTTGCAATCCTCAAGCTTGACCCAAAACTCTACTTCTATGAATGTTGCCTCAGTTTTTTCTTCTTTTCTTTCTTCCTTTCTTCCTTTCCTCCTTTCCTCCTTTTCTTCTTTCCTCCTTTTTTCCTTTCCTCCTTTCTTCCTTCCTTCCTTCCTTTCTCTCTCTCTCTCTCTCTCTCTCTCTCTCTCTCTCTCTCTCTCTCTCTCTCCTTTTTTTTTCTTTTTGAGGTGGAGTTTTGCTCTGATGCCCAGGCTGGAGTGCAGTGGCACCATCTTGGCTCACTGCAACCTCTGCCTCCCAGGTTCAAGTGATTCTCTTGCCTCAGCCTCCTGAGTAGCTGGGACTACAGGCGTGTGCCACCATGCCTGGTTAATTTTTTGTATTTTTAGTAGAGATGGGGTTTCACCGTGTTAGTCAGGATGGTCTCGATCTCCTGACCTCATGATCTGCCTGCCTCTGCCTCCCAAAGTGCTAGGATTATAGGTGTGAGCCACCACGCCTGGCTGCTTTTTTCCTTTTCAGTCAACATACTATTTAGAGGGTGCAGTCTCTTTGAGTGGATCTCTCCTTTGGTTTTACTCTGCTTGCTGTAACACCCAAGAATGCAGAGACAGGTGGATCCCACCTAGAACCTGCACGTAAGAACTGGCCACCATCTGGGATTTACAAAACAGGGCTAGACTAAAGATTGAGAATGTACAGAAAACCCACAGGAGACATTTTCTTCATAGTGAGGTCAACATTGACATCTTAAAGTCCCCCTTTCAGAATGTGTCCCTTTGAGCTTTCCAGATCTTGTCCAGTGACTTGCTGCAGATAAGCGAGGGGCTTCTCATGTATATAGAATCTGATGGCAGAATCTGTCAGTATAAACAAGCATCGTTAAACCAAAATTAAAATTCTGAGGCCTTCCCAACCATCTGAATGGACCCTTCCTCTTGGCCAGGGCATTCCAAAGTGAACGTGAAAGATTAGCTCAGGCTATGACAGGAATTGGGGGTTAGACATGCTTCGTTATGACCCCTTCCCTTTGGAATTTGGGAAAAGCCAACCAAAGTTAACATCAACACAGACCTTTAGTCTGATAAGAAACATTTATACTCTATTAGTTTTGAAGCCTGTGACCTGGAGGCTTCATCTGCATTATAAATCTGTGGTCTGCACAACCCCTTATCACAACCCAGACATTCCTTTATATTGATAATAACTCTTTCAACCAATTGCCAATCAGAAAACTGTTAAATCTACCTGTAACATGAAAGCTCCAGTTTTGAGTTCTCCTGTGCTTATGGGCTGGCCCAATGTATAGCTTATATGTATTTGATTAATGTCTCATGTCTCTCCAAAATATGCAAAACCAAGCTTCACCAAGACAACCTTGGGCACATGTTCTCCAGGTCTCCTGAGGGCTGTGTCGTGGGCCATGGTCACTCTAATTTTGCTCAGAGTAAATCTATTCAAATGTTTTCCAGAGTTTGACTCTTTTTTTCCATCACATCTTAGCAGTAAGAGGTCAATGCCATATAATAATTAGAGCTATGACCACAACTACATCTACCTGTAAAATGTGATACTAGAGTACAGTATTCTTGTCCTTCCTCTTTCCTAAGAACTAGCCAATTAGGATGGGTGATACCACATCTGGATCCAAGTTCTGGAGCTCCACCAGGACAATTCGATTTTCTATTTAGAGTCAGGTTAAGTCTCTCTTGTCTGAATCACCATGTGGCCGTAATCCCAGGGTCACTAGGAACCGTCTCACAATGACCTGTGTGTCTGTGAGACATTTGAGGATGTTCTGTGCAGACTCGGACCAGGCTGACAAGAGTGTCTAATTCTGGTTCCATCCCAGAGTAAGATAAATGAGGCACCCAGTGTTTGTTTCTCTCCTCATGGAAGGAAGCTCCTTGGTTGGTATCCGGAGGAGAGTTTCTCCAGTTTCTTGGTATTTGGGTGAAAAACAAGGAGGAGGTCTGGAGACTCAAACTGATAAACCAATTGCCTCCACCTCATATGCCATGAGAAAAATAGGTGAAGCAGTTATGGTCCCTACCATCTAGGAACTTTCAGTCTGGAGCAACCAGATAAATGGTAGAATTCAGCACCATGTGGTCAGTACAATGAAGGGAGGTGTGCAGGGGACTTGGGCTTCATTGGCACCACATCCCTTATGCTGTTGTGACTTCTGATGTCACCACCTGAAGGGCTATTCATACACAGAAGAGTTGTGATGGTTGTTGTTGCTATTTCTAGTGTTTTTACCTTGCTAAGAACACATATTTAGCTTTTAATAAAATTGTCCTAGAGAACCCTAAGGGCTTTGGTTAAATTTCTTGGTATTATATGTTATAAAATAGACAAAGAGGTAGCTAAAATAGATTAAAATTACACAAACTCTTAGGCTTAGGAAAGAGAACTGGAAATACCCCAGGAGCTTTGAGAACATAATTCTACATAGGACCCTCTCCTTGCCCCAGCCCTGTCCAGATTCACCCTCTTCTGGGCCTCATCTTGTTCTGGAATCTCTCCTTTTGGGTGGTGGCTCCTGCTGCCTCTCCAGAACTTGTGCTCAAAGTTTCCTGAAACTCAAAAGTAGATAAATGGAATCAATTTACTGTATATTTTGGAGCCTTAATTTCTTTCTTTTTCATTGAAGCCAGGGCTTGTAGAGACATCCTACCCAGCAACCTATGTTCTATTTCTGCAGATCCAGTAATTGCTCCACAAGTCACAAGAAAGTAAACACAAACATAACAATGAGAAATCTCTCTGAACTACACTTTACCCTTCCTTTCTATATTCCTATGGTCTATATTTATCTTTCATTCTATATATTTTCTTTCAAAATCAATGATGAAGAAACAGAAGAAGAAATTAAAATGCTGGTTCCTTCATCTAAATCCTGGGAATTATTGAACACTTAGTACCTAACTCCCAGGCTATTATGAGGATTAAGTCACATAATGTGAGATTCCCAGAACAGTGCTCCTTAACATACTTCTGAGCACATATCATCTGCTTAATAAACATTGCATTAGTGAATCTGTACGTGTTATTTTCCAAATGCAGACTGGCTCAGACATTGCTGTTTTTGCCTCCATCTGTGAACCTTAAAATGCCATCAAAGAATGTGATCTTTCACGATGGAGATTTGTTGTCTTCATTTGGATCATATGTACTTGTGACAACAGTGCTGGGTATAAAGGTCTCTGTGCTGTGCCTACTCTTTCTTCAGCTGAGTGTTGCTAATAGGTCCAGGGGGAACAACATCAGCATTGACAGGGGACCGTTCATAGACCCTTTCAAAACCTGCAGAATCACATCACGTATGGTGGGGCTAAGATTACCAAATGATTTATATGCACAGTGAAGCTGGAAAGACAAGGCTTGGCAAAGTGGTTCTCAGCCCAAGCTTCTAATTAGGATCACACGGCCAGTTTGAAGAAACCTCTTGCCTTGTGCCCTCCCTCAGAGGCTGTCTTTTGGTCTGGGTGGAAGCATCCATGTTGTTTTAATTAAATGCCTCATGTAATTGTGAGGTGAGGCCAGGGTCAAGCACAAGGGTTTCAAGATACATCATGAGAGTTGATTTCAAGTTTTGCTCCAGAAAGAGGTCACAGGGCCTGCTCTCCTTGGGTTTGGTAGGGTCAAGTCAGTGCAGCACATATTCCCATTGCTGCAGCAGAAATTTCTGGCATCTGTGCTAGGTGAAGACACCTGAGGGCAAGAAAAGAGAAACTGACATTTTGATATTTGAGGAGGACCTCGTTGTTCTCAAATCTCATGTGTTATAAAAGACAGAAGGGGTGGGCTTTTTCTGAACATCTAGGTCCTTCTGCCTGTTGTGGTGACAGCAGGTGAGTGGATTGTGCTGATGCTTTTAAAGTCATAGTCTCAAGATTCAGGTGTGAGTTTTCCGAAGAAACCTGTGAGAGAATCCCAGAGGAAGAAGAAGAAGAAGAAATGGCTTGTTCTCTGGTGAATGTGTCTTAGATTGAGCTGCGTCCACTCTGCTTCCTGGAATTCCATGTGTTTAGAACTAGCAAACCTTTACTCCTCTATTTGTGCTGTTCCTCCTTAATGAATTTGTTTCATCTATTTTTTTTCTCTTTTCTTCTAATAGTCAGGGGCTTCTGGAAAGTTTCTTTGCTATATACCAGAGCCTTCTCCACATTCTCTTTATCTCGCCTTCTTACAAGCCATGCAGAATTCTCACCATGAATTTATGACCTGTAATATTTAAAATGTTCCCTTTATGGCTGTTGAACATGAGAAGGTGTGGATAATCAAGATTCCTATTGGGGAAGTGCTGGAGTCCTTGTATATTAGTGAAGAAGGAGAACATGTACTGTTTAGGTTCCATCTGTGTTTCTCATCAGCTCTGTGCAGAAGAGGATTAAGAAAATACACATTTGAACAGAATGGCATTTATTGCCCAGATTAATTCAGAAAGTTCTAAGAAAAATAAGTTGGAGATACTTGCTCTCTAGGATGCTAAGTAAAGACTATTTAAATACACTATTAGAGATTACAGAACACGGGAGCTATCTGTTGCTTGGACTTTTCATATACTCGACGTCTTTTGATGATTAGATTGAGATTATAGCTTACCTTTTGGGGGGGGTCAGTATCACAGCAGTGGTGATGTGTCCTCTGCCTCAGCACACAATAAAAACTTGTCCTGTTATAGTTGGTGTTAATTTCATTCACTTGGAGAAAGAGATCTCTGACAGATTTTTCTGCTATAGAATTAATTGCCTTTCCCTTTATTATTTAGTACCTTGGGGGCACTTACCAGCTGATGTGCATAAACCATCACATTTAATTTGGAAGCTCCCCTGTCTTCTTTGATTCTCTTTACAAGTATCTTTCTTTGAAAAATGAAGGATCTCATTGTTTACCTGTCAGAAAAACTGGGATAAGCCCAGGCTCTGCCACTGACTGGGTGTTTAACACAACATTCTTTGTAGGCCAGAAACGTTAGCATCACTGGTGAGCTTGTTAGAAATTCAGAAACTCAGGCTTTATCCCAGATCTCCTGAAACAAAATCTGCATAATCAGATCTTCAGTTTATTGTTGTGCATATTAAAATTTGAGCAGTACCCTCTATTTAGCCATGACTTTTTCATCTGAAAAATACATACAACTTACTCTGTACGATGTAAATATAGTCCTCAAAAATGTATGTCTGTGTTCATGCTCTTAATGTTATATTTTATTATACGGAAAAGCATACGCTGATACACTGGTGTTAGAGATCTTATTCCATCCTCTTTCCTCCAGGAGATAATATTTCTGTGTTGAAAAGTATTTTATTAGGTGACTCTAGGCAATCATACAAGTCGCAATCAGTCCTCTTCACTCTTTTCATCTTGAGTCAAATTAAGAATTATGCCTATGGCCACTTGATCAACATGTGTTTGTGTACATTTTTTTGTGTTTGTTTTTTTCAGAGACTGTTGACATTCAGGGATGTGGCCATAGAATTCTCTGTGGAGGAGTGGCAATGTCTGGACACTGCTCAGCAGGATTTGTATAGGAATGTGATGTTAGAGAACTACAGAAACCTGGTCTCCCTGGCTGAGGATAATTTCAATAAATTTTTCCTAATATACCACAAGGGTTTCATTTCCGTCCTTTGTAGAATGTTTTTTGTAGTTTCTGCTTTCCATGAATATATTTTAGATTCCTTCTTTCAGGACCATCTTGGAGATTCGTTGTTGTAGAAAAGAAATTCTTGAAGATGTTCTATTTTTACCTGAACTTTCCCCTTTCCTGAGCTGATCTGTGTTTTTAATTATAGATAAGTGGTAATTCCAGAAGTTTGGTGGCTTAAAATATTGTTGCCCACACCTGAAAATCCTATTGCCCCCACTAATTTTTGATTCAGTAATAATGGGTAGTGGAGCTAAAGACCCAGAAATTTAAAATGTGTCCTAAATATTCTGGAGGTTCTGTCATGAAACAGTATTTGGGGATTTTCTAGACTTCTATTATGTCTTCTTTTCCCTACTAAAGATAGTACTAGGTTGATAATTGGAAAATCACAGCAACAATTACTTTTTAAAATAAAACAGGTATTGCTGTCTCTAAGCCAGAGCTGATCACCTGTCTGGAAGAAAGGAAAGAGCCTTGGAATGTGAAGAGACATGAGACAGTAGCAAAACACCCAGGTAAGTGAGAGTGAATGAAGCAGATGGCACAGCAGATGACAGATGAGAGGTCCAAGGTCAATGAGGAAGCCAGACCTTAAAATGTGATTTGGGAGGCCTGCCTTTCAATGGAAATAGTTTGTGAGAAGCCTGGGTTTCTTTCTCTTTCTCTCATAAAGGGGCATCTTCTGTCTCATGCCCTTAAATGCTGTATGGATTCTACTTTCCCTTTAGTGATCCTCCTTCACGTTTACATTGAGAGGCAAAGTCCTTTTCATGGCATATGAGGGACTGCATGATCTGACTGCTTTTCTGTTGCCTTTAGGGACACACAAATATATATTTTTAGAAACCATGGCAAGCCATTTTTAAGTTCCCCTTTTGAATCATGGCTGAAATTTGTGAGAGTAGTGGTGATATTGGGATTTGTTTCAGAAATTCCAGGAACACCAGGGACAGGTGTTATGAGTTTTCTGCTTTAAAATTTTCTTCACCTATGAGGTTTCAAATGTGTTTCTATAGAAATTCATACTCGGTAATTTCATCAGAATACTAAGCATATGCCCAAACTAAAAAAAAAATCTAATATGATTTTACTTCACTTTTTTTAGTATGAACTGAGTTGGTCATTTAAGGTCTACATGCCCTAATTCCTTAACTGTAAGATAGTTTAATTTATCTACTCTGTACATTGCTCAAATATACTATGCCATTAGGGAGCTTACAACGTTGCTGAGCACATATTAAAGTCCCATTTGTGACCTTATTTTTAATAACTATTATTTTATAATTTTATCTTGTTTAATATGAAGCTTACCTGGACTGTGTCATTCATGTGCCTGTGTATATATGTATGTGCATATATATTGCGGATTTTTTACAAATTACTTTTGTATAACTACATATTTTTTGTGTATAATGTAATGACTTGCTATGTGTATACCCTGTGAAATAATTAGTACGATCACATTAACAGACATGTCTACTCTTAGTACCTTTTTTTGTAGTGAGAACACCTGTTTACTGCCTTAGCAAATTTTAAGCATACAAAACATTGTTAACAGTAGTCTTGAAGCTATGTATTATATCCTTAAAACTTATTCATCTTATAACTGAAAGTTTGTATCCTTCATTTTCCTCACCTCCAGTCCCTGGCAACTAACACTGGACTCTGAGTTTATAAGTTCAGCCTTTTCATATTTCTTGTATAAGTGAAAACAAGCAGTATTTCTCTTAATGTGCATTTCTTATTTCATGTAGTACAATGTCCTTCAGGTTCATCCATGTTGTTGAAATGGCAAGATTCCATTATGTTTTATGGCTGAATAATATTCTATTGTCTATTTGGTCCATAATTACTTTATCCATTTGGCATTCACAAACATGTAGGGTTTTTTATATATTTGAAATTGTGAATAATGCAGTGAACTTGGGAGTGCAAATGTTTCTTGGAAATATTTGCTTTGTTTCTTTTGATTATATACCCAAAAGTGGGATTGCTAGATTGCCTGACACTTCTGTTTTTCAGATAACATTCATATTGGTTTTTATATTGACTCTACCAATTTAAAACTCTCCAGGAGTGTATAGAATTTTTTTTTCACATTCTTATCAATAATCGTTATATTTATTTACATATATATGTAAAGATGTGTGTGTATGTGTGTATATGTATATAGCTCATATAGAGATGGATATATCTATACAACTCTATTCCATCCTAACAGATGTGAGGTGATAGCTCATCATGGTTTTGATTTGCAGTTGCCTGATGATTGGTGATGTTTTGTAACTTTTCATATATTTGTTGGCCATTTGTGTCTTCATTTTAAAATATGAATTCAGCCTTTTGCCTATTTTTCAATTGGGTTATTTTTATTATTGTTTTGGCTTTGGATTTGCTTAGTTCCTTATTTTTCATATATTATTCTCTTACATGTATAGTTTGCAAGTATTTTCTCCCATTTCATAAATTTATTTTATTCTATTTTCTGTGCAAAAGCTTTATAGTTTGATGCAATTCAGCTTGTTTATATCTCTTTTTGCTGCTGTACTTTTGGTGTTGAGGCAAAAAGAATATATTGCTAGGACTATCAAGATTTCTTCCTATTTTTTAGGAGTTTTCAGGATTCATGTCTTGTATTTAAGTCTTCAATCAAGGTAATTTTTCATATGGTGTAAGAAAAAGAATCTAATTTTAATGTTTTGCTTGTGGGTATCCAGTTTCCCCAGATCTGAGTACTGAAGACACTATACATTTTTCACTGTGTGTTTTTGGTGCACTTGTTTAGGGTTGACCTTATATGCATGGGTTTATTTCCGGGCTCTCTATTCTGTTCTGTTGGTTTTTGTGTCCATTTTTTTCCATGCTTATCATCCCATTTTTCTTAGTGTAGTCTTTAAATATAGTTTGAAATCATAAAGTATGATGTCTCTTTGCTTTGTATTTTTTCCTCAAGATTACTCTGGCTATTCAGATCTATTGTACTTTCATATACATTTTAGGATTGTATTTTGTATTACTGTGCAAAAAGCCACTGGAATTGTGATAGGGACTTCACTGAATCTATAGATGACTTTGGATAATATGGTACTTTAACAATATTTATTCTTCCAATCTATAAATGTGGGATAAATTTACGTTTCTTGTATCTTCTTCAGTTTCTTTCATCAATACCTAGATCTTTCAGTATAAAGATCTTTTACCTCCTTGGTTAGATTTGTTCCTTAGAAATTTATCACTTTAATGTTATTTTAAATGAGATTGTTTTCTGCTTTTTTAAATCAGGTAGTTTGATGTTCGTGCATGAAACCATAACTGATATTTGTATGTTAATTTTATATTTTACTAATATATGGAGTGCATTTATTAGCTTAGACAGATTTTGGCTTACTGTTTATAGTTTTCTGTATATAGCATCATGTCATCTACAAACAGCAACATTTTTTCTTGTCTTCAACTTGAATAACTTTTCAAATAATTTTACTTGACAAATTTTGTCACATACTTTCAGTGCTATGTTAAAATAAAAGCATTGATGGTGGGTACAATGTGGCCTTGCATTGGTGCCTGTGAATCTGAAGAAGTAAACACCTTTTCAAGTTTTTATAATCTGGTTCCAAGAGGTAAAGATCTTCTCTTGTTGGTTCCCCCAGGGGATGGGATGCCCTCAGGGTTTGTAGTGAATAGGAGTTGTAGCTGGGTCACAAGGCTGCTGGGTCTGCCTTCGGTTGTCTTGTTACCAGGGTCTTGGGTGATTGTGATCCCTGTCTTATTCCTGGGCAGACTGGATTTCCTTCAGAACTTGGGTCCATAGGGCAGAAACAAGGACAGATGTCTGTAGTTAAGTCTATATATGGTGGGTCTTATTATCAGGGTGTGGATGAGTGTGTGGCTCCCAGTGAGCACCTGGGCGGGTTTTTCCAGGTCACTGTGTGGCTTGCTAAATGGACAGGACTGGCCATGAGCTGTGACAAAGGAAGCTAGAACTGAGTCACTGAACTGTTTCAGGGACCACAGTAAAGGCCAAGGTCTGCAGGCCTTGGGTGTCTCTTCCAAGGTCTCTGGACAGACAGGACGATTCCCAGACTGTGCCTGAGTTTCAAATGGTTATAGAGTCTGTTCAGTATTCTCAGTGGGATCGAGTTGGGTAGACCATTTCTTGCTGTGTAGCCAAAACCAGGAGTCGTCTAGTTTGCCACCTGAATGAAGGCCTGCCTTCTACAATGGATGCTTCTCAATCTCGAGCTTTAGCAGGGTTTCACAACTTCCACCCTGGATCCCAAATGTTTCTTAAAGGTACGCTTTTTGACATGGGACCTTGCTATATTTCCAGGCTGATGTGGAACTTCTGGCCTGAAGCAACCTTCCTGTATCATTTAGTTGTGATTACAGGTGTGAGCCATGCTCACTCTCTCATAAAGACACTTTTATCAGGGATAACCTACACTTTTTTTGTGGCTATGGGATCATACAGAAGCCAGGCACCATCTATTCTAACAGTGTACTGATGTAAGTTTCTTGTATGCTTTGTTTCTATTTTCTATTTCAGAGTTGTAATTTTATATTCAGACATTCAGAACAATATGCCAGAATTTACATGTGATGTCTGAAGCATATCAGATAATCAGTAGGCACCTCATATTTACCAGTCACTTGTAAAATTTTTACTGCAGGCAAAAAGGAATCATAGGATTTCCACCCACTTTCTTCAGTCTACATCTAAATGATAATATGATTTATTTCCAAATACTTATTTTATATATCAGTGACTCTCACTTTATTTTACAAAACATATATAGTTTTTTCTATTTAGAAATGTAACACTATTATATGCTTCTAAAGGTTAAATTACAACAGTATTATTTTGTGTAAGAATAGCATCAATATATTAAAACATACTAAAAATTACCTTTCATGTCTTTTAAATGCTTACTCATTAAAATATTTTTATTAGAACCTTTTATTTATGGTATAGTGCAGTTTCTATGAAATTTTACTGCCATACACTCCATATCAATGATTTAAAATACCTGCTTTCCATGAGTGCACATGGTTGATAATTTTAGTTATTTGGACAAATACTTTTTAAATGGTACATCAATGTTGCATTTCACATTTTATGGGTAAATATTTATCTTACTAAATTTTGAAATTTCATTTTTTGTATAGAATTTTGACATCAGTTTACTGTTTTTTTGTTTCATTTATGTGTTACAATTTTAGACAATGTGCAACTTCGAATGTACATTTTATGTCAGTATGGGGTTTAATTAAAAGATGAATCAGCCATATGTCTATCATAGTTAAGTTATATGTATGTGATTTTACCTATAAATATGACTCTAGTTTTGTTATGGCTTATCTACTATATTTGTTTTCTTGGTTGACTTATCCTGTCCAGGTGACTGGTAGTCATTTAAATTATTTTTCACTTATTTTCACCATGTGTTTAATGAATATTTTTTTTTGTACAAGAGAAACACTTTTGTGATTTGAAGGTAATTTTTGGAAAGTTTTATTTCTGTATGACTTTTTAGTTATCCTTTGAAAAAAGTTTAATTGTCATGAAAATACAAAACATAAAATTTACCATTTTAATTGTTTTTAAGTGTACACTTTATGGCCAGGTATGGTGGCTCATGCCTGTAATCCTAGCACTTTGGGAGGCTGAGGAAGGAGCATTGCTTGAACCCACGAGTGTGAGACCAGCCTGAGCAACATATGGAGACCCGATATCTACAACAAATTAGAAAACTTAGCTGGGTATGGTGGCATGTGCTTCTAATTTCAGATACCTGGGAGGCTGAGGTGGGAGGATCACTTGAGCCTGAGAGTTGGAGATGGCAGTAAGCTGTGGTCACATCACTGCACTCTAACCCAGGCAACAGATTGAGACCCAGTCTTTAAAAAGTGTAAATTTCAGTCATGATAACTATATTGTTATGCAAAAGGCCTCTAGAACTTTTACATCTTGCAAAACTAAAACTCAATACACGTTAAGTAACAGCTGCCCATTTTACCCTCTCTCCAGCCCTGGACAAACACCCTTCCACTTTCTGTTTCTGAGTTTGACTACTAAAGATATCTCATATAAGTGAAATCAGATAGTATAATGACTCTGTTACTGGCTTATTTCAGTTGACAGAATATTTTCAAAGTTTATTTTGAAATGTGACAAGATATCCTTTAATAATATTCCCTTGTGTGTATACAGCACTTTTAAAAATGTGTTTGTCCAGGGACATAAAGATTGTTTCTGCCTTTTGGTTTTTGTGAATAATGATACAACAAACATGGATATTCAAATGTTTTCCAGGTCAGGTGTTGAATATTTTGGATGTAGATTCAGAAGTGGGATTGCTGGATTATAGGATGCTTTCCTTTTTAATATTTTGAGGAGTATTCATAATATTTTTTAGCTACATTTTTTTCACATGGGTTTTAATTTCTTCACATCCTCAACAAACTTGATATTTCTTTTTAAAGTTGTAATGGCCAGTCTAATGGTTGTGAGGTGATTTTGTTGCATTTATCTACAAATTAGTAATTTTAAGCGTCCTTTCAAATGCTTTTTGCCATTTTTATGTATTTTTGGAGAAATGTCAGTTCAGTCTTTTGTCTATTTTTAAATCAAGTTATTCAACTTTTGTTGATTTTTAAGAATTATTTATGCTACATATTAACTCCCATCACATGTGGTTTGCAAATATTTTCACCCATTTCTTAAGTGACATTGTTACTCCACCAAATGTTTCCTTCGATGTGCAGAAATTTTGAAGTATAATGTAATTCAATTTTTCTGTTCTGTGTTGCTCATGAATTTGATGTCATATCCAAGAAATCAGTACCAAGACCAATGTCATATCTTACCCCTGTTTTTTCTTCTAAGAGTTATATTATTTATATATTTTGAAGTTTAGCTATTTTGTTAAAAACTTCTTTTGTATATGGTACAAGGAAAGAATCCAACTTAAGTTTTTCAGTGTAGATATTCAGTTTTCAGCATCATTTATCTGTCTTTGTTTCAGTAGCACATTGCTTTTCTTCTTGTAGCTTCATTCTTGTAGTTTCATTCCATTTTGGTCAGAAGACATACATTGTATGATTTTGGTCTTCCTAAGTTTAATAAGACTTGTTATGTGTCTTACCAGAATGAAGAATATGGTGTATTCTGTTGTTTTTGACTGGAGAGTTCCGTACATGTCTGTTACGTCTAATTGGTCTATGGTAAGGTTTGGATGTTTGTCCTCTCCATATCTTGGTTGAAATGTGATCCCCAGTGTTAGAGGTGGGGTCTGGTGTGAGGTGTTCGGGTCATGGGAGAGAATCCCTCATGAATGAACTGGCACCATCCCCTTGGTGATGAGTGAGTTCTCACTCTTTTAGTTCCCACGAGAGCTAGTTGTTTAAGGGCGTTCGGCACATCTGCCTTGCACATGCTCCCTCTTTCACCATGTGAAATGTTTGGTCCTCCTTTGCCTTCTGTCATGATTCTAAGGTTACTGAGACCCTCACCAAAAGCAGATGCTGTCACCATGCTTCTTTTATAGACTGCAGAACCATGAGTCAAATAAACCTCTTTATAAATTACTCCATCTCAAGTATTCATTCATAGTAATGTAAAATGGACTAATAGAATCTGTAATGTTATCCAGGTTTTCTTTTGTTTATCTTCTTTTTTTTTATTTCTCATTTATTTATTTACCTTACAAGTTGAGACTCTTCAATTAAAACTATTGTCTATGATTGGAGTAACCTCACACAGTAGAGTAGTCTATTGTAGTAAATGCCTACTCTGTTCTTGCCATGTTTTATCACTTTAATGTATAAGGCAACCATATGTGATGGGCACTATCATCACAGAAAACAAGTGGCAGACCTGGGACTTAAATCTATAAAGTGTTGCAAACACAAATCTTTTCAGACGTGGCTAATATAAATGACAAAACTAGGCCAAGAGTGAGGCAGTACGAACTGGTGAGGACTATTACTTTTCCTTTTTGTTTTTATAGATTTAAATTATGTTTAACAAGGGCAAATAAAACTTAAGAAACATAGTAATTTATGTTAGCAAAACAATCATTGAAATACTCAAACGTAAGAAAATAATGAATGGATTTTAAACTTTCAGAGAATTTAAGAAGGAACTTAGAAAAATACCTTTGATGTTCAGAATCACTTATAGGAAGAGTCAGAAAAGTAGAGAAAATGAAGACACATTTATGTCATAAAGAATACAGAGTGGACAATACAAGATTAGAAGTCAAGTTTTGGGAAGTACCACTAAAAGGTGTTTATTTTATTCCCTGATAAAACTATCTCCTTGGTGACATTACTTGAAACATAGGCTTTTCACACACAAAGACAGGGTATTTTGAGAGGTAAAGAAATAGGCTTTCCTATCAGACAAAGAAATGGAATATGGAAGAAATGTACTGAAAAGAGAATGCTTTTGTTTATCTTCTACCTGATCAGCATTTCTCTCCTTTAGTTATATTTTCTGATCAAATTTTAAAATAAATTTTAAAATAAATTTCTACAAAACAATGTAACATTGGGATTTTGATAGAGATTATTTTGAATTTGTTCACCACTGTGGGTTATACTGACATGTTAACAAAATTAAATTATTTGACCCTTGAGCAAGAGTATGTTGTACAGTGTGTTTAGTTTTATACTTTCTATTCTGGTTTTTCTATTCATTACTGAAAATGGGATCTTGGTGTCTGCAGTTACTATGTTGTTGTACATTTCTTTCTTCATATCTGTCAATATTTGCTTCATATATTTGGGAGCCTGATTTTATAGTTACATATACATATAGATAGTTATAACAGTTACAAATTCCTAGTAAGTAGACTTATTTTACCATTATATAATATCAGTCTTTGCCTCTCGTTCTGGTTTTTGACTTAAAGTGTGTTTTCTCTAATATAATTATGACCACATGACCCATTCATGGTTACTATTTGCATGGATTTTTAAAATTCTGCTTCCAGCCTGTTTGACTGTTTAAAGTGAGTCTCTTGTAGATTGTGTATTTTATAATATTGTTTGTTTAGCCATTGTATTTCTTTAAGTAGTTTACACTGTTTTCATTGAAACAATTTCTTAAAGAAATGAATGTACTACTACTATTTTGGTTCTTACTGTTTTCTCTTTTTCTTGTAGATAGGTTTTCCCTCATCTCCTGTTTGACTGCCTTCATTTTTGTTCTGTTGTTTTTTAGTGACATGTTTTGATTATTTTCTCATTTTATTTTGCATACTTTCTATGAATATTTTCTTTGCAAGCACCTTGAATAATGGAGATTACATAAAACATCTTAATGTTATAACAATGTATTTTGATCTCATAACAACTTCAATCAAATATGAAAACTGTAGCTCTTTACATCCTTTAGTTTGTTATTAAATTCACAAGTTATTTTTTATTGTATATCTAGTAACAGATTTATACAAATTTATATATTTTTTCAAACTCTATAGCAGAATTTTAGTTTTATGCACCATCATTACGATAGTAAACAATTCTATATCTGTTTATATATTTACATTTAATGAAGAGCTTTATATTTTGAATATGGATTTATGATATTGTGTGGCATTACTTTGATTTTCAACATAGTGGATTCTTTCTCGCATTTTTTAAAGGCAAGGTCTCATTATGTTGCCCAGACTGGTCATGAACTCCTGGCCTCAAGCAATCCTCCTATATTGTCCTTCCAAATTTCTGGGATTATAGGCATGAGCTGCTAGTTGTGGCGCAGTTTTGCATTTCTTGTGGGAGTGTACTAGCAGTGATGAACACCCTTACATTTTGTTTATTTTGGAAAGTCTTTATTTTTCCCTTATTTTTGAAGTAACTTTCTAGATCAAGTATTCTTGGTTGATAGTGTTTTTATTTTCATCACATTCAAATACGAGAAACTCTTGGCCCCTTTCTTCTTCAAATAACCTTTGTATTTTTTTTTTTCCTATGTTACCCTTCTAGGAGTTTTTTCATGAATGTATTTTTCTACTTGCTGGTATCTGATAAGTTTCAAATTTCATGTTTTAATTTTGTTTTGAAATTTTGTATTTCTGTGTTTTGTGTTTTACAGTATGCTTCTTGACATCAGGTAATTCTTTTAGTTTTTATTTTATAATTTTTTTTGAGATGGAGTCTCACTCTGTCACCCAGGCTGCAGTGCTTTGATGTGATCTCAGCTCACTGCAAAATCTGCCTCCTGGGTTCAAGTGATTCTCCTGCCTCATTTTCCCAAGGAGCTGGTATTTCAGGTGTGCACCACTGTGCCCGGCTAATTTTTTTTTTTTTTCTTTTTGAGAAGGAGTTTCACTCTTGTTGCCCCGTCTAGCATGCAATGGTGTGATCTCAGCTCACCACAACCTCCGCCTCCCGGATTTAAGTGATTCTCCTGCCTCAGCCTCCTGTGTAGCTGGGATTACAGGCACCTGCCACCACACCTGGCTAATTTTGTATTTTTTGTAGAGACAGGGTTGGTCAGGTTGGTCTCGAACACATGACTTCAGATGATCAGCCTGCCTTGGCCTCCCAAAGTGCTAGGATTACAGGCATGAGTCACGACACCTGGCCAATTTTTATATTTTTAGTAGAGATGGCGTTTCACCACTTTGGCCAGGCTGGTCTTGAACTTCTGACCTCAGGGGATCCTCCCATCTAGGCCTCCCAAAGTGCTGGGATTATAGGCATGAGCCATTGTGTCCGGCCATTTTATATTGTCATTTTGTAAGGCAATATTCAGCTCTACACTTTTAAGACAGTGTGGGGCAAAAGTCAAATATGAGTCAGCCATATGTCTGTTCCCAATATAATTATCTCTGTGTTTATTTGCTTGTGTAAATATTCCCCCTGTAGTGTCTATGACTTTTATATTCTGTTGTTTGGTTTTCAGTGGTTGTTTTATGCTGCTCAGATGAGTAATCATAGAAATTATCTTAATTTCAATATCTATTGGTCAACTTACATTATTTTTGTGTGGGAGAAACACCTGTGATTTGAAGATAATTTTTAAAAAGCATCATAGCTCTGTATCTCCTTTAGGTATTATTATTTATTTTTAATTATCAAAAACACATAACTTGAAATTTACAATCTGAAATATTTTTAAGCATTCAGTTAATCATGCCAAGTATATTCATATTGTTATGCAACATATCTCTAGAATGTTTTCGTCTTGCAAAACTAAATCGCAATACACGTTAAAGTGCTACCAATTTCCCCCACTGCCTGGTCCTCTACAAATACTACTGCTTTCTCTGTGTTTAAGTCCTTTAGATACCTCATATAAATGAATTAATACAGTCTCTGTCTATTTGTGGTGGTCTTATTTCCTTTTGCATAATGCTGTCAAGATGTATCTTTGTTATAGCTGTTAGAATATTTTCTACTTTTTGAAAACTGAGTAATATCCCATTATTTTTATATTCTATATTATATTTATCTATTCATTTGCTGAGGGAACTTTGGGTTGCTCTCATCTATTGGCATTCATTAATAACACTTCATGTGACTGTATATGTGACAGTTTATATTTGTGCTGTATTATATTTTATTGGTCTAGTTATTCATTCACCTTTATGCCCATACTAAACTGTTTTAATTACTATAGCTTTATAATGTCTTTTGAAATCAAGAACTGTGATACCGCCAACACAGTTCCTGCTTTTAAAGATGGTTGGTCACTTCACTGTGCCTTGAAATTCTATATGACTTTTTGGTTGCTGTCTCTATTTCTGCAAAAATGAAATTAGAATTTTAGAAGGAATTGCATTGAACCTGTAGATCACATTGGGCAGTGTGGGCATTTTCACAATATTAATTATACCAACTTTTGAAGAAGAGAATGCTTAAGCGAGTGTTTCCGTGTATTTGTGAATTTTTCACTTTTCTTCCAGTTATTGACTTACACTTTCAGTCCATTTTGGTTATACATCTGTAAAATTTCAATTAAAAAAAAAACTTTTGACTTCTTTTGTGGCCTAACAAGTGCTCTGTTCAAGATAATTTTTATGAGCTGTTGAGAAGGGCATGTAACCTGATGTCATTGAGGTATGATTTCTCTACTCCGTAAGGCATACTTTTCTTCATCTGCTCTGGAGTCCTCTGCCCTCCTATCAATTTTTATTCATATTTTATTATTCATTACTGAAAGTGAGATATTGAAATATTCTTTTACCTATCTATTGCTTCAATTCTGTTAATATTTGCTTTATATGTAACCATGTGAGACAGACACACACCCAACCCCCTGTACACGAATACATGTATACATACATTTGTCATAGGTTCCCAGTGAATGAACCCCTTTCTTATTGTTTAATGTCCTTTTTTGTCTCTTGTGACTTTTAACCTAAAGTATATTTTATAAAATATGATAATTTTTGACTTAAGGTATATTTCATGTAATATAATCTTGACCTCTCCTGATCTCATTTGGTCAATATTTACAGAGGATAACTACTTCCATCCTGCCAGTTTTAGTCACTTTTCACCATTAGATATAAAGTGACTCTTGTAGACAAACAAAATTGGTTTTGGCTTCTGAATTATTATTATTATTATTATTATTATTATTTTGAGATGGAGTCTCACTCTGTCACCAAGCTGGAGTACAGTGGCACGATGTTGGCTCACTGCAAGTTCTGCCTTCCGGATTCAAGCAATTTTTCTGCCTCAGCCTCCCTAATAGCTGGGACTAGGACACGCACCACCACACGCAGCTAATTTTTGTATTTTTCATAGAGATGGGGTTTCACCATGTTGGCCAGGATGGGATCAATCTCTTGACCTCGTGATCCGCCTGCCTCAGCTTCCCAAAGTGCTGGGTTTATAGATGTGAGCCATCATGCCAGGCCTCTAAATAATTTTCATAAACCTTTTCATTTGGTGTATGCCTTTTGATTTGGAACTTTATTTAATTACTATTTCAACAGATTTATGAAAAGGAAGTACTTACTATTGCCATTTTATTGTTTTGGTTTCTTTAGCTTTTTCTTCTCTCTTTCTGTTTTCCTTTTTGTCTTTTTGATATTCATGTTGATATGCTTTCACTGCTTTATTATTTTCTTTTGTGTATTTATATAGGCATTTTCTCTGTGGACCCCTTGGTGATTATATAAAACTCAAAGATACAACAATATTTTAATCTGGTAAAAACATAACTTGAGTTGTGTGCAAAATTTTTTCCTTATTATATTTGTCCTCAACTTTATGTTACAGATATCAATTTTATCTTATGTTAAATACACACTGACAGATATTTATGATTATTTTTATGCTTTTATCTTTAAAATTTTAGAGATTAAAACGGTTTACAACATCATTATGCTAATGCTACAGAATTTTATTTTTGTGTACGTGCACGTATTTTCTAGATAATTATATGTTTTTATGTAATTATGTGTTGTTTTCTAGCATCATTTTTTTAAATGAAAGTGATTCCTTTCATTAGTTCTTATGAGGCAAGTATAGCGCTGATATACTTTGCAGCATTTGGTTTTATAGGAAGGTTATTATATTTTTCATTTGGTAGAAAAGTTTTGAAAGTTATGTTAGCATTGCTTGAAAGCTTTTTTGTCAGCAGTTTGACCATATGTCACAATTCCCTTCTGGTCTGCAAGGTTTTCATGGATAAATTCAATGGTCATAGGAGCACACTTACAAATGACACATCACTTTTCACTTGCTCTCAATAGTCTCAGCTTGTCTGACTTTTAAAATCTTCTCTTGTATATGTGTCTTGTTATGAATTTCTTTGTGTGTACTCTAGTTGGAGTTTGTTGAGCTTGATTTTTTTACATCCCTTTTTCTTAAATTTGAGAATTTCCCAGTCATTATTTCTTCTTGTAATTTTCACCTCCACAATTTGTTTCTTTGCTATTTTAACTTTTGTTGATAATCTCATTTCCCTGATTTTTGAGCATTATTCAGTTTATTTTGAATTTTTAAAATTATTTTATACATCTCCATGTTTTATGGTTGCTTTCTGTAATTTTTAATTTTTTTATTGGACCACGTTATCCTGATATTTTGTACACATTGTATTCCTTGGTTGATTTTTTTTTTTAACAATAAAAAAAAAGCTACATGTCACAATCTTTATAATGTGGTTTCATCCTGACAGTCTGAAACCTATTGTCTGTGCTAGACATTCTGAGAGCCTCTCAAATCTGTGGTTAGGATATGTCTGGAATGGTGTGATTATTTTTCAGTTAAATTCCGTGTTTCTTCTTAAAAGGCTGTAATCATTTCCTACACATTTGAACCGTCTGTAGTAGTGCAGTCTCTCTGTTGCTGTAACAATCATTTACCACTGATCACAGCATACCCAAGCTGTCTTTCAGGTTTATCCCACCATTCTTTTCAGTAGCCTGTTTCACAGGAGACCAAAACCCATCTTTTGAAACATCTAAGCCAGAAGTAAGCATACGTTTGTGAAAATCATCTTTCTCTTTTGAGGAAGTGGCCAGGAGTTGGCAGTTTACTCCTAAAGGCACCATGCTGTATTGCAAAGGAGGAAAGGGTGCCTTGGGTAAATGTAACAAACTCCTTCCCCTTTTATGTGGCTTTTTGCATTGTCCTCAGCTGGGGGCCTGGAAACACTTAACTCATTTATAGAGTTCCCAAATAGGCATTTTAGTCAGTATGTTGTTGTTACATATATATGTCTATGAAGCTATTAGGGCCTATGGTATTTTGTTTTGCCATCTTGCTAACGTACTTGATACAATTTTATATGTTAGAGTTATATAGTATATTTATCAAAGTCTAGTTTTGGGGTAATTTATTATTTTTATGTTTTGCAGCTATGTATTCTCAATACACCGAAGAGCTTTGGCCAGAGAAAGGCCCAAAATATTCATTGCGAGAAGCACTACTGAGAAGATACAGAATATGTGGACATGGGAATTTACAATGTAGGAAAGGCTGTAGAAGTGTAAGTAAGGTGCAGAAAGGATGTTATAACAGACTTAACCAATCTTTGTCAACTACACATAGTAAAATATTTCAATGTAATAAATGTGTGAAAGTCTTTAGTAAATTGTCAGATTTAAATAGACATAAGATAAGACATACTGGAGAGAAACCTTTCAGATGTAAAGCATGTGGCAAATTTTTTCACATGTTCTCACTCCTAACTCAACATCAGAGAATCCACACTAGAGAGAGTCCCTACAAATGTGAAGAATATGGCAAAGCCTTTAACTGGCCCTCAAACCTTGTTAAACATGAGAGAATTCATACTGGAGAGAAACCCCACAAATGTGATGAATGTGGCAAAGGCTTTTTACAGTCTGCAAACCTTATTATACACAAGAGAATTCATACTGGAGAGTCACCCTACAAATGTGACGAGTGTGACAAAGCCTTTAAGTGCATCTCAGTCCTGACAAAACATAAGAGAATTCATACTGGAGAGAAGCCCTACAAATGTGAGGATTGTGGCAAAGCCTTTAAATGGTTCTCAACTTTTAGTCGCCATAAGAGAATTCATACTGGAGAGAAACCTTACATTTGTAAAGAATGTGGCAAAGCCTTTAAAGAGGTCTCATACCTTAGTGGACATAAGAAAATTCATACTGGAGAGAAACCCTACAAATGTGAAGAATGTGGCAAAGCCTTTATGTGGGTCTCATGCCTTACTAGACATATGAGGACTCATACTGGAGAGAAACCCTATAATTGTGATGAATGTGGCAAAGCCTTTAAATACTCCTCAAACCTTAATGCACATAAGAAAACTCATACTGGAGAGAAAGCCTACAAATGTGGAGAATGTGGGAAAGCCTTTAAGTATCGCTCAACCCTTAGTAAACATAAGAGAATTCATTGTGGAGGGAAACCCTACAAATGTGATGAATGTAGCAAAGCATTTAAGTCCACCTCAGACCTGACAAAACATAAGATAATTCATACTGGAGAGAAACCCTACAAATGTGAGGATTGTGGCAAAGCCTTTAAACGGTTCTCAATCCTTACTAGACATAAGAGAATTCATACTGGAGAGAAACTTTACATTTGTAAAGGGTGTGGCAAAGCCTTTAAACAGGCCTCAGTCCTTAATGGACATAAGAAAGTTCATACTGTAGAGAAACCCTACAAATGTGAAGAATGTGGGAAAGCCTTTAAGTGTCACTCATCTGTTACTGATCATAAGAGAATTCATACTGGAGAGAGACCCTACAAATGTAAAGAATGTGACAAAATCTTTAACTGGGCCTCCAGCCTTCTAAAGCATAAGAGAATTCATACTGGAAGGATATCTTACAAATGTGAAGAATGTGGCAAAGCCTTTACATCTTGTTCAAGCCTTTCTAATCATAAGATACTTCATACTTGAGAGAAAGTCTAGAAACCT
Source organism: Macaca nemestrina (assembly GCF_043159975.1). Lineage (NCBI taxonomy): Eukaryota > Metazoa > Chordata > Mammalia > Primates > Cercopithecidae > Macaca > Macaca nemestrina. Next base: position 850,143 of record NW_027257673.1, on the reverse strand, counting down.
GAAAAATGTGACAGAGTTTTATCCAGAACTCAAACGCTTCTAAATATAAATCATAATGGAGAGAAACCCTAAAAATGTGAAGAATGTTACAAAGCCTTTAAATGTTTGTCACATATTACTGTACATTGTACATAGGAGCATTGATACTGGAGAGTGCCCCTACCAATACAAAGAAAGGGGTATTATATTTAGTCAGTGCTCACAGCTTATACTATCTGAAAGCAATTATAGTTCAGAAATACTGTAAAAACACAAAGAATATGGCAAAACATTTCTGTATAAATTCTACTCAACTTTAAATACTTCATACTTAATTAAAGCATTATACATGTAATTAAGACTTTTTAGAAAACATAAGCCTTTAAAGTGAACAAGAGTGTTGATTCTGAAGATAAATATTAAAACTGTAAAGACGGTGTAATCACCTCACTTTGATCACAGATATTTTTGTACACATATTTTATGCCAGAGGAAAACCCTGAAGACGCTTCGAAAACTTTATTAAACATCAGAAAACTTGTATTCAAGAGAAACACTATAAATATATTGAATGTGGAAGAACATTTTTTTCTTTGTCATTTATTATTTTTGTTGGGACAACATATATACATATGTACAAAATACCTACTGTCGGAATCCTCTTTTATAACTTCATTTGATTTATAAAAACGGGACAGCAAAATAACTTAGGTCACTAATACTGTACAAAAATAAAACTGATTAAACAATTCTAAAGATCAGCATCTTACAGTATTACAGATCATCTATTGTGAAAGAACATCTCAGTCTATCCAGAGTACTGTGCTAAATCTATCTGCAAACTGACAAACTAATCAGTTTCTGTAATACCAAATTCCACATAGAATTCTCAAAAGCAGCATGATGTGGAGCTAAACTTTAGACTTTAAAACTTTAAGCCAGGGCATCATTCCACAATGGTGAAAGGCTGTTTTATTGCCTAACCAAGGAGTGGAGATATATTAACTCTAAAATTATTAAATTTTCCAGAATATGACAACTACTTACAGTATTAGATAAAACAGCTTTTCTTTCTTGTTAAACACCTGCAATAGTCTTTCATAAATTCAGCTAGGTTAAAAAAGTAAAGAAAAATTACTATCCTGCATTTGAATTTTCATAAGTTATATCCATGGTCTTTTTAATATAAAAAGTAATTGTTTCATAGTTTTAGTGTTCAACGAACTCAGTAGTCCTATTTGAACCGTATCTTTATATAGTAAATCTAATTTGAATGCTGTTTCCTGTTTTGTGATGTTTTAAAACAGAATTTAATTACAAAGAATAAAAAGTCTTGAGTTCATATGTTACATAACTATAACATATAAGAGCATATCAAATGTATGTTTGTCAATAACTTGAAAAGGCAAATAACAACGTTTTGGGGAAGCAAATTGTGCATTTTTTAAAAAGAAGTTGATGCATTTATATCCATCTAAGTGCTGGACAAGGCCACATATAGATTTACTCCTGAAACTATATAGACTGTCTTTCACTGAATTTGCTTTGCTTTATTTCATTTCTTTGAGGGAAAGATGACTTTACAAGTTCAACCCCAAACTCTCTTCACTCACTAAAAGGCAGCATGCAGAATTTCATAAGCAGAACCATTCTGTGAGCTGAGTAAGAAATAGGCAGCCTAACCTATTTCGTATGAAAGAACAGATGCCCTTAAAACTTATTTTGGACACAAAAATTAAAATTTGGTTTAAAAATAAGTGTTTCTAAAATCTGAAACAGAGGTAGAAAGTGTTTGTTAGTGGAAACACATTTGTTTAAAAACCACAGCTTAGATGAAATCAGACAGACAAAATGTCTGCATTTAGGCATTTGACAGAATCAGTGTTGAATATAGAAAAGAAAACAAAGCTAAAATTATTACATAAATTGTTTTTATGTAATTTTAAAAGGAGATTAATGTTGAAGAGGTGTATTTACATTCAAAGTGTACCTTTTTCCATCGAACTGTAGAATTCTCCATTGAATTTTAGACTTTTTGAAAAGCAAATCTTGATCCAATTCAAATTTTAAATACCTTCATGCTTTTCCTTGATACCTGTTGTTCATGTAATAGCACTGAGTCAACAACTGTTGCTGCATCAGAGCTATGAGGGTTTTTTTTTTTTTTTTGTATTAGATGGGCATCATTCATAAATTATTCCATGGATGAGTGAGGACAGTGAAATGCAAGATCTCTGATGAAAATATAAATGGAGAAGTTCTTTTTGGTTGAGTTAAGCCTGGTAAGAGATGCATGAGGTGGATGTTTAGAGTAATATTCATCTGCATTTTAATGAAAAGGAAACATTTTAAATGTTTGTAGTAAACAGTTTTACCAATTGCAGTTTTATGTAATAAAATGAAGTTAGTGTTGTAACACTTTTTTTTGAGATTATGTGTGAGCCTAATTTGTTTTAAATTCAAATTGTGTTTAATGTATTAAGACTATAATGCATGTAATGAAGTGTTATCTTGCCACCAACATTAAATTGTCCTCTTACTCAAGGATATAAAATATGGTAACAATATATTATTTGGTAACATAGTGAAATGACATATCCAGTAATCCCTGTTGCCAGTGACTTTACACATAACTTAAAGAACTTTGCTCCCATAGATTGTATTTTATTTTTATTTAAAGTTATTTAAAGTTATGTTTAATTTTTGTGAGTATGTAGATGTATATGTTTATGAGCATATATGGAATATTTTGATACAGTCATTACATGTGTAGTGATCTCATTAGAGTAAAGGAGATAGCTATTATCTCAAGCATGTACCCTTTGTGTTACAAATAATCTAATTATACTTCTTATTTTTAAAATGTACAACTAAATTTTTAAGGATTACATGATTATTATGATCACAATGAAAACTTGTAGGAGTTCAAATAAAATCTATATATTTTTGAGTCCTGAATGACTATTAACAAAATTTTGTCCTGTATTTTTATTTGAACATGTGTCCTTTTTCCCTACAAACATATAACATATACAGATTTTTAGTTTTGATTTACATAGAGTTAAATGTACAAAGCCCTTACTCTAAAGATAATCTTTAGATGTAAGGGAATTATGAGGCAAGTAATTGGGTTCGTGTGCGTGTGTGTGTACCTATTTTGAAAAGAAAAGAATATTGAAAGAAAACAATTTTTGTAGGGTTGGTAATTTACTAGAAAACTAATAGTGTGATTTGGCCATGTGTCCCCACCGAAACCTCATGTCGAATTGTAATCCCAAGTGTTGGAGGAGAGACCTGGAGGGAGGTGATTGAATCATGGGGACCTACATTCACCTTGCTGTTCTCATGATAGTGAGTGAGTTCTCATGAGATCTTTTTAAAAAGAGTGTGGCACTCTCACCTTGTCTTTCTCTTTTTCCTCCTCTGGCCATGTAAGTTGTGCCTCCTTCCCGTTTGCCGTCTGCCATGATTGTAAGTTTCCTGAGGCCTCCCCAGCCATGTGTTCTGTACAGCCTGCGGAACTATGAGTCAATTAAACCTCTTTTCTTTATAAATTACTCAGTTTCAGGTAGTATTTTATAGCAATGTAAAAGTGGACTAGTACAACTAGCAACTTCACAGATTCTGAAAACAAATCTGTATTCTCTGATTTGTATTGAACTTATTTTTGTAAAATATTATGGCTCATGATTCAGAATCTCCCCATGCAAATTCTGTCTTTATTTGCCTGCCACTCATGCTAGAATCATAATTGTTTTGTTTCTTGTAATATTTTTGCTTCATGAAGTATTCTTTATATGAACTGGTCAGGGATTATAAAAATAATTTTTATGAAATTTAGAAGTGCAAGAAAATAATTTTTAGAGCAAGTAATACCACATTGATTATATTATTTTTCACTGTCTTATGAGCTACAGTGGGCCATGAAGATATCCATTAAAAACAAACATTAAGGCTGGGCGCGGTGGCTCAAGCCTGTAATCCCAGCACTTTGGGAGGCTGAGACGGGTGGATCACGAGGTCAGGAGATCGAGACCATCCTGGCTAACATGGTGAAACCCCGTCTCTACTAAAAAATACAAAAAACTAGCCAGGCGCGGTGGCGGGCGCCTGTAGTCCCAACTACTCGGGAGGTTGAGGCAGGAGAATGGCGTGAACCCGGGAGGCGGAGCTTGCAGTGAGCTGAGATCCGGCCACTGCTCTCCAGCCTGGGCGGCAGAGCGAGACTCCGTCTCAAAAAAAAAAAAAAAAAAAAAAAAAAAAACAAACATTAAAATATAAAATGTGGCCTAAAAGTATCAAAAGAAGAGAGGGAGAACCTCACAGCAAAGCCCACATTAGAGCTGGGTGTAGCCCAGCAGTTGTTGCTGGACTTTCCTGTGGGTGAAAGCAGCTTAGGGTGGGGCCCTCTACTGTTGTTCACTGCTGATGGGTGCAGGAAGAGCTGCTTGGTGTCTCAGGACTTTTGCCTACCTGGTCTTGGCTCTGCTAAGAGTTTCTTTCCAGTGGGGAAGTTGTGCCCCCAGCCCATGTCCACCCCTCATGGGGAGCCATGCTCAGTGTCTGGGGATGAGGACCGTCAGTCCACTAACTGGGGGTCCACCTGGCCTGTGCACATGGCTGCCTCCCAGGCCCAGGCCCACAACCACTGGCAACCCTTGACCAGTCATTCTCAGCCAAGTCCCCACATCATGGTGTGCCCATGTCACAGGGCTCAGGAGTCCACCAGGACACAATTGCTCACCCATAGAATCCTGCCTCAAAGTCTCAGGTTCTCATGTAAGGCAGGATGATGTGGGGGCAACCATGCCTTTGACTTGTCCTGCATCTGAACTGGGCACAGTTCTTTCTGCTCCATGTATGTTACCTCATCAAATAGCAGCCCCATGCTGGAGGTAGGCACAGGGAGGTTAAGCAACTTGCCCAAGGTCACACAGCCAGGAAATTGACCAGTTAGGATTTGAACCTGGGCTGCCTGGCTCTGGAAACCTAAGGTCCCTGAGAACTCCGTTATGGTATAAGTGTGGCACCTCCCAGGCCCCCAGCTCTCACTCCGTCAGGCCCTGCTTGCCTCTCAAACACCCCTAAGACCAGATCACAGGGTTGACTCCAGGCATTGAACCAACACTGCACCCTACAGGCTGGGTCCACTGGTTTCTTCCCTGGGCTCGGGACTTAACCAGCTGCATGTAGCTGCTTGGAAGGCTCTGGCAACTGAAACCCTCCAGTTCCAGTGCACTCATCATCACCCCCAACCTGATTGTTCCTGTGACCTTGTTCAGCTTGACTCGGATGACGCCACCTAACACAAGGTAGCTCCCCACGCTGATCAGCCCCGAGAGGCCCTCCCCTGCTCCCCACCTCCACCATTGGTCTCTCTCCCCCAATATCTTCAAGTTCTCAAGGTTGCAAACTTTTCTGCCTCTTCCCAGTCCTAGCCGCTAGATGGCACGTCCCAGCACTTGTCTGTAATCATCCCTCACCTCTCTGACAGATTCTTGGGTTCATGTCCTCTCCAAGGACCCTTCCTTGCAGCATTTCTGGAAGCAACATTTGAACTGCAAGCTTGCTATAGACACAGGACAACAGGCAACCTCTCACTTCTCACCAACTCACTGATTTCTGCCTCACAATCAGCCATTTTCAGTTGTTGCAGATTTTTATCTGTATTTAACTTCAGATTTTAAAAGTACATAATTATATCTTATGTAAACATATGTAGTGCCTTACATTTAAAGCTTTTCTATTGCATTTGTGCTGTTGGAAAATAGAGTTGTAACCCTCTTAACACACACACTTGGCAGTCTAGTTACTTCCCAACAGGGTTTCTACTGTTATGAATGCGTAAATAATGTTCACACCCCAGCCATGTGCAGAACTGTGGTTTCATTTTCTCTTAAGTAACCTTTTTTGCCTGCATTAACAAATGTTTTGTTATTTTATTTGCAACAATTTCTAGGCAGCTGCCACTCATTAAGTTCTACCTATTGTAAAGAGACAAAATTTCTCTGAAAATGGGCTACTGGGTTCTGTTTCTTTCATTGGCTTATTTCTCTTGGATGCATTTTTGTGTTTTCTTCACTGTGTTCTGGTTGCTCTCTAGTTCTTATGCTAACCAGAACACGTTGGGGAGTGAGACGGACAGCTATTAATCATTCCACTGAGAAACAGGCAGGAATCAGGACTGTCAACCTACCTGTAGGTCACAGGGCAGTCAGTGGCTGTCTTGGGACTTGCTTTTGCCATCAACCAGGGGATTCTTGGGCCTTGCTTGGGTTTGCATTTCTTGTCCTGGTTTTTCCTTTTGTCCATGTCCTTTACAAGAGCATATCCTCTTGTAGCTTTCTGAGAAATGGTTCATGGGAGTTAAATTTTGAAACATTTTTATCTTTGAAATTGTCTGTGTGCAACAAACACTACTGATGGTGTGTTTGAACACTGGTGCCTAGATTGGAAATTCTTAATCCTCAGGATTTTGAAGGTGTTGGTTCATTGTCATCAATATTCTGGTTGCTGTTACGTGTAAAGCCATTTTTATTCCTGGTCCTGTGTATATGGTCTGCTCTGTTTTCCTCACTGGAAGCTTCTGAATGCATCTCTTTTCCTCAGTGTTATGACACATTATGGTGCTATGTCCTGGTGTGGGTTAATCCTCATTACTTGGGCTGAGTATGTCTGTACTCTTTCTCAGTTTTTTTTGCTCTCCCTTTTTGGTCAGCTGCAGGACTCCTGCATCCATCTTCCAATTTTATCCCATTTTCCATCTCTCAGAGGAGGCTGAGCAGTGCATTTGGGGAGAGTGTGGGCTCCTGGGTTGGATTCCAGTTCTGCCAGTCACTCTGTGTAGGACCTTTGGAAAATCATTTCAACTGCTTTTGCCTCAGTTTTCTCATCTATAAAAGGAGATTCATAGACAGAAATAGAGTTATTTGAGATTAAATGGAATTGATTCATAATAATGATGATGAAGATGATGATGATGATTTTAAATGGGTCTCCTTTAAAGTAGTCTCTTAATAGGCATTTGGGTATTACCAAGAACCCAAAAGAGAGAGGCTCTGGAGGGGGGCAGCTTGGCTCTGTCCTCACATGTCACTGCCAGCAGCTGGGCCCATACAGAATGCCCACCTGGAGGTTCCTGTTCCTGCAGCAGCAGCCCAGGCTGGTCCCCACTTCCCAGCCACCTAGCCATCCCCCTGTGATGCATCTCCCTTCCTGAGCAGCTGTGTTTGGCAGAGACTTACTCATGGGCATGCTTCTGTCTGGGTGCTTTTGTTGGAATCACATACCCACATATGTTAATGTAGGTGAAACACAGGGTCAGAGGCTAAGCGCTAGTCCTAGGGCTGCTGAATGACTTTGGATAGGTAACTTCCCAGCTGGCCTCAGTTTCCCACTCATAACAGAAGCCTGGCCTTGTTGACCCCAAAGTGTCTCTCACCTCCACATCTTGGATTAGGTGCACTTGAGACCATGTTCCCGGCCAACGGAACCTCTGTAACCAGTGGCCCCTCCAAGTGTTGACATTCCCATCCCCTGCACCACATTCCTTCATTATGAGCTTCTATCCCCAAGCTGACCACAAAATTTAATTGGAGACAAATCTAATATATTTCTCCCCTTAGTCCCACCATAACCCAGTCCAGAGCCATCCTGGACACAGGCTGTCATGGCTTCTGATATGCTTGGCTCCTGTCTCTAACTTGGCAGGACACCATCCTTGAAAGACCTTGCCTTATTATCTTTGAAATAATCTGTATTAGTCCATTTTCACAGTGCTGTAAAGAACTACTGGAGACTGGGAAATTGATAAGGAAAAGAGTTTTAATTGAGTCACAGTTCTACATGGCTGGGGAGGCCTCGGGAGACTTACACTCATGGCAGAAGGGGAAGCAGGCGTGTCTTACATGGCAGCAGGTGGGAGAGAGTGAGTGTGTGTAGGAGGAACTGTGAAACACTTATAAAACCATCAGATCTCAAGAAAACTCACTCACTATCATGAAAACAGCATGGGGGAAAGTACACCCATTATCTGATCACATCCCACCAGGTCCTGCCCTTGACACATGGAGTTCTGGGGATTACAATTCAATATGAGATTTGGGTGGGGACATAGAGCCAAATCATATCACAGCCCATAGATGTAGGCACTCATGCTGGCTGTGGCCAATTAAAACATGCAAGGGCACTGGCCCTCCTGGCTTGGCCCAGCCCGGCCTCCCTCCCTGGCTCTGAGGGATCACTGAACCTGGAGTTCAGAATTGGATCAATCACAAGTGCTGGGTTGGTCATGGAGCAGAGTGTGTTGACCTGTTGGGCACCTTCTTGGGACCACTGGCCTCCAGGGGCCAGCAGGAGGGAGTGACCCAGGCCCTGGCAGGAGGAGCCCCAACAGTATGCAGCTCTATCACCAGTGAATGTCTGTCACCAGCAGGAGCTCGCTGGCCTTGATGTGGTCTTCGAGGGCCTCACTTTGTCCAGGATGTCCACCTCCACAACCCTGAGGACATCAGTGATGGGAACCACTTATTTCAATTTGGTGGCACAATTCCAACCTCAGGGAAAAATCTAATCATGTGGGGAGGGCTTGAGAATAAAATACACATCATGTGTGCATGCAAGTGTGTGATACCCTGCACAGTGTCTACAGGAAGCTCCGAGAATAACAGTATTTCCTGAGGGCTTGTGGTGGTTGCCACACCCTCTTTAGCCCTTCTACCCCCCATGGTGCTATGCAGCATCTCATGGCTGATGCTGGGCTCGGCTGGGCTTCTGGGCAGAGACCACCCATTACACAGGCACCTTGGGCTTCCCCACACTGTCTGGAGTTCCTGCAATCTTACTTTAAAAGATAAAAGTGACTCATTAAATAAAGAAATAACTGCTTGTTACTTAACAAAATCAATGCACCTTTTTATGAATAAATCCACACATCAGGACACTGTTCTTTGTCAAGCACATGTACCCTTTGGTTGCCAATGACCCCTGTACAGAGAGGTGAGCTGCGTGGGATTTGTTACCAGCACAGGGGCACCAAAAATTCACCACCAAGCTTGTCCAGTTCCCTCTTCATTCCTGTCTTTCAGGAGATACGGTCCCTCCTCCCTACTGACTTCAGAGGATATCTGGCTGCTGGGGCCCTCTGCTGAGGGGTGCTGTGGGGCTGTGGGGCTCCGCTTCAGTGCCTGAGGCCCACCTCCTTGCTCACTAGTATGACAGCCTCCAGGGGAATTTCCATCACAACCAGAAGAGGAGGCCCCCAGGTGGTCTTTCTAGGGAGTCCCCCTCAGATGCCCTGTCCTCCACTACCCCTTGGAAGAGACCGCAGGATGCAGGTTGTTCCTGGACAGGCTTCCCTCTGTCCTGCCCCAGGCTGGCTGCCTGCCCTGGATGGCATCCTAGGGAGCAGGGCCAGGTCAGAGTACCCAGGACTGCACACCCTGTCCCCAGCAACAAGAACAGCTGAGGGGCTCAGAGAGTTGGGGGACTGACAGCTGAACACAGGCTGAGCGCATCAGTGTGTATTACTATGTGTGCAGGTCTGTGTGTGTTTTAGTATTGGCATGCATGTCAGTGTATGTTAGTGAGTGCACACAGTTCTATGTGTGTGTTAGTGTGGGCATGCATCAGTGTATATTAGTGTGTGCACACGGTTCTGTGTGTTAGTGTATGCATGTGGCACCGTGTGTATGTTAGTGTGTGCATGTGGTACTGTGTGTATGTTAGTGTGTGCACATGGTTCTGTGTGTGTGTTAGTGTGGGCATGCATCAGTATGTGTGTTTGTGTTTGCACACATGTGTCAGTCCATGTGGCATTTGGGATTTCCTGTGGGACCCCTCCTGGCACAGACTGGCTTTGGAGCTCTGCCCAGTGCTCCTTGCTGTGGCTTCTGTCAGAAGGAATATGAGTAAAAGCCATCACCAGAAGATGCCTGAAATCATAATCTGGCCCGACCGAAAATGTAATGGCCACATAAAAGGCTTTTTAATTTTTTGCTTAAGATTTGGCAAGTATTTTGTTAGTAAAATGTGCTCATGCATTTCTGTAAACATACAGATAGGATTGGTCGTCCATGGCCTTCTAGTCACGGGCTCTCAGCTCCTATAGGCAGTGGGTCAGGGCTGGCCTGGGCTGTGGGGAGGCCCCAGGAGCCTTGTTGAGTCAGCTCCTCACATATCCTGCTCTTGCAGGACTGCTGCTTGTGTGCTGTGCTCCCGCTGGCATGGCGCACATGGTCAAAGCTTCCTAGTAGGAGCCACCCACTCACCCCCAAGGAGCCCCATGAAGGGCAGCTGGTCTCACATTAGGGAGTCTTTGTCCAGAGGGAGGGGAGTACCTAGTGTGCTGAGTGCTCCTACATTACCCAGGAGGAGAAACCACATTGATGGGGCATGGAGGGGGCAGATTTCAGCCCTGTCCATCACATCACACACACTAGGGCTCCTTCTGTATCCCAGAAAGAAGCACCTAGGTACTCACCCCCACTGTGTCACCAGCCCCAGGCCCTGATCCCCAGCCCTGCCCTGTCACACTTTCAGATCTTCAGACACACACCCTCCAGCCTCACTGCAGGTTGGGATGGGGTGGGCCCCCTTTTCCTCCCTCCCCAGAGTCCTCATAGATGAGGCTGGATGGCCCCAGACAGGCCACCATATAGTCACCATGAAAGGGACAACTAGAAGGATAGGGGACACAGAATTCATATTGTGTGGCTGGCGGGCTGGAGCTCATTTTCCCAGGAAAGGTCTATTTTGCAAATCAGAGAGGGAGGACTGAATCCAAACCTGAGCACTTGTACCTCAGCATGGTGGGCAGCAAGCCACAGCTCCAGGCCTCACCCAGTCATCCCACTGCGTCAGGCTCACCACGGGCTGTCCTGCTGCTGAGGGGCCAGCATGACCAAGGAATAGTGACAGAGCCCCTCACTCACCCCATCCTAAGACTCTAACCACAGAGAAATCCCCCTCCCTGCAGTGTTATAATTTTTTAAAAATTGAATTCATTAAGAATTTTCCTGCACATACAACAAAAAGGCCCCCAAACAACCAAAGTGAAATAAAGTTACACAAGTGAAAACCACGACCACCATCCTAAAATAGTCTTGTGGAGTCCGCCAAGCACCTGGTGCCCCATCGCCCTATGTTTTTGTAATACTTTCAAAGTTAAGCTGTTTTCTACTCTTTGTCTTAAAGGGGGCCCTCAAATTGTACACAATGAAGGCCCACAAACCCTGGCCCTGCCCTGGTGAGGGGAATTCTCACTTGTCTTAGGTCCCCATGGCATGACTTAAGTAATCTGTTTCCTTGGCCAGTAGCAGGGAGAAATCAGAGGAACAGGGAAAGGTTCAGTTCCTGGGTGAGGCTGCAGCCTCAGGACCCCGGGTCCCCTGGCTGCAGGTCCCTCATCCTTGGAAATTAAAGTGGCATTCTGAGTAGAAAAGACACTGCCTGGTGTTCCCCCACCCACAGAGTCAGGAGCGGGTGACAAGGGTGCAGGCCCCTGGCCTCTGTTCCAGAGATCTGGTTTCATTGGTCAGGGGCACTGCTCACAGCCTCTGAGCAGCACCAGGCGGTGTGCGTGCCAGGGAGTGGCAGCTTCTGTTTCTGATAGAGGCCTGGGAACCAAGATTGAATGGATTAGTTAAGATGATGTAAAAAAAATTGATCTGTGACCTACGATTTAGGGCCTCTGCTCCCTCTGGTATTTTGGCAGTGAGGGCTGGCCAGGAAATGGGACTGGACACTTGCCTGCCCTCCTGTGTTGGACAGTGGGTGGCAAACAGCTAGAGAAGTCCAGGCCTGCAGCTTGCCCTTATATGAAAACAAGCACATCGCAAGACAGGATCATTAACATAAAACATTTACAAAATTAAGCTCATGTAGGGTCATCTATCAAGTTTCAAACACTTCCAAGGATTGAATTTATAAAGATAATGTGTTCTGATCATGTAGAATTAAGTTAAAAATTAAAACAAATAGATAACCAGAATAAAAATATTTCAAGTTTGGGAATTAAGAAAACTTTTTTAAATAAAATATATGTCGAAGAAAAGAGGCACACTGGAAATAAAAATATTTTAAATTTAATGACAATAAAAATATATTATACCAATGTGTGTAATATGAAGTCAGACGTTTTTGAAGTAGACTTACACTACAAATGCGTGATAAAGAAAAGAAGAAAGCCTGAAACTCACTTATCTGCAGTTATCTCAAGAAGTTAATTTGAAAACCTCAAAGTAAGAAGAAAGTTACAAAGATAAGAAATTGATTAAATAGAAAACAATCCTATAACTGTTAAAAAAAATAATAATAACCGGGGAAGTTGGTCTCAGGGTTTTTAAGCAGTCCCCCAATTAGGGCGGATTCAGGAACCACAGAAAAACAAAGGACACGACGCGACGCAGCCCAAGCAGAGCCACAGAGACAGGCGATCCAGAAGGTGGGGCGAGTCGAAAACGAAAGCGATGCAGTATGAGACCCACATTGCTTTCAGGAGACATCACTTACACACAGACACACACACACACACACACACACACACACACACACACACAGCCACATACGCACGGAAACATACATCACTTGCAACATTCCCATAGCAACACACAGCCCAGCAGCTTCTGAGACTGCGCGGTACTGCTTTGCCACGAAGCCCTACCAGGGACAGCAGCCCCAGAAAACAGGTGGGCTGTACCTAGAAATGACAGGGGGAAACCCTCAAGAAGACTCACCCCCACATGGTCTAGGCAGGTCCGATGCCTCCTGCAGGTCCTTTAGGATCCTCAGGGATTTCGCGCTGTTATTTCTGAAGCTCTGCTTGAGATTTCTTCAGGCTGACTCGCCACTGCCGTCTGCTAGGATTGTGGGACTATCACGTGGATCCTTCAAAGACGACAAGAGAGAGTCCAACGCGGACGCACGTGCACAAACGTCTCCTCCGCCAAGCCACGGATACTTGTCGCCAGGCAGCAGTGGCAGTCACTGTGACGCGAGCCTTCCCTCACTACACGCACATGGGGCCCAGAGACTGGCGCATGCGCATTCGCGAGGCAGCCTCGCGAGCTGAACTGTCAGGGCTGTCAGCCTGCCTAAGCAGCGGAAAATGGGACAGGCCGAGCCAGCCTGGTCTCGGGGAAAAGGCTGCCTGCGACAACCACTGCGGGACCCTAAAAGTCTTGACCATAGGGCCTCTTCCGGCCATCTCCGTGGCCGGGTCCTGCTAAAGGGGGAGGAGTTTCAAGAATGTGAGGTGGGCGCTGGAAACCGCTCTTCGGATTCCCTCGCCGAAAGAGGCTGTGCGCAGGAATTGGGTCCCACGGGGATGGGAATACAGTCTGGTGAGTTGATGAGGGGTCTCTGGGTGATGGAATCATCCCTGATACCCCTTAGGCGGGTGTCACTGACAGATAGCCGGGCCCTTGAGCTCATTGCCTCCCCTTTATCCTGGGCCTCCCAGACGCTCGTGCTTCTCAGCACAACTTTTTTGGGAATGGCAGGGACCGCGACAAAAACAAGGGCAATCTGGTACCGGGTCTTTGAAGTGGAAATGGTAGCCCACAAGAGCAAATGAAGATGAGAGAGTGTCTCAGAGGCCGTCTGGGGTGACTGCAAGCCTGAAGAGCATGTCCAGGAGTGCTGGTGAGGGTCACCGTGGACCACCCACGGAAGATAAGGAAAATCATTGCTCGCGTAAGAGAACCAGAGGGCCTGTGCTGGAGTCCAAGCCACATTCAAAGACTCCTGCCAGAAGACCCAAGAGCCTCCTGCAACGTGAAAACCACCCCAGTCCCCACAACTAGACCACTACCCACAACCAGGAGTGCAGCCAGCCACTCCAATGTCCCTTTTGTTCCCTAAAATCTCTGGCAGCCAGAGTTCCATGGGGAGAGTTAGGAGTCAACTAAAAGCATAATTACTAAGTCACAACAATTGTGGACAGCAAAAAGTTTTAGGATAGCCACTATTAATAAGCCAAAATTAAATAGAAATTTTTATTACTTCGGTTCCATACAAGAATTTTACAGAACAATTATAATTATGTATAATGTACACTAAGAAATATTACATTAAGTTTCCCATAACTTTGGAATTTATAGTAATAACATATTTTTACAAATATAGCACAAAAATTCTAACACCATTTCATATTTGACAATGCTTCCTGTATGATTTATATATTATATAAATTAAATATGTCATTTTTGGACTTTAGGAGAACTAATATCTAAAAGTTGAATCAGGTAAGAAAAAGAGACAATTTATAATATGATTATGGAAAGTTTGTCAAATATCAAAGGTTTAAATCATTTTATATTATAAAATAGAATTCTAGGTTACCATAAGTCATCCATTTAGCCAAAATGATAACTCAAAACATTTTAGAGGCAAAAACCTATACTCATTAATAGAGGGAAAACTTAGCTTTCTAAACAATCTGTTTCTTTTCTTTTCCTTATTTTTCTTATAGCTTATTCAAAAGGCAAACAGAAACTTTTCCTCATTACTTAATATCACATGAAAATCTTGTTCTAGAGAGAGAGCCACATTTCACCTTTGCATCAGGATACTATTCATGTCAAACTCAATTCTTAATATAGCTTTACAGACAAATCTACCCAATTTTAATGTTTGACCATGAGGTAAGAGTCTCATTAAACTTTCCTATAACTCTTTACAATTTTCTGTTAAAGAGCAGATCAACACTCCAAGAAAACCATGCTGTGCTTTTATTTTAATGTTCAATTTATGAAAAATCTGAATACTTTTTTAACATTAGCCAATATGCACACACACAGAATTTCTTTTATAATATTAAATGTTTTACAAACCTTGCACAACTTGCTCAAACCTTTGGCTTAAAACAATCCTGTAACCCTCTAAACAAACCTGCCCCCACCAAATTTGCCATATTATCTTTTGCCAAAACACCTTGGATGTAAACCTGTTTCTTAAGTAGTCTCAATTACATGGAACAATGCTAACTCTTAGCAACTTTTAGTTTTGGTGAAAAACTTGGCAAATGTAAACCAAATATGAAATTATAAGACCCCCCCCCCCAACGATCTGAATGAACTCCTCCTCTCAGCCAAGAACATTTCAGAGTTAATCAGAAAATCTAGTTCTGGTATTGTGGGAGGGGATTAGACATGCCTCATTATATACCTCCAGCATTAACATTAACACAAACATTAAGTCTGATAAGAAACATTTACAGTCTATTTCCTCTGAAGCCTGCTACCTGGAGGCTTCTTCTGCACAATAAAACCTTCGTCTCCACAACCCTTCATCTTGACTCAGCCACTCCTTTCTACTGCTGATAACTCTTCTAACCAACTACCAATCATAATATGTTTAAATCTGGCAAGTGTGGTTGCTCACGCCTGTAATGCCAGCACTTTAGGATGCCAAGGAGGGTGGATCCCTTGAGCTCAGGAGTTCCAGACCAGTCTGGGCAATGTGGTGAAACCCAGCCTCCACCGAAAAAAAAAATACAAAAAACTTAGCCGGGCAGACATGGTGGCAGGCATCTGTGGTCCTAGCTACTTAGGACACTGAAGAGGTAGGATCACTTGAGCTCAGTGGGCAGAGGTTGCAGTGAGCCAAGACCACACCACTGCACTCCAGCCTGGGTGACACAGTGAGACCCCATATCAAAAATAAATAAATTAATTAAAAAGAAGATGTTTCAATCTCCCTATGACCTGGAAGCCCTCACTTCAGTTGTCTTGCCCACTCAGATCAAACCAATGTAAATCTTACATGTATTGACTGATGCAGGATGTCTCCCAAAAATGCATAAAAACAAGCTGTGCCCCGACCACCTTGGGCACATATCATCAGGACGCCCCTGAGGCTGTGTGACAGGCGTGGCTTTAACCTTGGCAAAATAAACTTTTTAAATTGAGCCCTGTCTCTGATATTTTGGGTTCACAATTAGTAACCACAGGGATTCTGAGTGGAGGTGCCCCTGATGTTTGACAAATCTCCTGTCAGTGCTTGATACCAACTCGATCTATCTATCCTTATGGCTCAAACCAATGAGACAATTTGCAGAGACCTGGGGGTCCCCTCCCTCAAGAGAATCCCTAATATCCCCAGATTTGGTTGACATCTCAAGTTTATTTTCCTGTACAACTTCTTTTATGGAGTTTTGCTTGCTTCCGACAGTGAAGGCAAGTTGTCCTGCTTCCATACTGATAAAAGGCAGGTAACTCCTTTCTGGAGTTTCAGCTCACCTCCGATAGAAAAGGTGAGTTTGAGTTTCTTCTTGCTTCTAAAATGGCAGGGAGCAGTCTTCAGCCAGGGCCTCAATCCTAGGTAAGTACCTGAGTTGGGTTTCATTTGTTTTGTAAATTCTCCTTAATGACTAAAGGGTGCAACTGACAACCAGCTGGTCTTAATTTTCTCTTTCCATTAGAGCATTCCGTGATCATATTGTTGGCTTTCGTTGTTATTATTCCAGTCTTTCTCCCAGCTGATTCGAACAACTCTACTGGCCTCTGAATTGTCTAAAATTCCTCACAGCTGCAAAAAGAAAGAAAGAAAAAACCCTGCACTTGGTTTCTGTGTTTGCGTCTTGTCTTACTTTTCTTTCCCCTATTCCTCCTTCTCCTTTGCAATCTTTGGTACCAAGAAAAATATCTATAGCAGGCTTCTAATGACCCTCAAGATGCCACTCATCCCGTTTTGAAATGCTCTGTTTTCTTTGTGGAGTTTCAAGAGCCATGGGCAGATTCTTCTTACATCTAAATCTCTGTTTTCAGGTATCCCATTATCTTACCATTTTATTTTGGGGGGTACTAGAGATTACCTTGTATTGTGAGAGGATTTGACCTTAGGAAGTGTAATGGCAGATGAGAGTTAAAAAGTGAGGGGTGACTTAGGACTGTATACAGGAAGTGGTCTTAGCTGTGTGTGTGTATGTGTGTGTGTCTGTGTGTGTACTATTAATAGTCTAAAAGCAGACTTAAAGCAGGCAGAAAAAAAGCAGAGAAATAGAGAACTTATTAGTTGCAGGTTGACCTTTGAGCTCTGAATTGTCCTTGATGTAATTTGCTTGTCAGTTTAAAATGTGCATAAGATCATACCTGATGTGTAACAATCTGGAGTATCAGAAAACCTGGCGTGCCCTTCCATTTACACAACCACTTCTAAGTGAGGCCCCATAAATCCTAACAGGGTGCCCAAGAGAGGTTGTTCTCCTTGTCTTTCTTTCTTCTTAATTTGTTTTCCACAGTTTTTCTTAAAAGGAGGAACATATATATATATATATTTTCCCTTGGAAGTTGTTTGTTTAGGATCCTAATTCTAGTTCAGAGGTGCATTCTAAAGAGTCTTCTTCATTGCCTTTTCTCTTCAAATTAATCTAATTGGCTTGTCTGTCCATTTGGGTGAGAAACTGGCCTGTTAATTGTATAGATAAATGGGAGACTGAGTTTCCTCAGGTCCGAAGAGAAAAGGCGTATTGATTCTCTCCGCTGAACGGTATCTTTGGGTGATGGATGGCTGACTGGGTGTGTCTAGGGTGTTGATGCCCTGCAATGCTGCCATGGCTCTAAGGGAACTCTCGACAATTTGATTTTAAAAGTTTCATCCAGGAAACACATATAGGAGCTGGTCACTCCACACTGTGAGCTCTTTTGCAGGTGACAGACCTTCAGAGAGAGAAGCTGAGGCATGTAAGAGGGCAGAAATCACTCAGTGGTGACACACTGTGGAGTCCCATCCACAATCAGTACATTTTGATCCACTCTACTAAATCCTAGGCCACAGCCCAGTTCCTCCTTTTAAGAAAAAATGTGGAATACAAATTATCTAAGAATAAAGAAAGACAAGGAGAACAACCTCTCTTGGGCACCCTGTTAGGATTTATGGGGCCTCTACTTACAAGTGGTTGTGTAAATGGAAGGGCACATCAGTTTTTCTAAAACTCCAGATTGTTACACATCAGGTGTGATCTTATGCATGTTTTAAACTGACAAGCAAACTACATCAAGGACAATTCAGAGCTCAAAGGTCAACCTGCAACTATTAAGTTCTCTACTCCTCTGCTTTTTTTCTGCCTGCTTTACATCTGCTTTTAGGCTATTAATAGTCTGCTTTAAGACTTTACTTTAGAATACTAATAACCTAAAGTAAACTAGAGTTTACTATCAAAGGAAACTACTGAGATAAAAATCTGTTTTCATCCAACTTTTTCTGTTATTGCTTTTGCTAACCAGTGAGTTTGTATTAACATCTCATTGCTAGAGTTCTGAAGTAAAAACTATAGGCTACTAATCTTTATATGAGTGTGTATGTGTGTGTTTATGTGTATGTGCACTTTTTTTTTGTATTTCTGGCCACAAAGTACCAAACGTGGCTTGAACTTAAAGAGTACTCATAAGTGTAATAAGAAGCCCAAATGCTTTTCAAGTTCACAAGACTTAAGCAAAACCTTTAATAAATAAACTAGCTTTAAAATTATTGGTAAATCAATATTAGAAATGTCAAGAATTGGCAGCATACATCTTTGTTTGTATTTATTGATTAAGCCATTTCATATTTATCCCTGTGAAATACTATATAAGATGTCAAAATTTGGCATAAGGGTTATAAAACTGTAAACCTAGCCAAAATCAGAATGATCTTTGCTTGTGTAATTTTAAAATACATAAGACATTAATATCATTATTGCTGAAAACAGTCAAATCTTGAATATTTTGTAAACATATATTTAATCTTTTTCTTTTTTCCTTTTTTTTTTTTTTGTTTGTTTTGAGACCAAGTCTCACTCTGTTGCCCAGGCTGGAGTGCAGTGGCATGAACTCAACTAACTGCAACCCCCGCCTCCCAGGTTCAAGTGATTCTCATTCTTCAGCCTCCCAAGTAGCTGAGATTACAGGTGTGTGCCACCACAGCTGGCTAATTTTTGTATGTTTAGTAGAGACAGGGTTTCACCATGTTGGCCAGGCTGGTCTCAAACTTCAGGCCTCAAGTGACTGACCTGCCTCAGCCTCCCAAAGTGCTGGGATTACAGGATTGAGCCACCACAACTGGCCTATATTTAATCTTAAGGTTCTTACTTAAGTAATTACCTGAAATTCACAGGCTATAAAAATGGTTGAGAGAAAAATAACTTTAAATGGTGACTACCACAGTTTTTATGAATAATCTAGGTAAACTATCAAAATAACAATGTGATATGGTTTGGTTGTGTCCCCACCCAAATCTCATCTTGAATCTCCATGTGTTGTGGGAGGGAACAATTGGGATGTAACTGAATCATGTAGGCAAGGCTTTCCCCTGCTGTTCTCGTGAGAGTAAGTCTCATGAGATCTGATGATTATTATAAGGGGCAATTTTCCTACACAAGCCCTTTTTGCCTGTTGCCATCAATGTAACACGTGACTTGCTGCTCTTGCCTTCTATCATGATTGTGAAGCCTCCCAAGCCATGTGGAACTGTAAGTTTAATAACCCTCTTTCTTTTGTAAATTGCCCAGTCTCGGGTATGTCTTTATCAGCAGTGTGAAAATGCACTAATACACTAGGTAAATGAAATGGAATAAATATTTAGAAACAAATTTGTCATAATTTAGGATCTAAACTTATGTTAAATATTTTATTAAATGTCTGAAATTTCTAGGTATTTTCTAATTTAAATGTACATGTATTAGTAAATCATTCTTGTTTTACTAATGTAAAGTAACATTCTTGTTATTAATGTGTTCTTAGTAACAAATTTTGGTCTAATTCAAAACTTCTTTAAATGTTTTGTATAAATCAAGGTTAAAAAGGAACCAGGAAATGAGAGCAATGTTAAAAAAAAAAAAAGTTAAAAAAATAAGGATTTTTTTGTAAGAAAGCTTAAACAAAGGTAAATTTATATGAGAGTCTTGTATGATAAATTTTTTTCCTAAAATAAAATAACTGGGTTGTTCAAGAAAGATAAATATTTCTTTTTGAAGCCAGAAAATCCTAGCATTTTCTGAATGGCTTAAATCATATCAAGGTTAGTAAAAAACAGAAAAAAAAAAAAGAATTTTTTAAAATATGTGATTAATTGACTATAATTAAGAAAAAATAGGCCAGGTGCATGGCTCATGCCTGTAATCCCAGCACTTTGGGAGGCCGATGTGGGCAGATCATGAGGTCAGAAGATTGAGACCATCCTAGCTAACACAGTGAAACCCCGTCTCTACTAAAAATACAAAAAAATTAGCTGGGCGTGGTGGCGGGCACCTGTAGTCCCAGCTAATTGGGAGCCTGAGGCAGAAGAATGGTGTGAACCCAGGAGGTGGAGCTTGCAGTGAGTGGAGATGGTGCCACTGCACTCCAGCCTGGGTGATAGAGCGAGACTCCATCTCAAAAATAAAAATAAATAAATAAATAAATAAATAAATAAATAAAATATAATAAAGTTCTTCTAGAAATTGAACAATGATATAAAAATACACTCATACAAAACTAAATAATTGGATAAAACATAATTTCTTTAAAAATATTGTTACTCAATACAAGTAGTTTTTAATTTTTAAATTCTATAATCTATTTCTTTTTGAAATTATTCAAATTGTTATCTCAGAAGCTGTACCCAGCTGCTTCATCTTCCCTCTTTTAAGAAGGCCTTGGATGGTAACTCTCCTCTTTAGCATTTGCTGTAGCTTTTTAATTAATAGTCTAAAGTAAATGAGATAATTTTTGAAAACAGGAAAATGAAATATCTTTTGGGTCTTATGTACTTGTTTATATGTGTCACTGCGAAGTGATATTTCACTATTAAACTGCATGAAAGAGCATGAATCCATCAACCTAAAGAAAGGGCCAATCAGACTGATAGAAGCTAGCTCAGATGCTTTTTAATTCACATGACTTCAGTAACCTTTGGTAAGATTAATCTGGCAAATTTAATCTTAAAATTTTCTTCAATGGTTTAAAATCTTAAAGCTAATGTTAAATGAAAATCTCAGTTTTTTACCCTGGGAATTTCGGTTATTGAAAGTTAAAACAGCAGGAGTGTAAAATGTGTTTTTGGTGAAGCTTATAAAACACAAATGTGGATTCTGCTAAAGAAAATGTCACTTTTTCCTAGTTAGAAAACTAAAAGTCACTTTAAAATAATATATATTATTTATATGTAATATAGATACATGTATATACACATATAAAACTAAATGGATAAAAGAAAAAAAATTAAACACCAGGGTACACCTGAGACCTGTGGTGACCAAGAAGATCCTCAATGTGGGGTAAAGACAAAACCAAGTAACTATTAAACCATAGGGTATAATGTAAAGAAATTGTTCCATATTGTAGGTTAGTATCAGATTCTTGAGCTTTACTATAATGAACTGTAAACATAACTACTTTAAGAACAAAATCCTTAATTGTAAATGCTGCAGAATAAAAGCACTTGTTTGGGTTGATGCAGGACCCGCAGGTCACTATTAAACAATCACTGATGAGTACATGTGATCCAAGTGCACAGGAGGTTATGCCTGCAACCAATCTAGTGGACCGGATAAATACCACTGTAAGGTCTATTCACTCTGAGAAGGGGACTACCCAACTCTCCCTACAAAATATCAAATGGAGCACCCCAGATGAAACAGTTAATATGCTTCACATGCAAGCCCTGAGGGACTGGCCTTTATGATGTCTGGGATATTTCCCCACCAAATATGACTATTTCTTAGGAATTCCCAGTGTAAAAAACTGCAATTTTTCTTTCACATTGGCTTGAAGATTTTAAACTATTGAAGAGAATTTTAAGATTAAATTTACCAGGTTAATCTTACCAAAGATTACTGAAGTCATGTGAATTAAAAAGCATCCGAGCTAGCTTCTATCAGTCTGATTGGCCATTTCTTTAGGTCAATTGATTCATGCTCTTCTTGTAGAACAGAAGATGGCTTCCTGTTCCGATAGCTGATGACTTGGCTGACACTCACCCCTTACCCCAGTGCCTGGACCAATTTCCTTACATGGTGCTCTCGCTATTTTCTTTTTTTCTTTTGTTTGAGACAGAGTATTGCTCTGTCACCCAGGCTAGAGTGCAGTGGTGCCATCTCAATTCACTACAACCTCCGCCTCCTAGGTTCAAGTGATTCTCCTGCCTCAGCCTCATAAGTAGCTGAGATTACAGATGTGTGCCACCACGCCCAGCTAATTTTTGTTAATTTTTTGTAGAAACAGGATTTCGCCATCTTGGCCAGGCTGGTCTCAAACTCCTGATTTCATGATTCACCTGCCTCAGCCTCCCAAAGTGCTGGGATTACAGCCGTGAGTCACTACACCCGGCCACTCTATTTTCAATGTCTCTTTTGGTTACCTTTCAAAATGTTCAACAATTAGACATATACCTCATTTATTTATTTATTTATTTATTTATTTATTTATTTATTTTTCTATTTTTAGGTTTAAGGGATATATCTGCAGGATTGTTACATGGGTAAATTGCATGTCACTGGGGTTTGGTGTACAAATGAGATCATCACCCAGGTGGTGACCGCAGTACCCAATAGTTTTCTGACCCATAGCCTCATGCCACCCTCCCCACTCAAGCAGGCCCCAGTGTCTACTGTTCCCATCTCGGTGTCCGTGTGTACTCAATGTTTAGCTCCCACTTATAAGTGAGAACCTGGGGTATTTGGTTTCCTGATGCTGCATTAATTCGTTTAGGATAATGGCCTCCAGCTGCATCTACGGTGCTGGAAAGGACATGGTTTGTTTTCTACGGCTATGTAATATTCCATGGTATATATGTACCACATTTTCTTTATCCAGTCCACTGCTGATGGGCATCATATATGCAACTTCAAACTATACTACTAGGCTACAGTAACCAAAATAGCATAGTAGTGTTACAAAAACAGACACACAGACTAATGGAACAGGTTAGAGAACACAGAAATAAAGTCACACACCTACAACCACCTGGTCATCAACAAAGCCAACAAAAATGAGCAATGGGGAAAGGACCCCCTATTCAATAAATGATTCCGGGATAACTGGCTAGCCATATGCAGAAGATTGAGTCTTTCACCATATACAAAAATTAACTCAACATGGATTAAAGATTTAAATATAAGACCTCAAACTATAAAAATCCTGGAAGACAACCTAGGAAATACTCTTCTCAACATCAGCCTTGGCAAGGAATTTTTGGCTAAGTTTCCAAAAAACCAATTGCAGCAAAAACAAAAACAGACAAGTGGTACCTAATTAAACTAAAAGCTGGGTGGCTGAGGTGGGCGGATCACAAGGTCAGGAATTCAAGACTGGCCTGACCAACATGGTGAAACTCCATCTCTAATAAAAATACAAAACTTAGCTGGGCGTGGTGGCTCACACCTGTAATCCCAGCTACTCAGTAGGCTGAGGCAGGAGAATCGCTTGAACCCAAGAGGCAGAGGTTGCAGTGAGCCCAGATCACACCACTGCACTCCAGTCTGGGTGACAGAGCGAGACTCCATCTCTAAATAAATAAATAAATAGTAAAATAAAAGCTAAAACACAACAAGACAAACTATCAACAGAGCAAACAGACAACCTATAGAATGGGAGAAGATACAAACGATGTATCCAACAAAGGCCTAATATCCAGAATCTATAGACAACTTAAACAAATGGAGCTTAAACAGAACCCTTACTAGGTAGCAGGTTCTGTATGCATAAGCCTCTCTTTCTTCTTATTTTGGTGGCCTCTGTTTACTTACACAAAGAGAAAGAACTGCTATTCCCATAAATCATGGCTTTGAAAATGGCCACAGTTCCCTGGGTGTGCTTGCTCATGCCTGTAATCCCAGCACTTTGGGAGGCTGAGGTGGGCGGATCACGAAGTCAGGAGATCAAGGCCATCCTGTTCAACACGGTGAAACCCCATCTCTACTAAAAATACAAATAATTAGCCAGGAGTGGTGGCATGCACCTGTAATCCCAGCTACTCAGGAGGCTGAGGCAGGAGAATTGCCTGAACCCGGGAGGCGGAGGTTGCAATGAGTCTGATCATGCCACTGCACTCCAGCCTGAACGACACAGTAAGACTCCATCTCAAAAAAAAAAAAAAAAAAAAAAAAAGAAAAAAAGAAAAGAAAACGGTGACAGAAAGTTATAACAGTTGGATGATCTCTGTATTTATGTTAGTGGCAGTATATGGGGCAGCAACATTTTGTTGTAGGCAAAGATGTTAAATTTGATTGTGGAAGAAAGGTGTATGTTATGGATGAGATGTCAAAAGACAGAAGATAGGAGGCATTTGTTCATTTTTCTGGTCACTCAGTACCTTTTGAAGATTTTCAAAATTTTTTTGAGACAGGGGCTCACTCTGTTGTCCAGGCTTGAGTGCAGTGGTGTTGTCACAGCTCACTGCAGCCTCAGACTCCTGGGCTCAAGCGATCCTCCCACCTCATCCTCTCAAAATGTTGGCATCACAGGCATGAGCCATACTCCCTGTCCATTTTGAACACTTTTGCCAGATCTAGGAAATTTCTTCAGTTCCTTGGGCTCTTTTGAAGTAGGGCATGTGACTAAGTCTTGTGTCTAAGTTTCACCAATGAAACTCATATCAAGATACTTCAAAATTGATCACCTTAAGGTTTCAAATGGAATTCGTTTTGTGAGCAAGGGTGGAGATGGAGGTTCCAGCTTTCACAGGCAAGAGTAGTTGCTCATGTACATATATCAGGTGCAGATAGCACATGCGTGTGTCAACAGTGGCAATTCTCATAGTTCTTGTGCCAGCAGGACAAGAAGGTGACTTACTCACTATACCTGTCCCATGGCATAATTTTGGGCATAGTTCCTAGAAGCCTAACTGTGAGCCTGGATTTCTATCCCTCCCAATCATTCTGTGAGCTACCTACCTTTTTGGCTTAATTATGCAGAGGCTGGGACTGCTGCTGTCAACTGAAAGCCTTGAATGTTCAAGTACTAAACAATAAAACAGGCCAGGCCTGGTGGCTCACACCTGTAACCCCAGTGCCTCGCAAGCCTGGGACGGGTGGATCGCTTCAGCCCAGGAGTTTGAAACCAGCCTGGGCAACATGGCAAAGCCCGGTCTCTACAAAGAAATACAAAAATTAGCCAGGCATGGTGATGTGCGTGTGTAATCCCATCCACTTTGGAATCTGGGGAGGGAGGATCATCTGAGCCCAGGGAGGTCAAAGCTGCAGTGTCATGAATGCACCATTGCACTGCAGCCTGGGTGACAGAGCGTGACCATCTCAAAAAAAAAAAAAAAAAGCAAATAGTAAAAATCATGTATCTCCTCCCTTTAACCCCCCGCCCTCCAGCTTTTGGTTGTTTTACAGGTATTTCATTATTGGATGATGATATTCACTTGAGTGACTAGTAGGGTAGGATACAAATACAATTGGTATCTTAATTGAATTGGGGGAGTTGTTTCATTAAAAATGCATAAAACTGGCTGGGTGCCATGGCTCATGCCTGTACCCAACACTTTGGGAAGTCAAGGCAGGCAGTCACTTGAGGCCTGGAGTTTGAGATCAGCCTGGCCAACATAGTGAAATTCCATGTCTACTGAAAATACAAAAATTAGCTGAGCATCATGGCCAGCCTGGCCAAGATGGTGAATCCCCATCTCTACTAAAAATACAAAAATTAGCCAGGCGTGGTGGCACGCACCTGTAGTCCCAGCTACTTGGGAGGCTGAGGCAGGAGAATCGCTTGAACCTGGGAGAAGGAGATTGCAGTAAGTCGAGATCATGCCACTGCACTCCAGTCTGGGCAACAGAGTGAGATTCCGTCTCAGAAAAAAAAAAAAAAAAGAGTATGGGAGAGAAAAAAAAAGGTCAAGAAATTAGGAAATTCCTGTGAAGGTCACAACCTAA
This sequence comes from Macaca nemestrina, assembly GCF_043159975.1. Lineage (NCBI taxonomy): Eukaryota > Metazoa > Chordata > Mammalia > Primates > Cercopithecidae > Macaca > Macaca nemestrina. Next base: position 824,330 of record NW_027257673.1, on the reverse strand, counting down.
GCCCTCTGGTGCGTGGTAGGGTCAGGGGAAGGGTGTTAATCATAAGATTACAGAGAACTTCCCCTCTGCAATACTTTACCTCTATCTCAACAGAGCTACAGTATAAAAATTGGATTCCCACTGACAGAGCTGAAAGATAGTCTCCATTTAAGAAAGAACTGTTAAGGAAACCCCAACACAAAAGAGAAGACATGAATAAAGTCTAGAAGAATTGAAGCTGCAACACCGACAGCACACAATGAACACAGCCTAACTCCTAGGCAGACGAACCTCAAACTTTACACTGAAGGTGTATTCACCTCAGTTCCTATTATGGGATACATCATGTCCAGCTTTTTCTAACAAAAATTACAAGGCATGCTGAAAATAAAACAAAACATCTTCCAAAAAAACAAAGCAAGCATTGAAACCAGACCCAGATAAGGCAGAGGTTTTGGAATTATCAAGCTGTGAATTTAAAATAACTGTGATGACTGTGCTAAGGGTTTAATGTAAAAAGTGGACAACTTGCCACAAAATTGGCAACACCAGATGGGTGATATGAGCATAGATATGGAAATTCTAAGAAAGAATCAAAAAGAAATGCTAGAAATCAAAGATGCTGTATTAGACATAAAGAATGCCTTTAGTGGTCTCACCGGTAGACTAGGAAAATCAAGGAAAGACTCGGTAACCCTGAAGCTGAGTCAACAGAAACTTCACAACTTGAAATGAAAAGAGAGGGGAAAAAAGTGAAACCAAATATCCAAGAACTCTGAGACTATTACAAGGTGTAATATGTATGTAAAGAGAATACCAGAAGAGGAAGACAGAAATGACCAACAGAACTATTTGAAAATTAATCACTTAAAAATTTTCTAAATAAATGGCAGACCCAAACCACAAGTCCCAGAAGCTCAGAGAACACTAATGAAGATAAGTATGAAAAAAACCTACCCCTGGGCATATTATATTCAAACTGCAGAAAACAAAAGACAAAGAGAGATTCTTGAAAGAAGCCAGAGCAGGAAACCACCTCACCTAAAAAGGAACAAGGAGAATAATGACAATGTACAATATTTCTCTTCAGCAATCATGCAAACAAAGAGTAAAATGTTTAAGTTGTTAAAACAAAAAACAAAACAAAAACCCCACACAGCTAGAATTTTGTATCCAGCGAAATTATCCTTCAAAAGGAAGGGAAAAACAAAGACTTTCAGAGACAAAAACTTACTGAATTTACCACCAATAGACCTACATTTCAAGAAATGTTAAAAGAAGGTCTTCAGAGGGAAGGAAAATGGCATAAGTCAGAAATACCAAATCATGGCCGGGTATGATGGCTCACGCCTGTAATCCCAGCACTTTGGGAGGCTGAGGTCAGGAGTTCGTGATTAGCCTGGCCAACATAGTGAAACGCTATCTCTACTAAAAATAAAAAATTAGCCAGGAGTGGTGGCACACACTTGTAATCCTAGCTACTTGGGAGGCTGAGGCAGGAGAATTTCTTGAACCCAGGAGGCGGTGTTTGCAGTGAGCTGAGATAGCGCCATTGCACTCCAGTGTGGGTGATAAGAGCAAGACTCAGTTTCAAAAAAAAAAGAAATTACAAATCTTTGTAAAGAAGGGAAGAGAAGGGAAAGTCATTTGTGGAGGAATAAAAATAAGATTTTTTTAAAAACCTAAAGTATTATATTGAATTATTAATCAGGAATAAACTAGCTTTTCCTATGTCTATTCAATGTTCTACTGACAAAAAGATTAGAAAAGAAGCATTGAAAGTATCTCTATTTGCAAAGTTTCTAAGGTTCTACTTGTTTTTTACAAAGTGTTTTTTTTTTTTTTTTTTACAGACAGGTTCTTGCTTTTAAAAAGATAGCCTCAAACTCCTCGGCTCAAGCAACCCTCCCACCTCAGCCTCCCAAGTAGCTGCGACTATAGGTGTGTGCCACCATGCCTGGCTAATTTTATTTTTGTAGAGAAAGGGTCTCACTATGTTGCCTAGGCTTGTTTTGAACTCCTGGTCTCAAGTGATTCTCCCTTCTCAGCCTCTGAAAGTGCTGGGATTATAGGAGTGAGCCACCATGGCTGGCTTATTTACACAGTAATTCTAAGCCATATACAATACAGCCACAAGAACTAATGAGTGAATCCACCAAGGTCACAAGATGAAGGCTAAGACATAAGGAACAATTGGTCAGGCACGGTGGCTCATGCCTGTAATCCCAGCACTTTGGGAGGCCAACATGGGCAGATCACCTGAGGTCGGGAGTCTGCGACCAGCCTTACCAACATGGAGAAACTCCATCTCTACTAAAAATATAACATTAGCTGGGCTTGGTGGTGTGTATGCCTGTATTTCCAGCTACTCGGGAGGCTGAGGCAAAAGAATCGCTTGAACTTGGGAGGCGGAGGTTGCGGTGAGCCGAGATCAAGCCATTGCACTCCAGCTTGGGCAACAAGAGTAACACTCTGTCTCAAAACACACACACACACACACACACACACACACACACACACACACACACACACACACAAATTCTATTTTCCTATATCAGCAACAAACATTTTAAAATACAGTTTAAACAAAAGCAATTCCATAGATAATAGCCTCAAAACATAAAATATTTAGGAATAAATCTTACAACAGATGTGCAAGACCAGTATATGGCCAACTGAGGCACATAACTGAAAGAAGACCTACATAAATATGAAGACAGATAAAACAGTCAGGGCACAGTGTTTCACACCCATAATCCAAACACTCTGGAAGACTGAGGATGGAGGGTTGAACCCAGGAGTTCAAGACTAGCCTGGGCAACATGGCCAAACCCCCTATCTACTAAAGATACAAAAAATTAGCCAGGTGTACTGGCAAGCGCCTGTACTCCCAGCTATTCAGGAGGCTGAAGTGGGAGGATGGTTTGAGCCTGGGAGGCAGAAGCTGCAGTGAGAAAAGCTCTCACCGCTGTACTCCAGCCTGGGTGATAGAACCAGACCCTGTCTCAAAAAGAAAAAAAAAAAGATAAAACGTATTTATGAATCTGAAGATTGAACATTGTTATATTTCAATTATTCCCAAATTTGTCCAAGCATAGTCAGAGCAGGCTTTGAAACATAAACTTAAGAATATCCAAAGCCTTCTAGACAAGAAGAGTCTAATTGGGAGGCCAAGGCAGGAGGATCACCTGAGCTCAGCAGTTCAAGACCAGCCTGAATAAAATAATGAGACCCCCCCCCACCTCTACCAAAAAAATTTTTTAACTAGTAGGGCAGGGTGGTACATGCCGGTAGTCCCAGCTACTCAGATGGGTGAGGTGGAAGGATCACTTAAGCTTAGCAGGTCAAGGCTGCAGTGAGCTGTGATCATGCCACTGTACTCCAGCCTATGAAACACAGTGAGACCCTCTCTCAAAACATAAAAAGAACAGAGTTGTAGAGGACATACACAACTTGGGTTTAGAACCTAGGAGTTAGCCGTTAGCTAGATAATGTGGTATTGGCACAGGCAGTCACTGATGAGCTTTAACGTGCCATAAGAATCACCTAGAGTTCTTGTCAAACACAAACTGCTGCACCCTGCCCCTAGAGTCTCTCAATTAGTAAGTCTGAAGAGGAGGCAGAGAATCTGCTTTTCTAAAAGATTCCAGGTGATGATATGAGGTTAGATAACTAGATCATTGAACCAGAACAGAGACGAGAAATAGACACAAGTTTACACATCAATATGGCTTTTGATAAATGTGCTGAACAAATCCAGTAGGGAAAAGAAGTTGGTTTTATTTTGAGGTTTGTTTGTTTGTTTTATGTAGAGACAGGGTCTCACTATGTCACCCAGGATGGTCACAAACTCTACTAGGATTACAGACGGGAGTCCCTGTGCTGGCCAAAAACCTGTTTTAAATGGTACTAGAATAACTGGATATCCACAGAGGAAGAAATGAGTCCTGACACCTACTCACCCCACATCTTAAAAATTAACTCAAAATGGACATAGAACTAAACAGAAAAACAAAAATTACACAATGTCATGATAACATAGGCAAAAATCTTTGCCACTTTGGGATAGGCTGATTTCTTATAATTTACACAAAACCTACAAATCATAAAATGGAATTTATAAACTGGAATGTATCAAGTTAAAAATGTTTGCTCCTTGTGAAACATTGTTAGTCAAGTGAATAAATAAGCTACACTCTGGGACTCTGTAGTCCCAGCTGCTTGGGAGGCTGAGGCATGAAAATTTCTTGAACCCCAGAGGTGGAGGTTGCAATGAGCTTAGATCCCTCCACTGTACTCTAGCCTGGGTGACAGAGTGAGACTCTGTCTCCAAAAAAAAAAGAACTTGTGTCCAAAATAATGAAATTTTACATTTCAAATATAAGATATTAATGTGATTTTAACAAATACTCCAAAACATGCAGATGCCCAGGAAGTGCATGTAACTGCAGTGAGTGCTTGGGATCATTAGTCACTATGGAAAGGAAAATTAAAACCACAATAAGCAGCCAGGCGCAGTGGCTCACACCTGCAATCCCAGCACTTTGGGATCCTGAGATGGGCAGATCACAATGTCAGGATATCAAGACCATCCTGGCCAACATGGTGAAACCCCATCTCTACTAAAAATACAAAAATCAGCTGGGTGTGGTGGCCCGTGCCTATAATCCCAGCTATTTGGGAGGCCGAGGCATGAGAATTGCTTGAACCCAAGAGGTGGAGGTTGCAGTGAGCCAAGATCATGCTGCTGCACTCCAGCCTGGTGACAGAGCGAGACTCCATCTCAAAAACAAACAAACAAACAAATGAAAATCTCACAGTAAGCTACTACCAGCTATGAATTATAATAACTAAAACTAAAAGGACTGACGATAACAAGTATTGGAGAAGATATGGGGGAGGAGGTGAATTTGCATATTGGTAGTAGAAATGTAAAAGGGAATAACTACTCTGGAAAACCCCTGGAAGTTTACAAAAAAGTTAACCACACCCTTATTACTTCTCAGTTCCACTCCTAGGAACACAAAATCTATGTCCACCTAAAAATATGTAAGCAAATTTTCATACCAGCTACACTCATTATAGCCCTAAACTAGAAAGAAACAACCCAGAACACCATCAGTAGTTAAATGGATACAAGAATGGTGCTATACCCATACAACAGAACACTTCTTAGTGAAAACAAAATGAACTACTGATACTTGCAACAATACACATGCATCTCAAAATCATTACACTGACTACTGGCAGAAAAACAACAGAGTACATACTATACAATTCCATATTTATAAAAATCTACAAAAGGGGCCAGGCACAGTGGCTCACATCTGTAATCCCAGAACTCTCGGAGGCCGAGGCAGGTGGATCACTTGAGGTCAGGAGTTTGAGATCAGCCTGGGAAATAGGGTGAAACCCTGTCTCTACCAAAAACACAAAAAATTAGCTGGGTATGGTCATGTGTGCCTGTAGTCCCAGCTACTTGGGAGTCTCAGGCAGGAGGATTGCTTCAGCCCAGGAGATGGAGGTTGCAGTCAGCCAAGATCATGCCACTCCACTCCAGCCTGGGCAACAGAGCAAGACTACGTCTCAAAAAAAAAAAAAAAAAAAAAAAAAAAAAAAAAAAAAATTCATGCCTATAATTCCAGCACTTTGGGAGGCCTCAAGTGGATCACCTGAGGTCAGGAGTTTGAGACCAGCCTGGCCAACATGCTGAAACTCTGTCTCTACTAAAAATACAAAAATTAGCTGGGTGTGGCAGCATATGCCTGTAATCCCAGCTACTCGGGAGGCTGAATCAGGAGAACTGCTTGAACCCAGTGGGGCAGAGGTTGCAGTGAACCAAGATCATGCCACTGCACTCCAGCCTGGGTGACGGAACAAGACTCCATCTCAAAAAATACAAAAACAACAAGGCAAAACCAACAAGTGAACCACATGGCATGTCGGAGGACAGAAAGGACTAAAGGAGAAAATGCAGCTGGAAAGGAGCCTATGGAAGGCTAGTATGAGGGGGAATGGCTCACTGCAAAAGAGCCACATTTTGGAAAAGACCTGAAGGCAGTGTAAGGAAGGGAGCGTGTACCGCCAGGTCCCATTGTAACTCTATGTTTAACTGACAGGCTGGTTTTCTTACTTGCCTATTTTACATTCCCATTAGAAGTATGTGAGTATTCCAATTACTCCCAGTACTCAGAACGTTTTGTTCTACTTCTGTTATTGTAGCCATCTGGGTGGGTAGGAAGTAGTATCTAATCCTGGTTTTGAATTGCATTTTCCTAATGACAAATGTTGAGCATGTTTTCACGTGCTTTTGGCCTATTGCCTATCTTCTTTGGAGTAATGTCTATTCAAATCCTTTGTCAATTTTTCACTGAATTGTCTTCACTGAGTTGTAAGAGTTCATTATGTATTCTGAATAATAGACCCATAGATGTGCGATTTGTGCATAATTTCTCCCATTCTGTGCATGGTTAACCTTGCTTCTTTTGATGCAGTTTTTAATTTTGATGAGGTCCAACATATAGTCTGTCCTTACCTCTGCTTGTGCTGTGAAACCATTTGAGAAGATGTATTCCTCTATTTCCTTGTAAAAGTTATTTATCTTTACTTCTTACAATTAGGTCTTTAACTCATTTTGAGTCAATGTTTACATATGGTGTAAGGAAAAAGACTAACTTCATTCTTTTGCATGGAGATAACCTTTTCTTCCAGGATCATTTTTTGAAATGACTATTCTTTCCTCCATTGACCTGAGTTGGTTCCCTTGTCAATAAACAATAAACCATACATGTTGGACTCTTGATTCTACTTCATGAATAAGTGTGGGTCCATCCTTATGTCAGTATCACAATCTTGATAACTGCAGCTTCCTAGCAAGTTTTGAAATTGGAAAACATGAACCATCCTATTTTCTAGCGTTTTTTTAAACCACTTTCTCGCCGGGTGCGGTGGCTCAAGCCTGTAATCCCAGCACTTTGGGAGGCCGAGACGGGCGGATCACGAGGTCAGGAGATCGAGACCATCCTGGCTAATGCGGTGAAACCCCGTCTCTACTAAAAAAAATACAAAAAACTAGTCGGGCGAGGTGGCGGGCGCCTGTAGTCCCAGCTACTCGGGAGGCTGAGGCAGGAGAATGGTGCAAACCCGTGAGGCGGAGCTTGCAGTGAGCTGAGATCCGGCCACTGCACTCCAGCCTGGGCGACAGAGCGAGACTCCGTCTCAAAAAAAAATAAAAATAAAAATAAACCACTTTCTTGTACTATGACTGACATACAAAAACCCATATATATAGGATGTATACAAGTTGATGACTTTGGATACACCCCTAAAACTATCAACACAGTCCAGGCAATGAACATATGTATCACCTGCAAAAGCATCCTCCTGCTATCTTTGTGTGTGTGTATTTTGACAGCACATAAGTTCCACCCTCTTATGAAACTTTTAACTATGGTATTACAACAATAGGTACTCTGTTGTACAGTAGATTTCTAGGAGTTTATCATCTTGTATAACCAAAACTTTACACCCCGTGACTAATAACTCTGTCTAGGAAAACTAGGAGATATTAGCCAGCAAACTTTCTAAGTTTTTTTTTCTTTTTTGTTTACTTATTTTGGCAACTCTGACTCCATTGCATATCTGTATATATTTTAGGATCCACCTGTCAATTTCTGCCATAAAGCCAGCTGAAACTGATAGGGTCACAATGACTCTACATCAATTCCAAAGATACAACTACCTTGACAATATTAAGTGTTCTGATCCATAAATCTGGGATCTCTTTCAATTTATTTAAATGAAATATAATTTCATTCATGATATTTTCCAGTTTTCTCTGTACAAATGTTACACTTTTGTTAAATTCATTCATATATATACGTGTGTGTGCATATATATATGTGTGTATATATATATATATTTTTTGAGATGGAGTCTCACTGTGTCATGCAGGCTGGAGTGCAATGGTACAATCTTGGCTCACTGCAACCTCTGACTTCTGGGTTCAAGCAATTCTCCAGCCTCATCCTCCTGAGTAGCTGGGAGGCATGCACCACCACATCCAGCCCAATTTTTGAATTTTTAGTAGAGACAAGGTTTCACCATGTTGGCCAGGGTGGTATCGAACTCCCGACCTCAGGTGATCTGCCCACACTGGCCTCCCAAAGTGCTGGGAGCAGGGATTACAGGAGTGATCCACTGTGCCCAGCCTCATTCCTATATATTTTTATTGATACTATTATAAACAGATTTTCTTAACTTTGATTTTGGAATAATTGCATACATACATAAATACAATTTTTTTACAATCATTAATTCTTCTATATTGGTAAACAAATTTACTAGCCCTAATACTGTGTGTGTGTGTGTGTGTGTTCCTTGGCAGTGGTGCAATCTCAGCTCACTGCAACTTTCACCTCCTGGGTCCAAGTGCTCAGCCTCTTGGGTAGCTGCGACCACAGGTGCATGCCACTATACCCAGCTAAGTTTTGTATTTTTGGTAGAGACAAGGTTTCGCCATGTTGCTCAGGCCGGTCTCCAACTCCTGGCCTCAAGTGATCCACCCACCTCAGCCTCTCAAAGTGCTGGGATTACAGGCATAAGCCACAATGCCCAGTCTTTTTTTTTTTTTTTTTTTTCTGAGATAGTGTCTCAAGCCATTGCCCAGGCTGGAGCACAGTGGCGCAATCACAGCTCACTGCAGCCCTGACTACACAGGCTCAAGTCATCCTCTCACCTCCTCATTAGTAGCTGAGACCACAGACTCATGCCAACACTCCCAGCTACTTTTTTTTCTTTTTTGGTAGAGAGTGGGCCTCACTATGTTGCCCAGGCTGGTCTTGAATTCCTAGGCTCAAGTCATCCTACTTCAGCTTCCCAAATTACTAAGATTAAAAGCATGAACCACTACGCTTGGCCCTGGGTATTTTCTATAGTCAAGATCCTATCATTGCCTAACAGAGGTACTGTTTGTTCTTCCTTTCCAATCTTCCTGCCTTTTATTTCATTTTCTTGCTTAATTGCCGGGGAACAACCTCCACTACAAAGCTGAATAGAGATGTAAAAAGTGGACATCTTGTTTCTCATCTTTGGAGAAAAGCTTTAAGCCTTTTCCCATTCACTATGTTCATTCTGGGCTTTTGTAGATGGGCTTAAGGTTTGTAGCAGGTTAAGAAAACTGCTTTCTATTCCTATTTTATTGTTTTCATCCTGTTGCATTTCCAGGAAATGTCTGTTCTGCATCTATTAGAATGATCATGAAGTAGTCGTCCTTTATTATAGGAACAGAATATGCTCCCTTAATTGATTTTCCTTTATTGAGCTAACCTTGCACTCTTGAGATAAATCCCACTTGGTTACAACGTATACTCCCTTTTATATGTTGCTGCATTTGGTTTTCTAGTTGTTTCCACACCTATGTGCACAAGAAACATTCGTCTATATGTTTTTGAGTTTGTCTCATTTTGCTATCATTGAAATACTGCTCTTGAAGAGTACCTTCAGAAATGTTCCCTCGTCGGTTACTTTTGGAAAACTTTGTGAACCACTGGTGTCAATTCTTAGACAAATGTTTGGTAGACTCAACCATGGAAACCACCTAAGCCCAACCTTTTTGTTTTGTTTTGTTTTATTTGAAACAGTTTCTCCCTGTCACCCAGGCTAGAGAGCAGTGATGTGATCATAGTTCACTGCACAATACCATGCCTGGCAAATTTTCTAAAAATTTTTTGTAGAGAAGGGTCTTGCTATGTTGCCCAGGTTGGTCTTGAACTCCTGATCTCAGGCAATCCTCCTGCCTTGGTCTCCTAAAGCACTGGGATTACAGGCAAGAGCCACTGCAGCTGGCCTCCACCTATTTTTATAGGAAGTTTTTGGGTTATTGATTTTATCTCTTTATGAGTAAAGAGAGGAGAGGTGAGTAAGTGCGGGGAGACAGAGAGAGAGAGAAGGGAAGAGATTTTTTTTTTTTATTTCTTTGTTTTTTTTTTTTTTTATTGGGGGAGGTGTTGCAGGATGGAGAATTGCTCTGTTGCCCAGGCTAGAGTGCAGTGGTGCAATTTCAGCTCACTGAAACCTCCACCTCCCAGGTTCAAGTGATTCTCTTCCTCAGCCTCCTGACTAGCTGGGACTACAGGCGCGCACCATCATGCCTGGCTAATTTTTGTATTTTTAGTAGACACAGGGTTTCATCATGTTGGTCAGGCTGGTCTCAAACTCCTGACCTTGTGATCCACCTGTCTCAGCCTCTCGAAGTGCAGGGATTACAGGCGTGAGCCACTGCACCTGGCCAAGATTTTTTTCTTTTTCAGATTTTCTATTTCTTCTTAAGTAAAATTTGGTAGTTTGTATTTCTGTTTGAAGTTCAACATTCATTTAAGTTTTCTAACTAGTCAGCATTCAGTTATTCTTAACTTTTCTTTATAATTCTTTTTATTTCTATAAGTTCATTAGATATGTTCCTCTTTCATTCATGATTTTACTAATTTGGATCTTCTTTTTATTTTGGTTAGTATATCTAAAAGTTTATCAATTTTCTGTATTTTGGCTTGTTTCATTTTTATACTCTCCTTTTATATTCTATGTCATTTATCTCTGTTCTAATGTTTACCATTTCCTTAGTTCTAGTTATTTTAGGTTTAATTTGCTCTTTCCTTGTTTTTAAGAAAGTTGGGTTTTAGAAAGTTAGGTTACTGATTTGAGATCTTTACTCTTTCTCAATGTGGGCATTTGTGGCTATAAATTCTGTCTTAGCACTGTTTTAGCTATATGCCATAAATTTTAGTATGTTTTGTTTGTTTATCCTATACAAAGTATTCTCTAATTTTCCTTTTCATGTCTTCTCTGTCCCTTTGAATGTTTAGACTTGTGTTGTTTACTTTCCACCTATTAAAAAAATTCCCAAATATCTCTCTATTACTGTTTTTTCTTTTCTTTTCTTTTCTTTTTTTTTTTTTTTTTTTTTTTTGAGATGGAGTTCCATTCTTCTCGCCCAGGCTGGAGTACAATGGCATGATCTCAGCTCACTGCAACCTCCGCCTCCCAGGTTCAAGTGATTCTCCTACCTCAGCCTCCCAAGTAGCTGGGATTATAGGCATGTGCCACCATGCCTGGCTAAATTTTTTGTATTTTTAGTAGAGACGGGGTTTTACCGTGTTCGCCAGGCTGGTCTCAAACTCCTGACCTCAGGTGATCTGCCAGGCTCAGCCTTCCAAAGTGCTGGGATTACAGGCCTGAGCCACCATGCCCTGCCACTGTTACTGTTTATGAGGATGAAAAAAAAATCCCTTTTATTTTTTTATTTCATGGAACATTTTACAGGAACAGTTTTTGAAGTTCAGACACATTGTGATTTACAGAAAATTCAAGGGGAAAACTGAGAGACATGAGGTAATCCCTGGGATGAACAACAGCTTTTAATATTTCTACTTATTCAAAATTTTTCTGGTGAGTTCGTTTTTTTAAATTATAGTAGGGACACTTAAGATGGTATCTAGCCACTTACATTTTTAAGTATACAACACTTAATTTGTTGACTATTGGTAAAATGTGGTACAGCAGGTCTCAAGAGCTTATTTATCTTGATTAAAGAAACCTTGTGCCCATTGAATAGTGTCTCCCCATCTCCTGTACACCCAGCCACTTGCAATCACCATTGTACTTTCTGTCTATGAATCTGACTGCTCTAGCCACCTCTATACATGCAATCATATAGTACAGTATGGCTGACATTCTGCTATTTTCTATATGTCTTACATCTCCTTTATTCCTCTATTCTTCTATTACTGCATAATTTGCTATTATTAAATAGATATTTTCCAGGATAGCTTAATTCCCTTGTTGTTTTTTTACGCAATATATATTTTTTCAGTTATTTTCTTACTGAATTCCCTGGGAATTAAGTAACGTCATAATTTGTAACAATTTTAAACTGGATTAATACCAATTCAATTACAACACTACACAAAACTGTGTGCTCTATACGTCCATTCACCTCTCAACCGTGATAATTCAAATACAACAAAACAAGATAATAGGGCACACTAAAATCACAAACTTAGAAATAATACCCAGAACTACAACACCTTGCCCAAGGTTGAGAAAAACTAATCTGAGATATAAATGTCCAAAAAAGAGACGCAAGTTCAAACCCATCCAAGAGAGTATAAGAAAAAAGAAAATAGTGAATGACAGACATAGAAAATTTAAATACAAAACAAATGCCTCAATACAGAAAAAAAGTATACCACACTACTTAAAAATATGCTACAAAATAATACTTTGAGATGTGATAGAACAGAATGCAGAATTACAAAAACTAAAAACTGAAGTGTTAGACTCGAAGACTACAGTGAAAATGAAAACATTAATTTCAGAATAGCAAACTCAAAAGGAAGAAGAATTCAACCCATGAGTCTTCAGGAGTATTTTTAAAAACAAAAGGAAAGAAATATGCCAAAAGGACACAAAAGTCAATAACTGATCCATTTTATTGGTTTAATCTGGATTTTGCATATGTCTAAACTTTAATTAAAAGGTTTATATCTTTTAAAAATTAATAAAAGTTCTACATCATCAGTTAATGGCAACTAATTACTTTTCACAGACAATCCTAACTCTTAACAATGAAACAAAAAAATCATATAGGACTTGATTCTTCCTAACATATTGACTTCTTAGCCTATAAATCACCCCTCACTAACTCTGCTCTGCTCTAACTGCTGCTCCTCAAACACACAAACCCTATTCCCCATTTAGGGCCCATGCACGTGTTAGTCACTCTTGTTGGAATGCCCTTCCTCAAACAGTCCAATGACCTAAGGCCTCTACGTCTCTGGACAAATGTTATCTACAGAGAAAAGAATCCCTGAACACCCTACATGTGTGAAGGTGCCTATTCTTGTTTACTGACCTTTGTATTTCATGCCTGATGTGATTTATCTGTTTGTTTTCATGTGAATTTTATGTCTTCCTTAACATACTCAAATCTTATAACGACAGAAACATTACTCAGTGTTACCACACTGATTATGTCAAGCATGGCCCCAGGCAGAGAGTATTCAAGTATTTGCCATATATACAAACAAATGTATTTTAGAGAATTGGGCCATATATATGAATCTATGTGCAATTGTGGATTGCTATATGTGGATTTTAATCCAAAATCCATGTAAAATGATGGCATCCTGGAAGGACAGTACGTGTCCCTCAACTGGGAGGGAAATAGAAGAAAAATAACATGGTGAGTAGGTACTGAAGGTAACACACAGTTCACTGGCTGTCTCACACTGAAATACCCATTTCTTCTCCATATCACAAGCCTCCTCACTGAGAAAGGAACTTTATGACCAATGAAAGTGTTTAATGGTGCTGCCATTCCTGACTCAATAAGCTCAAATCACTTCAATAAACACAAGGAAAACAAATTTAAGCCAGGCCTAGTGGCTCACGCCTGTAATCTCAGCACTCTGGGAGGCTGAGGTGGGTGGACTGCTTGAGCCCAGGAATTTTGAGACCAACCCAGGCAACATAATGAGACCCCTATCTCTAAACAAAAGAAAGAAAGAAGAGAGAGAGAGCGAAGAAGGAAGGAAGGAAGGAAGGAAGGAAGGAAGGAAGGAAGGAAGGAAGGAAGGAAGGAAGGAAGGAAGGAAGGAAGGAAGGAAGGAGGGAAGGAGGGAGGGAGGGAGGGAGGAAGGAAGGAAGGAAGGAAGGAAGGAAGGAAGGAAGGAAGGAAGGAAGGAAGGAAGGAAGGAAGGCAGGCAGGCAGGCAGGCAGGCAGGCAGGCAGGCAGGCAGGCTAGTTTCTTGAAAGGCAGCCCTGAAAATCACAATGGAAAAAGCGCACATCCTACAGATGATAAACACATCCAGTGAGACCAAGTTACCATAGTTCTTCACCATCACCTCCTGGTACAAGGTCTTCTGAAACAGGTCAAGGTATTCCCACTCCTGATGGGAGGAGTCTAGGGCCACATCCCTGAACGTTAGGAATTCCTGAAACAGCAAACCTACTACATATTACTGGGGAAATTAAAGAAAAGACTTAGAAAATGAAAGAGTGCATTGCAGCAGAAGGGCAATATAACCAGTGCATAGACTAGAAATCTATGCTATCAGGGGAGGGGAATTCAGCAAAATGTCTACATATTTTTGAAGAAGATTACAACACAGAAAAAAACTTTCTGCCTGCTTTGGGACACTTCTTAAATATCTGACCCTTTTGAAAATGACAAAATTAATAAAGTTCTGTTAAATCCTTATTACATATATAATAACCAAGAGGTATCTGCCTCATAAATTCTCAATGAATGTGTGCTAATTGAGAATATTTTCACTTGGAAGGAATATAAAAATTTAATCATTAGACATTTTATCTAAAATATGGTATACAGTCTCAATTTTAGAAAACTATTCATAAAATTAATAATGTCTTTAAGCATCGCGTACTTCATTATGTCAAATCTTACCATAAGCATTTTTTTCTTTTGACAAAAGGATTCTTGGGCACGTAACATCATTATTTTATGGTATTTATTTTTCAGGGTTTTCTATCCAAATCCATGACCTCTGTGTTTATAAGTTTCAATCCAACAGACTAATTCACACAAAGCATGTGATTTTACCCTACACGAAGATTTAGATCCTTCAATGCCATTTTCCACTTTACCTAGCTGAAAAACTCAGGTATCTGGAAAATTTCAAAGACTTCTCATGAATGGTCAGATGGAACCACTGCCTTGGCCTCAACAAATGACAAAACTGACCTGAAATGTGTATATCTGTACATCAAAGAACTTGACTGCTTTCCTACATATCACTGCCCAAAATAGAAAAATGGGCACCTAGAGGACATTGAGTAATTTGGTCAATAATGACAGGAGTGCTGGTGAATTTACAGCGGCCCACAGAGGGAGGATGCCAGGTGATATGGCATACATTTGACAGGAAGAGCAAGAACTGAGGAACTGGTTAACTGAGCACTTTCTCATGGTAAATATCTTTAGGGAAGATGATGACAAGACTTACACGGCCCAAAAAATAACATATACACATCAACATGGAAAGAAGTATTGACTTACACAGGCCATTGTTTTAGACAAGCAAGAGTCAATCAGTGCTCAGGGTTTCTCTACCAGAGAAGCAGATTTGGGAGAACCCAGACCTGAAAGAGGAGAAGATCTTGAGATCTTTAGTGCTCCCCACAGGACTTCAGTGTCCCCCAAAGGACTCGGGGTAACAGTATTGTCCTATGCTGCCATTCTAGGTTCCAAACCGCCTCCATCACATACAATTTGGGAAGTTTAGAGTTCTGGAATAGCTAATTTCTTCCCCAAATTCCCAGATTTCTCACCTATACAGAGTCACAGAACAGAAACATATCATCACTGAAGCCAGACCCAGAGAATTCAGTAGGAAATGTTCTGGCCAATGCACTATTCTGGTGAGGCAGATGTGGACCTAAGATGAGGGAGCTCTGTCCTGCACCGAGCAGATGCACCTACTTCCCTTCCCATCTTCAAGGCCAAAGACAGAGCACATGATCCACACCAGAATCTCTCTTTAGTCTTGAGACTGGGCAAAATTGGTCAAGATAGAGGAGTTGGATGGCAAGTGCTCAGAATTGTGACCCTAGCAAAGATTCCTATTTTTTTCCAATACAGTTTTATTTTGGATCTTGACAGAAGGGTTTATTTTGTTTCTAAACCTGACAGGTTGGTCAAGATATCTTCCAGATGGCTGCTGAATTTCCTCATGCAAATTCCTAGGTAAATATAGAATAGACTATCAGTGTCCTAGAATGCAAAGGAGTCATTAAATGTGAAGTTCATAAAAGTATTTAAGGACATAGACAATATTCTAAACTAATGTCAATGGAAAAAATCAGACTGACCGATACATTTATTTTTGTAAGATATATAACTATACATACATTCATACAGAGAGAAGAATGACAAACAGATAATCATCAAACAGAAGACAGAAAAAGCCTGGAAATTATATGACCGTGTTATAACAGTGTTTACAGTTTTTGTTTGGTTTTAATTTTGCTTATTATACATCTATCACTGTCAGCCAGGCACAGTGGCTCCTACCTGTAATCCCAGCACTTTGAGAGCCCAAAGTAGGAGGATTGCTTGAATCAAGGATTTTGAGACCATCCTGAGCAACATAGTGACATCCCATCTCTAAATTTCAAAAAATTTAAATAAGTAAATAAATTGCTGTATATTCAGTTTTCAGTCAATACATGAAACAAATGAAACAACTAAGTAAAGCTAAAGGAGAAGTAAAATAAGCCTCTGCTTAGCAACTTCTCCATAATCAGAGGTTAATAATCAGCATTTCCTAGATTTTAAATTGGATGTTGGTTTTTCCTTATTAACATTTCCTTCATAATTTTGTAACCATGGACATAGCAACTTGAAATATGTATGTTTGTTTGAAGTTACTTCAGGTGTTTCTTTCAAAATTTAAGGTGAGGATTTCAAAAAACCTCTTTTTTACTCTAAATTTAAACTCATTTTACTACATGGCTTATATTCTGTGGGATCCTTTGGATCCCAAAACCTCAACTCATTTTATCACTTGTTCTCAGGGGTGCTGGACCTGTGTCTCCAACAGTATGGGGAATTGGCCCTGAGTCATCTCCTCTATGAATTGATGATGGTCTCAGTACAGTTTTATTTCAGATCTTGACAGAAGGGTTTATTTTGTTTCTAAACCTGACAGGTTGGTCAGGATTTCCTCCAGACAGCGGCTGAATTTCCCTCTGCAATTAATTTTGTTTTCCATCCAATATCATTAGAGTGACAACTACAAGGTATAAAAGATAGATGATAAAACCTGTTTATCACCATGCAGATCCCATAGACTCAGTAAAATTTGTCCACAGCCTGACTATCGCCATAGTCAGACTGTCTGTTTTATGTGACATCAGCAGGTAGGTCACCTAAATCTCTTGAAGTAGGCTCTATCACACACTGCCTTAAACTCACTCCTATTTAGATGTGACCTTCCTTGATAGATTATGAATATTTTAAAGGAAGCAACTCTTCTTTTCGGTGATCGTCCCACCCTCAATACTACAATTTGCAGGTATGGCATAGCAGAAGCACTTAATAGAAGTCTGATTCTTTCTTTTTTTCTGAGAGATGGGGTCTCACTATGTTACACAGGTTAGTCTTGAATTCCTGGGCTCAAGGGATCCTTCCACACAGGCCTCCCAGAGTGCTAGGATTACAGGCATGAGACACCATGCCCAGCCCCACAAAACTAAACTTGCTTCTAGGCATTTTTTATTTTTTATTTTTAGACGAGTCTCGCTCTTACCCCCATGGTGGGGTGCAGTGACACAATCTCGGCTCACTGCAAGCTCCATCTCCCAGGTTCAAGCAATTCTCTGCCTCAGTCTCCTGAGTAGCTGGGATTACAGACATGTGCCACCACACCCGGCCAATTTTGTATTTTTAGTAGAGATGGGGTTTCTCCATGTTGGTCAGGCTGATCTCGAACTCTGGACCTCAGGTGATCCACCTGCCTCGGCCTCCTAAAGTGCTGGGAATACAGGTGTGAGGTACCGCACCCAACCTTATGCCATTACAAATAAGATTGATGTTAAAATATATAATCGATGAAAAATACTATCAAGGATGAATTACTCAGTAAAGAAGACAGGCTTAGGCCAGGTGTGGTGGTTCAGGTTTTTAATCCCAACACTTTGGAAGGCTGAGGCAGGAGGATTGCTTGAACCCAGGGGGTTGAGGCTGCAGTAAGCAGTGTTCACACCACTGTGCTCCAGCCTAGGCAACGGAGCAAGACCTTGTCTCTTTAAAAAAAAAAAAAAAAAAAAAAAAAAAGGTTTAAAAATCTATGCATAAATGAAGTGGTATCCTGGTAAAATTAAGGAAACAGGCTGTCTTGTCGGCCTTTAAGGAAGTGATACTGAGCTCTGCATTGTGAGATGTTAACAGCTTGGTGCCTCTGTTTCCCCATCTCACTACACATCAGTTCTGAAGATTAATCGAGATAATCTATAGAAACAAGTACATGATAGCTAACATAATAATGTCTCATCACTGAAGATAAGAATGTCCAACCATCCATTAATCTACTATGATAAAAGGAAATTAATTCTGTTGTTTCCTGTTTTTCTTACAGTTTGTGCTTTGTAGGTTTCTCTTTCTTTTAATTCCAATTTTACAAATTTCAAGGCTCACCTATGAGAAAATATTGATCTTCCAAAAAAAAAAAAAAAAAACTTTAGCTTTAAAAACAACAGCAAAAAAGATTTTCAGATAGGTAAAGAGAAAATGCCCCTTTCCTTACTCCCTGGATGTTACAGAAAACAAGGCAAACACCCTACAGCCTCATACACATGTTCAATGAATAGGATCCAATACAGTGCTAAATTAATGACAGTGAACCTTATTTTTCTGCAAAAATGAGCATTTATGTAAATACTTGTAAATATTACAATACCTATGTTTTACAGTATTTAAGCTGTCTTTGGAAATATTATTCATACTTGCAAGACACCTGGAAATCATACATTACTGCTCTTTTTCTTTGAAGTAATCTTGCATCTCTAAATTATTCATTCTTTTTTTTTTTTTTTTTTGAGACAGGGTCTCACTTTGTGGCCGAAGTTGGAGTGCAGTGGCGCAAATACAGTTTACTGCAGCCTGTGCCTCCCCCTGGGCTCAAGCGATCCGCCCACCTCAGCTCCCCAAGTTGCTGGGACTATAGGCAAGCACTCCCACGCCCAGCTAATTTTTGTATTTTTTATAGAGATGGGGTTTTGTCATGTTTCCCAGGCTGGTCTCAAACTCCTGGGCTCAAGCTATCCACTCACCTCAGCCTCCCAAAGTGCTGGGATTTTACAGACATGAGCCCAGCATAAAATATTAACTCTGGGAGGATATCTTACTTCCTAATTTGTGCCCTCTTGAGTGTTAGATGACGTTTTCAATATCTAAAAGGTGTAAATACGTGACTGTTTTTCACCTCAGGTGGTCCCTGGTATTTCCCTCTCCTCCTAAGAGGCACAGATATGTGGAAACCCATGTTAAAAGACAAAGTTACAATAAATTGACTTATAGATCTCATGAGCTTTTATTTGGGATTCACAAATGAGGCAGCCTCCATTGTATAAAACAGAATGAGAGGCCTGCTACAACACAGTGGGTTTTGTGTAAGATATGAACAAATAACAGAACTAGAGAAAAAAGAACTGAGGCCTGGTGACACTTGTCTGTAGTCCCAGCTGCATGGGAGGCTGAGGTGAGAGGAACACTTAAGAAAAGTTTTTTAAATAAAAATAAAAATAAGGATTGGTGAACATCAAGTTATTTACACTGGAATCTCCTGTTTTCAGGAAAAACAGGTTTGTTTTGAGATTTATCTGCCCCCTTAAAATTTCAGTGTGATAATGTGGCATTTAGCATGAGTGACTTCATTTTGGTTTGGTCTGGTCTGTTGAAGCCTAGTGCAGAAGCTCAGTCCAAAGCAATATCATACCATAATTTTGGTTTAATAGCAACAATTAAGGTAGATTCCATTTTCAAACTAACAGTTGGAGTCTTTGTGTCTCTATTAATTCTCTTCTGCAATGACAGAACTACACACAAATGCTCATACATGAAAATCAGAAACACATACACCAACATTTTTTAAATGATTTGCTCTGGGCAGGGGGGATTTGGGGTTATTCTGTCTTCCTCGTAACTTCCTTAGGTAATGACATTTTTGCAATGAGCCTGCCTTAATTCCATCATTACAAATAGAATATCAATACATTTCAAAGTATTAAACTTTTAAAACTATCATTATGGGACCAGGGTACATTTTTGTCATTAAAAGAAACCTAAATACTAGGCCTGGAATTAAAAAAAAAAATCAATGTGACAGAATCATGTAACATTGTGTTTTCTTGAATCAACTTTAGCTGCGCCACTTCTACATAATTAGAAACATTTCACTATAAAGATTCTTCCCTTAATTAACAGGGAAATGGCCTTTGCACATTTAATGAGAAAAGATACAGAAAACAGACCACATGATTTTGCATATATATTAGAAGTTCAATAAATGTGGCCTTGCCCCTTCTATTCTTTTCTGAAAAACAAGTTAAATGGTCATATTAGATACAATCCTTGCAAAAGATTTTGTGAACTTCCATTTTTAAAACATGGGCTGCATAGATAGTTTTTGAGAACTGCGACCTACAACTATGAATCCTGTTGAAGGTGAGATCATAGGCATTTTTCCGTGAATGAGAAATTCTTATTATGTTTTGTTTTTCTGATACCTGGTATGCAGCTATTCACAAATTCTTTATAAACATAAATTTTATTATCAATATAATGTCCAATCCCATGGATGTTGTATGATTTTCTTAACCTTTCTCATAATCTTGATCATTAGTTTTCTGCAAAACCATTCAAAGGTATAACCCTCTGATTCCAGATCTAAAGCTCAAGTCTAAATAATTTGGACGATGGAAAATTATTTTTGGAACCTTGGAAATATGCAAATGAACAAACATGTATATAGAGCTTCAGGGGGATTGTTGTGCCCTGTATGCCCATAAAAACAGTCAATAGACCCAATGACTAAGAACTCCTATTTCAGAACCACTTACACTCTGGCTCACTTCCTTCATTTGCAAGGACACATCATAACTGACTTCATATTCCTGTTGCTTTTGATCTAAAGAAGTCCAAAACGAATGATCAAAAACACCTTAAAATAGTGTTTGTTTCCCCGTCCAAGGCTACAGGTGCATAATTTCATACACATAACCAGAAGAAGTATGGTGGGTGGAATCTCCAATCATCCTTCACTGCAGGTTCTTGGGGTCAGAATTCAAGAAGGCCGGTTTCTTAAACACGTAAATGAAACTCCAAGAATCGGGAGGGGGGGCAGAGTGCACAAGCCTTCTAGGAAGGAATCCTACACAAACTCTGCCTGACCAAACTTTACTCAGGCTTTTACACCTTCTCCTGGGCCAATCTGTTCAAAAATAGCAAAGACCCCTTCTAAGCCAGTTTAGCAGGAACCCTCTGCCCCTGTATCTTCATCCTCCACCATCCCCAAGTGATGATGTCTTATCACCCAGTTCTCTCCAAAAAGAATCCCAACAGGTGCGTTTAGCCAGAACCCTACTTATCCCGGACATTTCCTTAGTATTTTGTCATCCGGTGATCCCTAACCTGCTCCTTGACTATAAATTCCCACTCGTTCATGCTGAATTTGGAGTTGAACCCAACCTCTTGTACTCATTGCAAAATCTCCCTGCTGTGCTTTCAGTACCTATTACCATGATCCTGAATCAAGTCTTCCTTTCCATGCTTTAACAAGTGTGACTGAATCTTTTTTTCTTTAACAGAGTCTATCACATCGTTTTTAGGGCAATTCCTGCTCTAAGCTTCCCATCCTATCTGTTTCTTCTCACTGGGAACCTTCATCTAAGGCTCAGTATCTGATTTCCCGCTTCCATCATTTCTCTGTGGCAGTCATACTAGGCTCAGAGGAGACAGGGAAACTGAGACCCTGGACCCACGGGTCAGTGACACCACAGAGCTACAGCAAAGCAGGCTTTGCAAAGGACACTCACTCTATGTCCCGGTCACACAAGAAACTCACGCACCCTTCTCAGTCCCCACGTCACAAAGGAGACGTTCCCCACCTGTCTCCCTAGAGATGAGCCCCCTCCTCGGCAGCTCTAACACCCCCGGGCCTAAGAAGGCGGGAGAAAAGCTCAGCCCCGCGCCCAAGGCCTCCACTCTCTGAGTGTCTCCTGCAGCTCCACTCTCACCGCCACGCAGGGTCCCACGCAGGTTGCGGGCTGGGGCTGCAGAAGCTCCCACAGAGACCTGCGCCACCTTCTTCCTCAGGTGGGACCAGGTCAGGGGCAGCGCAGAGGTCGGGAAGACAGAGCCAGAGGTCCGGGAGATGGAGCCAGAGGTCCAAGATTTCTCTGTCGCCGGTGGAATATGTAGTCCAAGACGGAACAGTCAGGACCGCAGGCACCTGTGAGAAGTGAAGTCCAGGGTCCTAAAAGCCTACAAGAAATAGGCCGGTGACCACTAGGACTGCGCACCCAGCACACCCCCGGAGCCGGGGAGACTTCCGAGAGTGGCTGCCTGACCTCGGAGTACGCATGCGCGTATCTGCCAAAGGCTCCGCCAGTGACCTGAGGCCAAGGGTGGAGTCAGTGCATTCTCAGGGCCAGCAGGAGCGGAATCTGGGTGGAACCCGACCCGGGAAACGTCCGAAGAAATAAATATTTTCATTATTTTTCTTTTGGAATAGTCTTTTGTGTGTGTGTGTGTGTGTGTGTGTGTGTGTGTGTGTGTGTGTGTGAGAGAGAGAGAGAGAGAGAGAGAGAGAGAGAGAGAGAGAGAGAGAGAGAGAGAGACGGTGTCTCACTCTGTTCCCCAGGCTGGAAATATAATGGCGTGATCTCGGCTCACTGCAACCCCCGCCTCCCGGGTTCAAGTGGTTCTCGTGCTTCAACCTTCCGAGTAGCTGGGATTACAGGCGCCCGCCACCACGCAGGGCTAATTTTTGTATTTTTAGTAGAGATGGGGTTTAACCATGTTGGCCAGGCTGCTCTCGAACTGTTGACCTCAGGTGATCCGCCCACCTTGGCTTCCCAAAGTGTTGAGAATACAGGCGTTAACCAGCGTGCCCGGCCTGGAATAGGCTTCTTATTTTCTTTTTTTCTTTTTCTTTTTTTTTCTTTTTTTTTTTTTTTTGAGAAGGAGTCTCCCCCTGTCAACAGGCTGGAGTGCAGTGGCGCGATCTCGGCTCATTGCAACCTGGGACTCTCTGGTTCAAGCCATCCTCAGCCTCCAGAGTAGCTGGGACTATACAGGCGCCCGCCACCACGCCCAGGTAATTTTTTAATTTTTAGTAGAGACGTGGTTTCACTATTGTTGGCCAGGATAGTCTCCATCTCTTGGCCTCCTCATCTGCCCGCCTCGGCCTCCCAAAGTGCTGGGAATGCAGGCCTGAGCCACCTTCCCCCCGCCTGGAATAGGCTACTTAAAAGTAACAAAGGGAAGAAAGATTTTTTAAAATTTAGAACCTTGATATGGTAATTATTTGTTTATCTTGGTAGTTATCTATAAGCATCCTATATATCTAAATGGTTAAAAAAAAAATGAGTTAAAAAAAAAACAAAAACTTTTTTTCATCCTAGACTGGAGTGCAGTGGCACAATCTCAGCTCACTGCAACCCCTGCCTCCTGGGCTCAAGCGATTATCCTGCCTCAGCCTCCAGAGTAGCTGGGACTACAGGTGCACCACCATGCCTGGCTAATTTTGTTTTGTTGTTGTGCCTGTGTGTTGTTGATGTTGTGTTTTGAGATGAAGTTTCGCTGTTGTTGCCCAGGTTGGACTGCAATGGCGAGACCTTGGCTAACCGCAATCTCCACCGCCAGTGTTGAAACGATTCTCTTAACTCAGCCTCCCAAGTAGCTGGCAATGCAGGCATGTGCCACAACGTCTGACTAATTTTGTGTTTTTAGTAGAGATGGGTTTTCTCCATGTTGGTCAGGCTAGTCTCAAACTACCCACCTGAGGTGATCCGCCCACCTCGGCCTTCCAAAGTGCTAGGATTACAGTAGTGAGCCACCGCGCTCGGCCGCCCAACAAATTTTTTTACCCTTAGTAGGTAAGGGGTTTTGCCATGTTGGCCAGGCTGGTCTCCAACGCCTGACCTCAGGTGTTCCCCCGCCTCAGCCTCCCAAAGTGTTAAGATTACAGGTGTGAGCCACCGCGCCCGACTAAATAAACCAAAAAATTTAGATAAATGAATTTGGAGGAAATCTTTATAACAGATAAAATGGACAGATAATTCTAATTTACTGTCTCTCTGGCTTAATAAATATTAGTCAATACCCTAAGAAGAAAGGACCAAAACCTAAAAATTCTTCATTCACAAATACAAATAGTCAACAAACAAAGTCAAAACCTAATAAATTGTTGACCACTTGTTTCTCCTCTGAAATCGTCTCTTGAATGTGTTGAACATGGATTGACTTGGGATTAGGAAATTTTAAAAATATTTTTTAAAGTTTCACTTTTTGGAATTTAAAATTAATCCAAATTATGTAACGTATAACATTTGGAATTTACCCATCAATACTCTCTATCATTGTATTTTTTACTCTTCAAATAATTTCTTGTTCAAGAGTTTAAAATGCTTTTAAAATTAATAGATTCTGCAGGCTGGGCACTGTGGGGAGACTGTCTCTACAAAAAATAAAAATAAATTATTTTAAATATATATAAAATATATACTTATGTAAATATATATATCTTAAGTATATAAAATATATTTTTAAAATTTTATTTTTTTGCCCGATCATATGGTAAGTGTATGTTTAGTCTGGCAGGAACTTGCAAAACTGCCTTCCACAGTGGCTGTACCATTTTGCATTCCCAGCAGCAATAGATGAGAGTTCCTGTCGCTCCATTTCTTCACCAGCATTTGGTGTTATCAGTGTTCGCATTCAAGTCAGTCTAATAGATGTGTAATGGTATCTCATCATTGTTTTAATTTGAATTCCCTAGTGACATATGGTGTTGAGCATCTTTTCAGATGTCTAAGAAATGTGCCAGGCGTGGTGGCACGTGCCTGTGTTCCCAGCTACTCAGGAGGCTGAGGCAGGAGGATTACTTGAGCCCCAGGGTTTGGGGCTGCAGTGAGCCATGATTGCATTACTGCACTCCAGGCTGAGTGACAGAGCTAAACCCTGTCTCAAAAAGATAAACAAGCCTGGGCACAGTGGTTCATGCCTGTAATCTGAGCACTTTGGGAGGCCAAGGCCGGTGGATCACGAGGTCAGCAGATTAAGACCATCCTGGCTAACATGGTGAAACCTCATCTCTACTAAAAATACAAAAAATTAGCTGGGCACATACCCAAATGGGGAAGGGGTGGCCCGCCCCTCCACACATGTGGGCGTTTCTCATTGGGTGGAATGAGAGACTTGAGAAAAGAAATGAGACACAGAGACAAAGTATAGAGAAAGAAAAAGTGGGCCCAGAGGACCGGTGCTCAGCATACAGAGGACCCGTGGCATCACTGGTCTCTGAGTTCCCTCAGTATTTATTGATCATTATCTTTACCATCTCAGAAAAAGGGAAGTGGCGGAACAATAGGATCATAGTAGGGAGAAGGTCAGCAGAAAGAAATATGGATAAAGATCTCTGTAACATGAACAAGTTTAAGGAAAAGTGCTATACCTTGATATGCATATGCAAACATCTCCATAAACCTTTTTAGTGCATAAAGAGCAGCATTGCCACTAGCACATCCCACCTTCAGCCCTAAGGCAGTTTTCTCCTATCTCAGTAATTAGAACGTGTTTTACACGGAGAAGTTCCACTGCCCAGGGATGGGCAGGAGACAGATGCCCTTCTGCATCTCAACTGCCCAGAGGCCTTCTTTCCTCTTATACTAATCCTCCTCAGCACAGACCCTTCACGGGTGTCAGGCTGGGGGACGACCAGGTCTTTCCCTTCCCACGAGGCCATATTTCAGGCTATCACATGGGGAGAAACCTTGGACAATACCTAGTTTTCCTAGGCAGAAGCCCCTGTAATCTTCCGCAGTGTATGTGTCCCTGGGTAATTGAGATTAACAGAATGGTGATGACTTTTAACAAGCATGCTGCCTTCAGGCACTTGTTTAACAAAGCACACCCTGCGTAGCCCCAAATCCATTCAACCTTGAGTCACCACAGCACATGTCTCTTGCAAGGACAGGGTTGGGGGTAGGGTCACGGATTGACAGCATCTCAAATACAGAACAAAATGGAGTCTCGTATGTCCACTTCTTTCTATATAGACACAGTAACAGTCTGATCTCTCTTTCTTTTCCCCACAAATGACTTGAAAACTTATATTCACTAAAATCCTGCATGTGAATGTTTACAGTAGCTTGGTGTAAAATGGTGTGACCACAGGCATAGTGGCAGGTGCTTGTAATCCCAGCTACGTGGGAGACTGAGGTAGAATGGCTTGAACCCGGGAAGTGGAGGTTGCAATGAGCTGAGATCACGCCATTGCACTCCAGCCTGGGCGACAGAGTGAGACTCCATCTCCAAAAAATAAATAAATAATAAATAAATAATTGACTTAATTTTTAGAACACTTGTGGGTGTACAGAAAAATAGAGCAGAAGGCATATTGCGCTCTAATATCCCCTTCACACCACAGTACACACACTTCCTGTATTATCATCTTGTTAGTGTGGTACATTTGTTAGGCTTGATGAGCCCATATTGATATCATTCAGTTCATGGCTTATATTAAGATTCACTCTTTGTGTTCTACCATTTATGGGCTTTGACAAATGCTTAAGAACATATATCCACCATTACAGGGTCACACAAAAGTTTCACTGCCCTAAAAATCTTCTGTGCTCCACCTATTCATCCTTCCCTCTGCTCAAGCCTCTGGCAACCACTGAACTTTTTATAATACCATCTGCCTAGTTTTACCTTTTCTAGTATTCCATATAATTGGAACTCTACACTATGTGGCCTTTTCGCATTGACTTCTTTCACTTAGAAATATGTGTTTCAGAGTCCTCCATGTCTTTTCATGCCTCAATAGTTCATTTCTTTTTCTTTCTGAAGAGTGTTCAATTGTATGAATGTTTCAGAGTTAGTTTATCCATTTCCCTATTGTAGGATATCTTTGTTACTTCCAATCTTTGTTGGTTATGTGTAAGCTGCTGTAAACATTCATGTGCAGGATTTGAGTGGATTTAAGTTTTCAGCTCATTTGGGTATATACCAAAGAATGCAATTGCCAGATCGTATGGTAAACCTATGTTTAGTTTTGCAGGAATTTGCAACACTGGCTTCCAAAGTGACTGTACCTTTTGCATTCCCAGCAGCAATCAATGAGAGTTCCTGTTGCTCTATATCCTCACCAGCATTTGGTGGTGTCAGCATTTGGATTTGAGCCAGTCTAATAGATGTGTAGTGGTAACTCATCATTGTTTTAATTTGAATTCCCTAGTGACATATGGTGTTGAGCATCTTTTCAGATGCTTATTTTTGCTACCTTTATAGCAAAGGGCAGATACAGATGATGGACTGCAGGGAAAGAGCTTGCTATGATGATCGGAAGCTACAGGCAGAGATGATCTCAGGGTTAACTGGGCATCAGCTGTGCCTTCTCCTGTCAGATAAAATGTGGTCTACCTGAGTTTTGACTGGAAACACAGTATATCTGGTTGTCCATAAAAGTTTCTTACTGAGGTTTGAGGTTTATGTATGTTTTGACCAAAAGGTAATATCACTTCAATATATAAGCAGATTGGGATACAAGAGGTAATGACTGTCAGAGATGTTGAGAGTCCATACTGAATGGATGGTGTCCCTGGCTGCCCATGTCTTTCTCATTATGGACTTTCACTTTTCATTTGCCACATGAAAGGCCACTAAGATAGGCTACATCTCATTTTTCTCTTAAGGATCTCTATTACTGAGAAATTTTTGTATTCTGGACTATGCTGGGTTCATAATACGACTATACATATTGTATGTGTGTTTGTTCCTTCCCTAAAATGCTCAGTTCAGCTGCAGTTCTAGAGGTAAATACTACTAGGTTTCTATTTTAGAGAGTTGAAGATCCGAGGTCTGGAGAGGTTAGTTTGTAGAAAGTTATGTTTAATAAGTGGCAAGACCATGTGGCCAGGTCAGATAAGCTGCCTTCAGATTTTACTCTTGAACTTCTACTGGATAATATCTTTTCATTATAGAAAATAAAAGAGTGAACTTAGATGTTTTTTTTTTTTTCAAAATCATTGACTGTAGGAGTTCTTTCTTTTTTTTTTTTTTTTTTTGAGACGGAGTCTCGCTCTGTAGCCCAGGCTGGAGTCCAGTGGCCGGATCTCAGCTCACTGCAAGCTCCGCCTCCCTGGTCCACGCCATTCTCCTGCCTCAGCCTCCCGAGTAGCTGGGACTACAGGCACCCGCCACCACGCCCGGCTATTTTTTTTTGTATTTTTTAGTAGAGACAGGGTCTCACCGTGTTAGCCAGGATGGTCTCGATCTCCTGACCTCGTGATCCACCCGTCTCGGCCTCCCAAAGTGCTGGGATTACAGGCTTGAGCCACCGCGCCCGGCAGGAGTTCTTTCAAGATATGATGAAAAGCAATAATTGTCTCATTTTACATTACCTCTAATTATTGCTCACCAGTAATTGATTATCCATGCAGCAACCTTTTACATTCCTCTCAGCTTTATTATGCCTGGGCAGGCTTCACTGTGAATAAGAGGTCCAAGATTCAGAAATATCTTTAACTTGCAATGCTTGGTCACAAGTATCCAACTGAAAAATATTTTGCTCATTAGCCATATGGACTCATAAGGTAAACTACAGGCAGAGACACAAAATG
Source organism: Macaca nemestrina (assembly GCF_043159975.1). NCBI lineage: Eukaryota > Metazoa > Chordata > Mammalia > Primates > Cercopithecidae > Macaca > Macaca nemestrina. Next base: position 795,926 of record NW_027257673.1, on the reverse strand, counting down.
TGGGAAAAAGAAAGGGCTATCAGAAGTCCTGTGTCTCCTTACATTTTGTATTTCCATTCATTTGCATCTAAAATCATGAGGAATTTGAGCAATGGGAAATGCAAAGTCCTAATCAAAGCATACCCACATTTCAGTTATCTGCATTATTTCACATTTAAATTTGTAATGCATACATAGGTTATATTTCAATAGGTATAAAAATGTTAAGTAACCTTTTCTCTCACACATCCCTTTCAGGAGATCACTTTAAAGTCAACATTTTATTGTTGTTGTGCATACTTTCATCAATTATTTTCTTTACCTTTTTTTTTTTTTTTTTTGGAGATGGAGTGTCTTGGCCTGTCACCCAGGCTGGAGTGCAATGGCGAGATCTCAGCTCACTGCCACATCCACCTCATCCCAGCCTCAGGCCCGCCCGGACGCTGTTCGGGTGAGTCTCCCCAGAAGTCGTGCCCCCGTGATCTCGAGGACGGGTGGGCCTGCAGGCCCGTGGGCTGCTCTCTCAACCGAAGGTCGTTCTGGTCAAGAGCCGAACCCCCTAGCGACAGCGGCTGCCTGAGGGTGTTTATTTCCGCGCCACTGCTGTAGGGCTCTCTCTGTGTGTGTATGAGTTTGTGTGTCTCCCATTTTCGCTTCTCTGCCTGTCTCTCACGCTTTGTGAGTTTCTTGCCCTCCCTCTGTCGGCTGGTGTGTGTGTGTGTGTGTGTGTGTGTGTGTGTGTGTGTGAGATTGTGTGTTTGGAGGAAAGTGCCCTGTGCGCCCAAAAGCGATTTCTTGCCTGTCGCCTGTCTTTGGTGAGCCTACCTCAGCGTCTGTGCCTGGGTCATGTGTCCCCTTGTCAAGCGTTTTCGTGGAGGTGCCACTTTGGGTTTGTGAAGGCCTGGACCACGTGAGGAGATGCGTGACTCCCGGAGCAGTTGAAATCTCATCCCCATCCGGTGCGGCCTCTTTTCATTGATCAAGACAAACACACTGCAGCCGCGGACAAAAGCCGCAGGGAGCTCATCCTCCTGCAGGAGAGCAGGAGGCCCCCATCACAGAAGAGGCTTGTATCTTTTCAGGGCTCCTCTGTGAGAAAAGAAGCCACACCACGACACAGGCTGAAAGAGGAAGCCAGGAATGGGAGATGGCCACAATCCCAGTCACTGGAACGCTGGCCTCACTGGACAAGCCACCCGTTTGGCACCCCTCTCCTTCAGCCCGTGGCAGTGGCACAGTGCTGTACCCGGCCTGGGCTCTGGCCTCTGCTCCGTCCTCCCTCTGGCTGTGTATCCCCTGTTTCTCCGGGGCTGACGTGCTTCCTGGTCTGGCTGGATGTCTTCCAGAAGGATCACTTCCCAGTCCATCAGGGAGACACGTCCTGGAGATCCCTGTCATGATTGTTTCTCTCTGCAAACCTGCTTGGGTTTGCCCCGATATCCAGCGGGGGAGGGGGAGCTTCAGGATCCCTGCTGGGGACTCAGGACTCCGCTTCGGATCCGATAATGGACACTCCGGGTGAGAAAGCATGGGCTGAGCACATCTCCTGAGGCAGGCAGGGTCTCGCTGCAGCCCACAATCATCCCACAGGCCTCAAGGCCTGTTGTCCACTGAAAGTTCACCGCCGCATCTGAGCCCTCTGCCTCCCTCCTCCTTTGAAAGACAGGTCCTTGTCTTCTGGGACAGGTGCTGTCGCATTTCCTCTGCACACCCAGTCTCATTCCTGAGAAGGAGACTCCCCTCTGCTCCTGGGTGGACTGGCCCCCTGAAACTTTTGGCCCGCTGCTAGATCCCAGGCGTTCTTTGATTTTCCCTGGCATTCATGGAAAGGTCACCTGTGCCCCGCTTCCACCGGGCACAAGCCTGGACATCATTGTCTCCTTCGGTATCGCTCCGTGGGCCCTCAGTGACACACGTTCACACCATCTGCTCTAGGCTACGCCGGTGCCAGGCGTTGGCTCCACCTCGGATTGGCCCCTGGACCTGTTGACACGTGCCTGGGAAGCGGGATCAGCCTGAAGGAGCCCCAGGCCCTTGAGAATCAGGGCAGGTCACCGCTCTTTGAAAGGAGGGAGGCAGAGTGCTCAGGGGTCAGTGAACTTGCAGCTGACTCCATGCCTTGAGGCCCATGGGATGATTGTGGGCTGCAGCCAGGCCCTGCCTGCCTCAGTCCATGTGCTCAGCCCATCCATTCTCACTAGGAGGGGTCCAGAATCGGATCTGATGGGAGGTCGTGACCTGACCCCAGCAGGCGCCCTGAAGCTCCCCCTCCTCCAATGGAAATCGGCTCGCGGAGGTCCTGAAGACGGGACTCCTGGGGTTTGATCCTGGGACGCCGCCCGCGGCCGCCTCTCCCACGCGGCCCCCTACTGGACCCCGGATGCAGCCGCTGCCAAGGCTGCAGCAGGAGAGCCCCTGGCGCCCAGCGGCCACCGTCCTTGAAAGGGGACGCAGCCTGACTGCCGGCAGCGGAGCGCGGGGCGGCCCAGCCAATGCGCATGCGCGAGTGGCGAGCGGGTGCTCTTGCGTCACAGTGGTTCCCACGGTTGTCAGAGCAACCACGCCCTGAGGCCTGGCAAACAGGAGCCCTCCGTGGCAGTGCTTGGGTGGCGGGGCTCCGAGGCTCCAGCCTGACCTCTCCACGGGGTCGACAGGACCGTCTCCGGATGCCAGGAGTCGTGGCATAGGGCTGCCCAGGATGTTGAAAGCACAGGCGGAGTCCGGGGGAAGCAGCGCCGCATCCCAGCCTCAGACCCGCCCGGACGCTGTTCGGGTGAGTCTCCCCGAAAGTCGTGCCCCCGGGATGTCGAAGACGGGTCGGCCTGGGGGCCGGTGGGCTGCTCTCTCAACCGAGGGTCGTTCTGCTCCAAAGCCGAACCCCGTAGCCTCAGCGCCTGCCTGGGGGTGTTTGTTTCTGTGCCACTGCTATAGGACTGTCGGTGTGTGTAGGTGTTTGTGTGTCTCCCATTTTCGCTTCTCTGTCTCTCTCTCACACTCTGTGAGTTTCTTGCCCTTTCTCTGTCGGTTGGGGTGTGTGTGTGTGAGTGTGTGTGTGTGTGTGTGTGTGTGTTTGGAGAAATGTGCCCGATGCGCCAGAAAACGGTGTCTTGCATGTCGGCCTGTCTTTGGTGAGCCTCCCTCTGCGTCTGTGCCTGGGTCATGTGTCCGCTTGTCAACCGTTTTTCCGGCGGTTCCACTTTGGGATTGCCAATGCTTCGACCACGTGAGGAGATGCGTTGCTCCCGGAGCCGTTGAAATCTCATCCCCATCCCGTGCGGCCTCTCTTCTGAGATCAAGACGAACACAGTCCAGCCACGGACAAAAGCCGCACGGGAGCTCATTGTCCTGCAGGAGAGGAGGAGGCCCACATCACAGAAGAGGCTTGGATCTTTTCAGGGCTCTTCTCTGAGAAAAGAAGCCACACCACGACACAGGCTGAAAGAGGAAGCCAGGAATGGGAGATGGCCACAATCCCAGTCGCTGAAACGCTGGCCTCACTGGACAAGCCACCCGTTTGGCACCCCTCTGATGAAGCCCGTGGCAGTGGCATGGTGCTCTACCCCGCCTGGGCTCTGGACTCTGCTCCGTCCTCCCTCTGGCTGTGTATCCCCTGTTTCTCCGGGGCTTACATGCTTCCTGGGCTGGCTGGATGTCTTCCAGACAGCCAGGATCACTTCCCAGTCCATCAGGGAGACACTTCCTGGAGATCCCTGTCATGATTGTTTCTCTCTGCAAACCTGCTTGGGTTTCAGCCGATTTCCACCGGGGGAGGGGGAGCTTCAGGGCGCCTGCTGGGGTCTCAGGTCTCCGCTTCAGATCCCATTCTGGAGCCTCCGGGTGAGAAAGCATGGGCTGAGCACATCTAGTGAGGCAGGCAGGGTCTGGCTGCAGCCCACCATCATCCCACAGGCCACAAGGCTGCGCTGTCAACTGAAAGGTCACTGACGCATCTGAGCCCTCTGCCCCTCTCCCCCTTTGAAAGACAAGTCCTTGTCTTCTGGGACAGGTGCTGGTCGCATTTCCTCTGCACATCCAGTCTGATTCCTGAGAATGAGACTCCCCTCTGCTCCTGGCTGGACTGTCCACCCGAAACTTTTGGCCCGCGGCTAGGTCCCAGGCCCTTCAGGATCCCGGCAGGGCACTGCTGTTTCAAAGGAGGGAGGCAGAGGGCTCACGGGTCAGTGAACTTTCAGCTGACTCCACGCCTTGAGGCCCATGGGATCATTGTGGGCTGCAGCCAGGCCCTGCCTGCCTCAGTCCATGTGCTCAGAGCATCCATTCTTACACGGAGGGGTCCAGAATCGGATCTGATGGGAGGTCGTGACCTGACCCCAGCAGGCGCCCTGAAGCTCCCCCTCCTCCAATGGAAATCGGCTCACGGAGGTCCTGAAGACGGGACTCCTGGGGTTTGATCCTGGGACGCCGCCCGCGGCCGCCTCTCCCACGCGGCCCCCTACTGGACCCCGGATGCAGCCGCTGCCAAGGCTGCAGCAGGAGAGCCCCTGGCGCCCAGCGGCCACCGTCCTTGAAAGGGGACGCAGCCTGACTGCCGGCAGCGGAGCGCGGGGCGGCCCAGCCAATGCGCATGCGCGAGTGGCGAGCGGGGGCTCTGGCGTCACAGTGGTTCCCACGGTTGTCAGAGCAACCACGCCCTGAGGCCTGGCAAACAGGAGCCCTCCGTGGCAGTGCTTGGGTGGCGGGGCTCCGAGGCTCCAGCCTGACCTCTCCACGGGGTCGACAGGACCGTCTCCGGATGCCAGGAGTCGTGGCATAGGGCTGCCCAGGATGTTGAAAGCACAGGCGGAGTCCGGGGGAAGCAGCGCCGCATCCCAGCCTCAGACCCGCCCGGACATTTTTTAGGTATTCTGTTACCCTTTCCTTAGGTATCCCTTACCTTCTGCTACAGAATACCATTATTGAAAAGTCTAATGATAGTATAATTTTCTTTCTCTAGTAAGTATTTTTATATTTTTACTTAGATGTCCAAAGGACTTTTTGTTTTAATTCTAGTAATTTTATAGAATAAGCCTCATTATTGGTTACTCTGGGTCTATTTGTCTATATTTGTGTTGTACTCTTTTATTTGTACTTTTAAGTCTTTTTACTATGGTTTTAATTTTAGGAATTTTCTTGCATTATAACTTTTATTAATTTTTGTTCTTTGATTTAGATTTTTATTTCAGGGAACCATAACATGTATCTTAAACCATTTTTATCTGTCTCCTCCATCTGTTACTGTTTCTCATATTTTTATGTAGCTTTTTTGTTTATTTTAAAATATTTCCTTCTCTTTACTTTTGTCCTTCTCAGTCATAATCTTTTATGCTTACGTGTTCCTGTGCTTCTCCTAGTTTAGTCTTTAATTCTAAATAATTTTTCTAAATATTTCTAGTTCTATAATCTCAGTTCTAAATTATTTCCACTCTGCCTTATGTTGTCATTCAAATAATTTTTAAAAATATTATTTCAGTTCATTTACAAAGATTAGATTACAGTGCTTTCTGATTTATCCATGTTTCTAACAGCCTATTCTATATCAATAGTAATGACCTAAAAGGGACCATGTTCACTGAGAGACTGTGATACAGCAGTTACTCAGCATATATCATTAAATACCGAATGGAACATTCCTGTCTACGTTAGTCCACACACTCCCTTCCTTCTAATTAATTCTATGAATGTTATTTATAAGGTCTTCATTTACTTTATAAAATTCTAGAGAACTTTGTTCCAACTTGGCTCTGCTGCTACTTTTAACAGGTAATACTTAATTTCTCTGAGTCTCAATCTTCCTCAATAAAATGTGGATCATATCTATTTATAAAATTATAAATATTAAACAAATATAAATGCTTAACACAGTGCCTCACTCTATGAGTGGTTACTTTGGTTATTACTTGATTAATCTTGGTATAAATTATTAAATCTGCTAAGTAAAAATGCTCAATAATCTCTTTTCAGTAAAGTGAAAATGACATTTTCTTCTAGCTCAGTAATTCCATATTTTTCATTGATAATTTAAATTCTTGCTCATGATATACTTTCATTTGTCGTTGCTTTTCTAGCCCAACTTTATTTTCCCTATTTTACTGGTTACTATAATTTCATTTGTATCATTATTCTGACTTGTTTTCCAATAAGACAAAATTCCTCACATGCCATAAAGTTGGTCAGTTCTGAATTACTGCCAAAAATTGGAGATAGACTTTACAATGCTTGCACATAACACCTATGCCGTATATGGGGACAAAATGAAGAGAAGGGGATGTGAGTGATGGCTCAAATCCCTGTATGAAAATTCTGCACCTACCATGATTCATTTCTCCACTCATAACTCGTATTTCCTCGTTTTTATTTACTTTTTATTTTATAGCATGTTCTGATTTCAAACACATTTTTTCTCTTTTATTGTTTTATTGGCCCTGAGTTGGACACACAAGGCGTTTAAATGAATGAGTGGAAAGGGAGAGAAGGGACTACTCTCTGTTCCCTAGAGTCCTATCTACATTCATACTTGCAGACTGTGTATGAACCAACTGAACTATGTAACCAGGTTCATTTACAGTGTTTCGAGACAGGTTGATTTGAGTTCAGGGTCCAGATAATGAGGTGGATTTTTGTTTTATTTCAATTTTGGTTTTTAAACATATGCATTGAGATGATGATTCATATCTTCAAGGCTGTTGCAGATCTGTTTGCACACATTGGTATAAGGTAATGATTACTTGTCCTGGTTATGTACAAGGATATTTTTAGAAATATGAGCCCCACTCCCACACAGTTTTATTCAGGAGGCTAAAAATCACAGGCATAGTCATTAATATCCAGATTTATTATTTGCTATGAAATGTACTAGCTGAATAGGCTTGGACAAGTTACTCAATTTCTGGGAGAATTATTTGATTTTTTTTTTTTTTTTTTTTTGAGACGGAGTCTCGCTCTGTCACCCAGGCTGGAGTGCAGTGGCTGGACCTCAGCTCACTGCAAGCTCCGCCTCCCGGGTTTACGCCATTCTCCTGCCTCAGCCTCCCGAGTAGCTGGGACTACAAGTGCCCGCCATCTCGCCCGGCTAGTTTTTTGTATTTTTTAGTAGAGACGGGGTTTCACCGTGTTAGCCAGGATGGTCTCGATCTCCTGACCTCGTGATCCGCCCGTCTCGGCCTCCCAAAGTGCTGGGATTACAGGCTTGAGCCACCGCGCCCGGCTAGTTGATTTTTAAAATGAAATGATGGTAATAAAATATGTGTAATAGTTTTGGAAAGCCCCTTACCATGGTACTTGGAGAGAGGATGTTTTAATAGCAAATATTAATATCCCTAAAAATACATTCAAACTGTGAAAGTTGACTGAGCAAAGGTATTGCTTTGTGAGATCCAGAAATTCAAAGTCAACTTTAGAGTAATTACCTTTTGTGCTCCAGCTCATTTGCTTCATTTCCTGAATTTTAACTGAGACACAAAAATAATTTTGACTGTACTCAGTGGCATTTGAAGATAGTTTTCCATCTTTATTCCCTGCATAACTATTCAACAGTAGATCAAAGAAAGAAAGAAAAATCACAGATCTGAAACTGATCCTAGCACATTCTCCAGAGAGGAAATGCTCTCAGTATTTGCTGTGACTGGGTCACCATCCCTGCACTTCGGATCTGATAATAACGGCTGATCCTCAGCTGGAAAGAGTGGCCTCCTGGGCACTTTACTTTTAGGGTAGAAATGCTTATTGTTTATCTATGCAGCCTTTTGGAGTTCATGGACTTCACAATTATTATCCACATGTCATTGTTAATTATTCTCACTGGGAAAGTATATATTTTGTGTTTTAACCATTTTCTTTTATCTACTCCCTAATCAATTATGGCAGTAAAAGAGGAAACATCTATTTTAGAGGATATAAAACGGACAAATTTCAAGATTTCTATAATTTTTATAATATGTGGAGAAAGCAAATTTGAACAATTCATTATAAGCCAATTTGAGAAAAATATTCCAACAAGTACATCTGTTTAATTGTATTAACAATTTAGTATTGCCAGAAAGTAATTCCTTCAGCAGATGTGTTGCTCATAAAAATCATCCTAACCTCATACACATCAATAAAACCCTTATTATTATACTTTTTGCCTAGTTATTGGTCCAGTTCTAATATTTAACTTACTTTATTTAAAACATTCTATACACATGTTCTATATTTTTCTCTTTTTAATTATGTCTAAAATAATGCCAAGTATACTCATTTCATTTCTTATTTATTATGAATCTTGCTAACATCCACTTACACATTTTTCTGTTGCCCCACTCCTCTTCCTTCTTTTTAAATTTTACATATATCTCAAAACATAACATTTTTTGGCTTGCCATTCTATTTACCCTGGCCTTTAATGTATTACCTTTTTCATTTAAGTGAACTTGAGCTTTTATTATGCTTTCCTTCCTTTCAAGAAACACATTTTTGAGAGTTTTTGTTTTTGCTTAACTTCAATTTAATTTTTTTATTATTTTATTTTTTTGAGATGGAGTCTTGCTCTGTGGCCCAGGCTGGAGTGTAGTGGTGCAATCTTGGCTCACTGCAACCTCTGCCTCCCAGTTCAAGCGATTCTTCTGCCTCAGCCTTCCAAGTAGCAGGGATTACAGGCATGCACCATCATGCCTGGCTAATTTTTGTATTTTTAGTAGAGACGGGGTTTCGCCATGTTGGCCAGGCTGGTCTTGAACTCCTGACCTTAAGTGATCCACCCACCTCGGCCTCCCAAAGTGCTGGGATTACAGGCATGAACCACAGAACTTGGTCAACTTTTAAGTTCAGGGGTACATGTGCAGGTTTGTCATATAGGTAAAATTGTGTCATGGGAATTTGTTGTACAGATTATTTCATCAACCAGGTACTAAGCTTAGTACTCACTAGTTACTATTCCTGATCCTCTCCCTCCTCCCACTCTCCACCCTGATAGACCCAGTGTGTGTTGTTCCCTTCTATGTGTGCATGTGTTCTCATAATTTAACTCCCACTTGTAAGTGACAACATGCGGTATTTCTTTTTTGGTTCCTGTCTTAGTTTGCTGAGGATGATGGCCTCCAGCTCCATCCATGTTCCTTCATAGGACACAATCGCATTTTTTTTTTCTGCATAGTGTTCCATGGTGTTTATGTACCACATTTCCTTTATTCAGTCTACCATTGATGGGCATTTAGGTTGATTCCATGTTTTTGCTATCTGAATAGTGCTGTAATGAACACACACACGCATGTGTCTTTATAAGAGAATGATTTATATTCCTTTGGATATATACCCAGTAATGAGATTGTTGGGTCAACAATATTATAGGTCAAATTGTATTTCTTTCTTTAGGTCTCTAAGAAATTGCCGCACTGTCTTCCACAATCGAAGTGATTTACACCCCCACCCACAGTGCATAAGTGTTCCTCTTTCTCCACAGCCTTGCCAGCATCTGTTGTGTTTTGACTTTTTAATAATAGCCATTCTGACTGGTGAGAAATGGTATCTCCTTTTGGTTTTGATCTCCATTCTCTAGTGGTAAGTGATACTGGCCTTTTTCTCATATGCTTGTTGGCCATATGCATGTTTTCTTTTTAAGAAGTATCTGTTCCTGTTCTTTGCTGACTTTTTAAGAGTTTGTTGTTTAAGAGTTTATTTCCCTTTTGACATCATTTTTTTCTGTCATTTCTGCTTGATCGCATTGCGCTTATCCGATTACATTTATATATATTATTCTCATGCAGTTTTCTACGTTCTCTCTCTCTCTCTCTCTCTCTCTCTCTCTCTCTCTCTCTCTATATATATATATATATATATATATATATATATATATATGGCTTATAACTTCCTAATTTGAATTCCAAAACCTTATATATATCTACAGATTGGCTCTTTTTTTATTCATTTTTATTTGTCCAAGATAGAGTCTTGTTCTGTCACCCAGCCTGGTGTGCAGAGGCACGATCTTGGTTCACTGCAACATTTGCCTCCTAGGTTCAAGCAATTCTCCTGCTTCAGGCTCCTGAGTAGCTGGGGTCACAGGCGCCCACCACTATGCCTGGCTGATTTTTGTATTTTTAGTAGAGATGGGGTTTCAGCATTTTGGCCAGGCTGGTCTCAAACTCTTGACTTCCTGATCTTCCCACCTCGGCCCCAAAGTTCTGAGATTACAGGCATGAGCCACTGTGCCTGGCCTCTTGTATTTTTTTCTCTGTGTGTGTGTGTGTGTGTGTGTGTGTGTGTGTGTGTGTAATTTATGAATCTGAGGCAGAGAAGATTGATGATAGGAGAATATGCAGGGCTTAGACTCTGCTTAACTGAGTTCTAACTAGCCTGGAACTATTGAGAAGACAAGTGGTAGTTTCAGAGAAGTAGGTCTGAATATGGGATGCATCACTCACTAGGTGTTTGGCCACTGACAATGTAAACTTGCTTGTTCTCAGTTTTCCCCTCTATAAAATGGAGATAAAATACTTGGCTTGTATAATTGTTGCTAAATTCTATATGTAGACTGGCATATATTGGTCTCCCAATACATTGTAAACACTATTGTTTTTGATGATTTTTAATAACTGTTAAAAATCTATACACTATACAAATTCAGAATTGAGATGTTAACAAGATGAGTTAACTGCTATGTAGGTTCAGGTCTCAGATTTTCTTTGTATCCCTAAAAGTTATGAATGACTCGAAGAGCTATTTTTATATGGGTTATATCTATTAAAAGTAGACGTTAAAGAAATTGTCAACATATATATTTATGAATTTATTAAAATAAAAAATTCATTGCCTGTTACACCTTTGCAAATATCTGTTTACTAGAAGACATCTAGTGCTCATATCTGCGTCTGTACTCCATCTGGTGTAGTATCACATATCACATAGTCTTTGGAGAACTTGATGGTTCCCCATGAGAGTATAAAGTAAAAAAAACAGTAAGTTCCATTACTATTGAAGAACAGATTTGCTTTGTGGATTTTATGAATAGATCTCAGAATCCTATGGGATCCTGAATCACACTATGAGAATCACTAATTTATAGAAATCATGATCCCTAATTTGTAGTCTTATATAATGTCCACTTGACCTAAAGCCTTGTGGACTTTGGTTAGTTATTTTCGTTGTTTTTGTTTATGTATTTGATTTTTAAAATATAAAAGGGGAAGTGTGGACTACATTTTCTCCAAGACTCCTTTCAACTCTTAAATTCAATTGTATAAAATTGTTTTATTCATTTTTCAACTTATTATTGTCTTATTTTGGTACAATATTCAACATTTCAATTTTTCAATTTTTTCAACCTTTCGTTTTTTTCAAATTGGGGGCAACAAACTGTCTTTACTTGCCAGCATGGTAAGTGTTGAACGATATTGCTATATTTGAAAAAACTGCTATTTTATATGTCTCCACTAAAATGTCAAAGATGCTTAAGTAAAATTATAATGCATTTATGACTCATTTTTTTCTATTAAAAATAACAACTGAGATAATGATTTTCAAAACCTACTGTTGATTTTCTACAGATTGGTGATTTGATAGCGAATAAAAGAATGGTGATTGATTTTAGCCTTTGGGGAGCTGAAGAGAGCTAGCTAAAACTGCAGGTTGTCATCCAGGAATCCAGTAACTGGCAAAGACTAAAACTCAAAAAGGGCTCATTTATTGTTGAGACACCATATAGCCTAAATTCATCTGAGCATATTCAAATACAAAGTGAAAATGCAAAGCATTTAAGTGCCTTCAGCTCCTGTTCATTCCCCTAAATGGAAAAGCTGCTATGATGAAGAAAATATCTGACAGCAGATGTAGTGGCTTGTATGTGGCAGGCAGAAATCAGCTGCTTACACACCCAGGTACTCCTCTACAAACCATGTAAGAAATGTGCATGGGTGAGTGGAAGTGAAACGATCAGCTATATAATGCAGAATTAAAATACAGCCTACCTTCATTGTGAGACGCAATTTCTCTTTATTTTGAATATATTTCTTCCAAGCTGTTTCTCTTTATTTTAATTTCCTGAACCCTCTTCTCACTTTGATGGAGTCAGTTAAACATTCACTAGCTCTGTTATCCCCACCTTTAAATGAAATAAATACGGTTTAAGTCTCAAAGGTGCCTGCTGCTGCATGAATAAAGGTAGCAGGCACTTGCCTCTGCAAAACAGCAGCAGTTGAAATGTGGTGAAATGCACATATTTATAGATGACATGGCAGTATTTATAATGTGAGGCTGGAGTCTCTACGATGGAGATCTGGCTCTGTGTGACTGTGCCACTGAGGTCAGTTCAAGGCAGCTGACTGGCTTTCTATATATGGCCTGGGGAATAGCTGTTAAATTTTGAGATGAAAGCATTTAAAACAAGTCTTGGACCTGTTAAGTCTAATAATTAGAATGAGAAAAAGCAGTACTAGGAGTAAAAGATGCCATAGTCTTTTTTTTTTTTTTTTTTTTTCAGACAGAGTCTCACTCTGTCGCCCAGGCTGGAGTGCAGTGGCACAGTCTTGGCTCACTGCAAGCTCTGCCTCTCGGGTTCACACCATTCTGCTGCCTCAGCCTCCTGAGTAGCTGGGACTACAGGTGCCCACCACCACGCCTGGCTTTTTGTATTTTTAGTAGAGATGGGGTTTCACCATGTTAGGATGTTCTCGATCTCCCGACCTCGTTATCTGCCCTCCTCGGCCTCCCAAAGTGCTGGGATTACAGGTGTGAGCCACCGCGCCCAGCCAAGATGCCAAGTCCCAGAAGAAATGACTTTGTGTCAGGTTGTAGTTATTAAAAAGAAAATATTTAATTTTTTTGTAGTCTAAGAAGTAGAACAAAAAAAATACAAGAAAGGTTATAATTTTCATTATGTGACCCTCTTTGAGCAGTAGTTTAGCAGAAAAGCAGACAGGCTCTAATTAGGCTTATAAAAATAGAAATGTATTGATCACACACAAAAAACTCCTTGACGTGTTCCCTGCATGAGGTCAGTGCATCTTTTGAAAGAGTAAAAAGATGTAGCTTGTCTCTCGAGGCTCCAACAAAGTTTGTGGAGCTGACAGCTCAATAAATTACAGGAACATATTGACTTCTTTATGGACTATACGAATATCAAATGGGATTATGTTGAGCAGCGTTCCAAGAATGGACAGAACCCTATTTTGATTCCATTGTATGGATGTAAATTTTGTCATTGTTGAAGAGTCCAAAGGAGCAGGGGGAGCTGTAGAATAGACACATTTGCATGAAAGAACTGGATTATTTAGCAAAGTTGTGAAGATTTTGGCTGCAACAAATTCTAGCTCATTTACCTCAACACCCTTCACTTTGTTTTATATAATGAATGAGATATGTTTTCACCTTCCAAGGTTCTCATCCCTCTATAATTTTAGTTCCTCTGAATTATCCCTAACAACATTCTCCAAACCCAAACCAGAGAATGTTCCTGCTGCACATCATCCTGTCACTACAGAAACTTTGGAATCTTTGTAGAACATTTCTAACGGCTGGCACAAAACTTTCCTTTTCAGAAGTACACTTTGGGCTCAGTTCCTTTTCCCAGGGCAAATAAGGAGCTTTATCATTCCTCTTAGTAACCAAATACACACTTGTAAAAAATAACATTTCTACAAAACTCTTAGAAAATATAAAATATTATATCCTCAATAAAAATGAGAATCCCATGAAACCTGCACCATGGATGCTAAATTGTTACATGTAACATTTACCTATATCTTGGGAAAATGTAAGTCAGGTTTCTGTTTCTCAATTGATATCTCTGCACAAAAGCTCTTAGGGATGTGCTCAGTCTTGACACTGCCTATTTTGTGTAGCATATATTCCTGTACATATTGAGAAGATTAGTGATAAAAATGAAGGGAAAACTTTTAGATCACAATTTGCCCAGTTAATTGAAGACTACATCTGACTAACGCTCCCTTTCCATGGCAACGAAATGAATGTAGAGACCACTTTTGATTTTCGAGGTGCATATTAACCAACTTAAAAATAGCTGTGGTTCAAGCACAAAAAGGAACTGGGCTTATCTGTGGTCAGGTAGGAGCCTTGTAGCACTGGCTGTCTCTCCCTCTGATTGGAAGATTGATGGTGTTCAGCAGGGTAGAGGGGACAATAAGGGAACTGAGCAGGGACATGTAACATCGTCAACATATTGAGAACTTTTGTTATAGCCAACTAAAATTTATATTGCTCTATTTTTGATAATTTTTGTTTCATAATTCATTTACTCCAACAAAAACCAAAGCCAATTGTTTTCTGCTTTTATAAGAACCTCATGGAGTTAGCTGTGAAACAAGATTCTACTTAAAGAAATATCCTCAGTAATAGGAATAGTAGACAATACCATCTGTATTTCAGACTAGAAAAGTAAAGCTTCTAGTATAAGGAAATCCTGTTGTTATTTGTCAATAATTAGATTGTAGATTTGCACTTTGAGGTGATGGACACATAAATAGATTATGGGAATGAGCAGCACCAGATGTGAGTAATGGAGAACTTTTTTCAGAATAATTAAATTATATCAAAGAACATTCTGAGGGAACTATGTCTACCCTGCTATTTAGAATCTGTATAGACCTGAATGCCAAAGGGATCCCTGCCGTCACAAGTCCATAAATCCTAAATTCAGTAAATTCAAGCCAGTTGTTTCTTGATTATTCATTAGAAAACACTTAGCAGAAAATAAGCTAAGTTGAATGCTACAGGACATAGTCTTTAAGGAGTTTATTTGCTTGGAAATTACTCTCGTAGCATAATTCTAACAATGAGTAATGTATTTCAAATTACATATTCTTTAAAAAACTATTGACATTTTACAAAGGTAAATACCCTCTGCTCTTCACTATAATAACAATTTACTAATGACTCAAACTATATAAAAAGCAATTAATGTTTTTGGAAATAAATTTAGGTCAAAGGGGTATTGAAGCCCAGAAAAAGAATAAAGATCTTTATATTCACATAGGCAAAATGATTTTCTACTATGCCTTGTGTCTCTCAAATTCAGGCATTAACATTTTAAATGGTGGTGTTTTCACAAGAAGTAGGTTGTGTACAACGATCAAATAATCAAAAATGATCAGTGATCAAAAAATGATCCAAAAAGGAAAGAAGTTTCATTTTATATGATGCTATTGAAAGTAAACTGGTCTCTTCTCTTGCTAATGAGGGACTATGTACTACATATACATTTATTTTACACATAATTTAGAAAATCAATGAATTAAGGTAATTACTCAGAACATTCAAAACAACAAACACCTTTATTGAATCAAAACGAGAATTTGAACAAAGTACACTTTGCAGCTAGAATAACAGGTGAGTATCCCATGCTTTGAAATCAGAAGAGAGTTAGAAAATGAGTGTATAGATGTGCCTGCATTTTATATGAATGGTCTGGATTTACTGTGCCAATAATCACACTAAAATAAAATGTGTTTTTGTATGTTTACAGTTTCTATTCTATAGTACCTGAGAATTTTCCCTTTTCTATAGTTTTCATATTTTTTTCAAAATAAATGCTAGAATAGTAGATTATGGTTTAGTACATAATACTTAAACTAGGTATTTGATGACTACACATACATATGAATTCAAGATACTCTAGGAATTTATAATTCTTCGAAAAACAAATAAATCTGCAGTGAAAAGGTAAACATTCTGAAAGCACTTTATTCTTCAACTCAGTTCAGGAATCCTGACTCTCAGATACAAAGGACACGCCTGAAATAGTCTGCTCCCTCTGTAAGTTTGCTGATTTGTAAGAGTTTTGCTTTTTATTCTTCCATACCAGCAGAAGGTTCAAAAAGATTTTTATTTTTGTGATACTATTTATATCAATTAGATATGGTTCCAAAAAGACATTTACTTATCACATTTACTTCCTAAGGCAGATAACTGAAAGTTTATCCTAGAGGCAAAATACTTTTTATTTCTACCCTCAAGCATGTCCCTATAATTATCTATTCCTAGT
This sequence comes from Macaca nemestrina, assembly GCF_043159975.1. Classification (NCBI taxonomy): domain Eukaryota; kingdom Metazoa; phylum Chordata; class Mammalia; order Primates; family Cercopithecidae; genus Macaca; species Macaca nemestrina. The sequence goes on along the minus strand of NW_027257673.1, from coordinate 779,977 downwards.
CTTTTATTAGTACATGTTCTTCACACAAATAAAGCAGGTTAGTGATCTCTACTCCTGAAGGTCATTGCTTCCCACATCCATAAAATTGAATTTACTCCTGGAATTTGCAGTCTTTATTTTATCACATTAGCAATAGAAGATCATTCACATAATCTCTAACAATTTTCCACATTACTTTTTAAAAGTTAAAATAATAGTGATTATTTGAACATTAAGGTCTTAAATATCTTTGACATGTTGAAAGCCTTGTCTTATCTTATGTATTTCTTCTGAAGCGTTCTGTCATTGAAAGCTAGCTTTAGGCTTAGGGATATTTATCCAGTGGCAACGTGACTATTAACATGTTTCACTGCCCTCCTCGCCAACTCCCTATCCCTTTTATTGGTAAGACTCACGGTTTTGTTATAAATATTCATGTTTGGAGTTTCAGGCTGCTCCATCCTGTCAAGTGGATGACAGTTGCCTGGAAGGAAGCTATGCATGTAAATTAATCAACCGTATTTATCTGCCCAAATACATCTTCTGTTTCTTAGGGATTGAAAAAAATATATAGCCATTTCCAAAGCACTGTGCAATGAATGTAGACTTGGGAGATTTTTGTAGATTTGACTGTTTTCTTCTCCAATATAGCTGGACAGTCACCATTATTATCTTCTTGAACACTTTGCAAAGCCATTTAAGAATAAACAAAAGTGCTGCAATTGACCTTTCTCACAAACATTTTATGTGGGTTCATTCGGTTGCTCAGGACACAAAGACACACAGTGTACTTCACCAGTATCCTATGCCTTGTACTCTGTTCTCAAACTAATCCTTAGAAAGGTTGTAGCAGAATAACCTTATAAATCAGGGCTCTTGGAGTGAGGCCAAGGACACTATTTTGCACATGCATTTTCACTGAACAGTTTGGAGTCCAAATACCTTAACATCTTTACAATCTGGCTCGAACAGATATTCTACTGCTCCTGTTTGATCTCTTTATCTTATAGGTACACTGAACTGTTTATGTATTTTGGCATGCATACTCTCCAGTTCCTCCGTGCCCTTGTGGTTTTCTCTGCCTAGCACACCATTGTTTAAAAAACTCTTGATCTTTTTTTTACAAGAAGCATGCTTAGATTTACCTTTTATTTACATATGTATATTAAAGTTTTAGGTGTATATAATAAGGGTACTTTTTTATGGAATACATGTGATATTTTGATAATCATACAATGCATGATGATCAAATAAGGGTAACTGGGATATTCCTCACCTCAAACATTTATCTTTTTCCCAAATCCACTGTAGTTATTTTTAAATATACAATACATTGTTGCTAACTATACTCGTCCGATTTGGGTATAGAACATTAGATCATATTCCTTCTAATTGTGCATATCCATTAATCAACCTCTATTTATCCCCTTCTCCCCTAGTACCCTTCCCACCCTCCGATAATCATCATCGTATTCTCTACCTTCATCAGATCAATATTTTGAGCTCCTGCATATGAGCAAGAATATGCAATATTTGTCTTCATGTGCCTGCCTTATTTCACTTAACCTAATGTCCTCCAGTTACATCCATATTGCTGTAGAAGACAGAGTTCTATTCTTTTCGTTATGGCCAAATAATGTCCCATTGTGTATATGTGCCACAGTTTATTTGTCTATTCATCTGGGTTCATGGAAATTTGGCTGATTCCATATCTTAGCTATTGTGAATAGTGCAGCAATAAACATGGGAGTGCAGATATCTCTTTGATATACCAATTTCCTCTCTTTGGGATATATACTCAGCAATGAGATTGCTTGACTGAACAGCAGTTCTACTTTTAGTTTTTTGAGAAGTCTCCATACTGTTTTCCATAGTACTTATACTAATTTACAATTCCACCAACAGTGTCCAAGTGTTCCCCTTTCTCCACTTTCTTGCCAGCATTCATTATTATTTGTCCTTTTGGTAGAAGCCATTTTAATGGGTGGTATGATATCTCATTTTGTTTTTATTTGCATTTCAGTAATAATTAGTGATATTGAGCATTTTTCATATAACTATTGGCCATTTCTATGTCTTTTTTGAGAAATGTCTATTCAGATTTTGACCCCTTTTAAAATTAGATTATTATTATCATTTTGTTATTAAGTTATTTGAGTTATTTATTTGTCCTGGTTATTAAGCTTTTGTCAGTTAAGTTGTTTGAAAATATTTTCTCCCATTCTGTAGTTAGTTTCTTCCCTTTGCTGATTGTTTCCTTTGCTGTGCAGAAGCTTTTAAACTTTATATGATGTCATTTGTCCATTTTTCCTTTAGTTGTCTGTGCTTTTCAGGTCTTACTCAAGAAATTTTTGCCCAGACCAATGTCTTGAAGTATTTTCTCAATGTTGTATTCCCGTAGTTTCATAGATTCAGGTCTTAAATATATGTATTTTGATTTAATTTTTCTGTATAGTGAGAGACAGAGGTCTAATTTCATTCTAATGGATAACAAGTTTTCCCAGCACTATTTGTTGAAGAAACTTTTTCCTCAGTGTATGTTATTGGCACTTTTTTGAGGTATCAATTTTCTGTAAATGTGTGAATTCACTTCTAGGTTGTGTGTGTGTGTGTGTGTGTGTGTGTGTGTTTTAATGCCATTAACATGTTGCTTTGGTTACTATAGCTTTGTAGTATAATTTGAAGTCAGATAATGTGATGCTTCCAGCTTTCGTTTTTTTCCCTCAGGATTTATTTGACTTTTCTTGGTCTTTTATGGTTTCCCATAAATTTCAGTATTGCTTTTTTATTTCTGTGAAGAATGTCATTGATACTTTGACAGAGATTGCATTGAATCTGTACATCACATTGAGTAGTACGAACATTTTAACCATGATGACTCAATCCATGAACAAGAGATACAGATATCTTTCTGATTTTGTGTTCTAATTTATTTCATCAATGTTTAATCTTTCACTTTATTGGTTGTTTAATTCTAGGTATTTTATTTTATTTTATTTTAGCCACTGTAAATGGGATTGCTTTCTTGGTTTTGTTTTCAGATTGTTTGCTGTTGGCATAGAAATGTTACTGATTTTTGAATGTTGATTTTGTAACCTACAAATTTACTGATTTATCAGTTCTAATTTTTGTGTGTGGAGTCTTTAGGTTTTTCCCAATAAAAGATTATAGAAAAACAAGAAATGGGGAAAGGATTCCCTATTTAATAAATGGTGCTGGGAAAATTGGCTAGCCATAAGTAGAAAGCTGAAACTGGATCCTTCCTTTCCTTACTCCTTATATGAAAATTAATTAAAGATGGATTAGAGACTTAAATGTTAGACCTAATACCATAAAAACTATAGAAGAAAACCTAGGTGATACCATTCAGGACATAGGCATGGGCAAGGACTTCATGTCTAAAACACCAAAAGCAATGGCAACAAAAGCCAAAAGTGACAAATGGGATCTAATTAAACTAAAGAGCTTCTGCGCAGCAATAGAAACTACCATCAGAGTGAACAGGCAACCTACAGAATGGGAGAAAATTTTTGCAATCTACTCATCTGACAAAGGGCTAATATCCAGAACCTACAAAGAACTCAAACAAATTTACAAGAAAAAAACCAAACAACCCCATCAAAAAGTGGGCAAGGGATATAAACAGACATTTCTCAAAAGAAGACATTCATACAGCCAACAGACACATGAAAAAATGCTCATTGTCACTGGCCATCAGAGAAGTGTAAATCAAAACCACAATGAGATACCATCTCACACCAGTTAGAATGGCAATTATTAAAAAGTCAGGAAACAACAGGTGCTGGAGAGGATGTGGAGAAATAGGAACACTTTTACACTGTTGGTGGGATTGTAAACTAGTTCAACCATTATGGAAAACAGTATGGCGATTCCTCAAGGATCTAGAACTAGAAGTACCATATGACCCAGCCATCCCATTACTGGGGATATACCCAAAGGATTATAAATCATGCTGCTATAAAAACACATGCACACGTATGTTCACTGTAGCACTATTCACAATAGCAAAGACTTGGAATCAACCCAAATGTCCATCAGTGACAGACTGGATTAAGAAAATGTGGCACATATACACCATGGAATACTATGCAGCCATAAAAAAGGATGAGTTTGTGTCCTTTGTAGGGATATGGATGCAGCTGGAAACCATCATTCTCAGCAAACTATTGCAAGAACAGAAAACCAAACACCGCATATTCTCACTCATAGTTGGGAACTGAACAATGAGATCACTTGGACTTGGGAAGGGGAACATCATACACCGGGGCCTATTATAGGGAGGGGGAACGGGGGAGGGATTGCATTGGGAGTTATACCTGATGTAAAGGACGAGATGATGGGTGCTGATGAGTTGATGGGTGCAGCACACCAACATGACACAAGTATACATATGTAACAAATCTGCACATTATGCACATGTACCCTAGAACTTAAAGTATAATAAAACAAACAAACAAAAAGATTATATAATCTGCAAAAAAAGCTTGACTTCTTCCTTTCCAATTTGGATTTCCTTTCTTTCTGATTGCTCTAGCTAAGAATTTCAGTACTATGTTGAATAACAATGGTGAAAGGGGTGTCCTCATGCTTTAGATCATAGAGAAAAAGTTTTCAGTTTCTCCACCATTCAGGATGATACTAGCTGTGGATCTGTCATGTATGGCCTTTATCGTGTTGAGATATGTTCCTTCTGTATCCAATTTGTTGTGAGTTTTTATCATGAAGGGATGCTGAATTTTACCCAGTTCAAATAATATTTTTTCAAGCAGAGTCTGTAACTCTATTTTCTATGCACCTACAACTAGTTGTATCTTTCTGGCATTAAATATTTTTTCACTTTAGGATACAGTTAAGTATTTGCTAATCTAATATACTCTTGGATTTTGAATTCTGAAGTACAAGAGTTATATCTTTCTTTTAAACCTTGCTGTTACTGGATTTTCAAATGGTATTTATTCTATTTGCTACAATCTGACAAATTCAAATTTTGAAAATGATTTTTAAAATATAGAAATTGTGAATGCTTTCCACAATGTAAGTGTCCAGAGTTCTTACATTGGTGCTTACAGTGTAAAGTGACATTAGATACTATTTCCTATATATGTACACACAAAAACATACATATATGTATGTTTTATGTGTGTGTGTGTGTGTATTTTAATTTGGAGAACTTTTAAAGAGCGTCCCAAAATTTTATCTGTAGCAAACCATGAGTTCATACATTTGAGCTTCATTCATTAAATGAGTTGACAAAAAAATATCCCTTCGTAGCCTTGAAATAATTGTCAATTGTTGTCATGAGGTTCAGTTTGCAAAAGTTATTTTGAATATATAGATATCTTCAAAATTTAAGTTGTTGTTTTCTATTAATGAACCTTAATAGGAACCATAAGAGATCACTTTTCATTACCTTGTCTCTAGTTTGACCCAAACCATTTACCTTTTTATGAGTCTGTAGAGAAGAGCCTATCGCCCGAACCATTTCAGTGATTAACAGTGTTCACTACCAAGACAGTTTTATTTGTTTCTAGTCTACGTTACTAAATGTAAGTCTGTTTCCTTTCGTTTTGTCTTCAGAAAATATGGAAAACAGCAGGTCACCATCCTCTGCAGAGAAACCACTCATATATTTGAAGACCATCAACAAGCCATCCTCCTCTAGGCTAAACAATCTCTGTCCCTTTAGCTTCTAAAATTGCCCTTTTAGTCCAACATGTTAATCACCTTTGTAGCTCTTCTCTGAACACTATCCTACTCCTGTAAGTTGTGGACTGCATAATGCTTTTCTAGGTGAAGATTCAGTACATTTTGTGTTGACCGATTACACAAAAGAACATTTTTTCAATAGGCAATTTAGTAGAGTTTTAGAGTCACATATTTTTCAGAACATTTTCTACTGAAAACTCTTCTATGTGCTCCAAATATGGTTAATATAATGAATTAAAAGTGCAAGAGGGAATAGCCTATGACTACTTTTATTACAATTTAAGTATGTCAATTTAGCCACTTAATTGTACATCAGAATACTTTAAAAGGATCATTATGTCTTAACTCCAGCAACCCAAAATAGAGCCTGGCTCCACTGAGTTTAACTGCTATAATCAACTGGAATTTACAAATGCATAGAAATTTGGTATAATACATATAGTGGAGAAACATTACAAACTGACCCTGAATGGGTCATTATTTTAGAAATGATGTTTCGCTATTGTGGATCTAAACACATCAATCCCATTTTCTTTTTAGTTGCCCCTGGTGACCAGGCATCTCCAGGGCATAGCTATGGCTCCCAGGTAATCTATGGCCAAGAAAAGATAATAACTACACACATGGAAGCTAATAGGGCCTCCATTTAGCACAGGGATTGTAACCATTGGAAATTCTTTAAAGAAATGTAACCGTTTTGGTTTTAACATTTTCCTTTCACACTATTTATCCGTACTAGTAGTAGACTAGAAAACTTCAAATGCAAACAAATGCTGAAGAGAAGTTGAAATAATATTGAAAATTTTAGAAATTCTGGTGATTCCAAGGAGATGCTATTTGGATTTTTTTCTAGTCCTTCTCTATCCCTGATAGAACATGGGTAGTCTAGGCAGCAGATCCTTCTTTAGTGCTAATAGCATACTCCAAATTATATGGAAAATACAAGGTCTCATCTTTGCACTGCCCACAGTTTTCCCCAAGTACAGTGATATCATGAGTAAAGGCCAAGGATATGTATCTGAGAGTGAAAATTTAGGTTAATAAGGAGATTTGGATTTGTATCTGTTGGATTGTATGTGTTGGTGCGTGTTCTTTGGTCCCTTATTAGGCCATTTTTTGTACTTATTTTCCCTGTTAGAATTATATTAGCTGGACTGCTACAACAAGCTAAGCCTGGGTATTTGTACTGCTAGGAAGAAAATGCATGCCATCAAATGTTTAATTAGGCCACTGGATGGAAAAGAGGAAAAGAATCACTTTCCAGACCTCTTAGAACTCTTTTGTTGAGGTAAAAAAAGCAGTCAAATAGATATATTGATATACTAATAAAGATACAAATATATTTATCAATCCACCAATCAATCTATTTATCTATCTATTATCTGAGCTATCACAAGGAATTGGTTTACATGATTGTGGGGAAGTAAGTTGAATCCACAGGGCAAGAAGTCAGGAAGTGAAGTTCACAAGCAAGACAGAAACTCTGAAGCTTCTTGATGAAGCTGTTGTCACAGGTAATAAGGAAGGGAAGGTTCCATAAAGGGAAAACAAACTGTGGACCAAAAAAGGTCAGAATATGGCTAATGGCAATGCCTAAGTCTTTTTAAAAGGCTTCCACTGATTAAGTCAGGCTCATGAAGATAGACCCTGTACTTTATGCCAGTTGACTACAATTTTAATTACCTCAGAAAAATACCTTCACAGCCAGCACCTAAGTTAGCATTTGATTGAAAGACTGGAAGATGTACGTAATGCTACAAAATGGCTACTATAGTTCCTTCTGCCCTCATATTTTATGTTGCCAATTTGACACATTACAAAAGTCATCATAGACAGGTCTGAATGTTTTTCCCAGATATTTGTCTCAGTGGGCATCTATCAGGGCTTGCTCTGATCATTACAGTTGTGTCTGAATGTTTTTCCCAGATATTTGTCTCAGTGGGCATTTATCAGGGTTTGCTCTGATCATTACAGTTGTGTCTGAATGTTTTTCCCAGATATTTTTCTCAGTGGGCATCTATCAGGGCTTGCTCTGATCATTACAGTTGTGAGAACAGAATTCAGAGGTCTGAATCGTGATCTTTTGCAGGCAAGTTTATGATTGAACTATTATACTTAGAGGCTAAATTAAAAACAAAGCAAAAAACAAGCAAAAAACCTCTCAGAAATTGATGATGGCATAAAATTTGAGAACCAGAAGAAATTGTACACATTACTGTGCTGATTTTCTCACTGTTATAGCGTCACACTGAATGGCCTAATCATATCTCAATAACATGTAAGGACACTACTCCATGATAGTTACTTGTGGAAACCAAGGAAAAGGGAGGCTAAATAACTTCCCCAAGTTACTGTTAATAAGGGAGGTAGGATTCAACATAGACGGCCTAATTTCCAAGGCTGTTTTTTGCTCTACTACATATCCCAGACTAGAATACACATATCACAACTGTTGGTCACATAGTGTCTTTTTTTCTAGTAGTTTCTCATTTAGTATGGAAAAATCATCTCAAATTACTTTTATCATTTGGCAGGTTGGAAAATCCATCATCTAATGGCTTTTTTTCTTTAATTCTATTTCTTCCCTTTTTTAACTCCATTCTTTGTCTCCTAAGAAAAGTACCTAAAATATATTTCTGTGTTTTGACTTGTACCCATTTATTAGTTTCCATTTATTTTCTCTTCCTGTGACTTCAAAAGATGACTTTTATCAAAAGGTTGTTCAGATATCCAAGGGTCCCCTTCTTATTTTCACTAGCTTTTTAAACCATAAGCTGAGCAAGATTTCAAGCTTATAATAGCGATTCTTTCTGAATATCTCAGTCTAGAATTTTAGTTTAACATTTGTTTTTCCTAAATCACACACATTTAAAGATCTTTAGATGTGGCATATAGGAAAGACTGATCACAAGTCTAACATGAATCTGGAAAACTGTTGTTTCCTAGGGCAATATGGAATCACAAACCTGTTATTCCTTATAGTGTTTTCTGTAGATATGATTCTGGTAGGTTGTACTAACTGCAAATGACTTTCATCCAACAGCAGGTTTGGAATGACTTATTTTCATCCAAAAATAAAACTGTATTTAAAAAATTGAAAGTACTAAACAACAACAAAAAAGAATAATCAAAGAATCTAAAGATCATACACATGCCAAAAGAAAATAACACACTTCTCATGGCTATATTGGGGCATAATTTACATACCATAGGACTCACCTGTTTAAAGTGTACAACTCATTATTTTCTTAGAATATTTAGAGAGTAAATAATAAAACTTTCTTTGGAGAAACAGCTATTCAATCCTTTTCCATTTTTAAATTGTGTGATTTGTCTTTTTGTAATCTAGTTGTAAGCATTCTTTATGTATTCTTGTACAAATCCCTTACCAAATATATGATTATAAATGTCTTCTCCCATTCTATGGGTGGTCTTTTTACTTCTTGATGTTCTTCAAAGCACAGGGGATGTATTTCATATTTTAAAAATCACCAATTTCTTTAAATAGTTGCATGAATCTGAACAATTAATTGGAAGAAGTATTCTGGTTTCACTTCTAGTATCATATCATAAATTAGAGGCAAGTAGATAACATGGTATTTAATGGCTGTACCTTGATCAAGAATCATTGAAATGACTGGCTTAGTATTCTAAAATATTTGGAATGAGTGTTTATATCTGCTTTTATGCATTTTTTTCTTTTCAGTTAATACTCTTGGATAATGTATTTAAGAACGCTTAAAGTAAGTAATTTGAATATTATCTGAGTCCTTAGTTTATAGATGTAATAAGATTCTGCCTACTGAATTTTCTCTTTTTCTAAGGAGATTTGGTTAGCCCATTTTCTAGCAAACTAGGACAAATTTCTGTAATTAGTATTATATTTATAAAAGACTATAGTAGACACAATTTAGCTTTTTGAATTTTGCGTAAATGCTACCTTATTCACTGTGTTGAGTATTTCCCTTACAAATTAATTTTTTATACTAGTGCATTCAAAAACAATGTCTTGAGACATTTCCTACACCTATTGAACTAAAGATGACAAACTGCTATTGAAATAAAATACAAGCATTTTCCAAATGTCAACATTGGTCTACATTTTACATAGGTTTCTAGAAAGAGTCTTATCACAAGCTATCATAAATAAAGGTGGTGCAATCCAGTACACTGTTTTTTCCTGCCCTAGGTGACTTATTCATCTAAAAACACCCATAACTTTAAACCTATATATCACATTAATCATCTTGATATATAATTACTTTTATGATTAGTTTATGATTTTATTTGAGCCCTTTGTGTGAAGATAGTGAAAGCTTTATGTCTTAAACTAATCTTATACCATTTTCAACTTTGTAAGAATCCTTTTAACCAGAAAGGCTAAGAAGTTAGTAAACACCATTTATTTGAGAATACAGTTTAAAATAGGTACAAATATTATAGGTTTGCCATTCTTTTCCAGGTTATAAAATTATGTATGAGTTTTCATAATGTTAACAGTGGAGGTAACGGAAATAAATATGAATTGGGCAATCTTCACTTGGAGGAAACCAAGGCAACATAAATAATCTTTAAGTGATTTAGTTATGTAATTTACTAATTGGTCTTTTGAATGACTCTATTCTAGTTCATTTAACTAGGTCGTATCATACATAATCAGTCTTTGTAAAAAAGTTATAAATTGTGCTTCTAAAAATACTGCGATATTCTCATCATGATTTGTTATTCTCCTAGCAACAATGTTAAAGTGATTGATGCATTCTAAAGAACTGCAAAACAGAAACAAAGTAAGATAAGAAAATTTGAAAGTGTAAGTTTTTATAAGTTCATAGCAGACATACCACAGATGAAGTTAGGGATGTTAACAAAATTCTTTGTAACCAGCAAGAGTGCTGATGAAATAAATCGGTTGCAGCTTCATATAAAGCTCTTCTCCTTCTCAAGAGAAAGCTGCTTTTTTTTTACATGAAGTCTCTAATTTAACATAATGTGATTTGAATCCTCATCCATAAAGCATGTTGTGCTTTTCTTTTCATTGTCACAAGTCTGCTGTGAGAGATTGAAATTCTCTCCTTTATTTCAGCTGCAGCTACCAACACTCTGCCTCCCAGGCCTGTATTCACCAAAACAATAATTCCCTTAGACACTTGCTAAATCAGGGAAACCTCATTTGCACCTAAATACAGTCTATGTACATGAATAATAATTGCTAATCGTTCGGGTGAAATTACGTAAACATACAGAGAAGCTACATACTTGGACATATTAATGGCAGCTTGGCTAAGCGTTTTCAAAAATCATTACATCAGGCTAATTAATCTTTTGAATTTTGCACAAGGAGATCTGTTCACATTAACCAACGCCAAACTTTCCTTCTCCCCATCTCCTGATATTCCACATCTCAAACCAAACTGCCTTGCCCAGCCAATTTCATTGAACATAACCTTAATAGACAACATTTACCTTGTGTCTGACATGCATGAGGCTCTAAACTAAGGGTTTTACATGCAGGAAGAATATTATGTAAAATATTGGAGAGAATAGTCATGGCACAATCATTTAAAAGAGCCTGAATTTTGTATTTAGATATACCTGAATTCAATTCTTGGCTATGTCTCACGCTAACTCGGACTTAAAGTTTCTGTTTCAGTTTCTGCATCTTGGAAGTAAGGAGAGTAATTATCACTTAGAAATTTTTTAAGAGACTTCTCCCAGGACATGGAGCCAGTCACTTGAGGAATCAGCATAAAAACCCAGGACTCAAATTCATGTTCTTATCAATATGTTTTACTGTCACCGTTACTTTTTTGTACTTCTACTTTTAACAAGGGTGTTGAGACCCTTTAGGATTTTGAAAAACATCGTTCTATTTATGGCTTATCAGAGATAGGAAAAATATGACATTATTTTGTATTTCTGAAGAATTTAAATTCATACTATGCATTTTAAGTTTTGAAAACCATGCTACAGTATTTCCACAGCTCATCCACTCCTGTCTTTCCAATTGCTTTTCTTAACCCAGCTCTGAGAAATAATTTTGCACAGTGTGCAGGGCTGTGCGTGGGTACTGTGTGCAGGCTTGTGCATGGGTACAGTGTGCAGGGTTGTGCATGGGTACAGTGTGCATGCTTGTGCATGGGTACAGTATGCAGAGTTGTGCAGGGGTGGCCGGGCAGGGAGTCATGGCATATGTGTGAGGAAGGAGTCACAGCACTGAATACAGGTAGCGGGTCTGAAGACATAAAGAACTTGATTCTGTTTTCTAACTTCCAATTTTTTCACATTGTTCTGTGACTATGAAAGTGGTGTGTTTCTCAGAATCGATGACTATCACTCATAAACTGACACTTTTGGCTGTAATTGTTTCTTTTAACACTAGTATAGAAAATGGCAAGGAAATATTAAGGGAAGGAGGGAAGGAGAAAAGATATAGAGTGTTTTTGATGTTACTAAAATCTAAGTAATAACCATAAAGGGTTACATAAATGGACATAAATCTACAGGCCTTTAGAATGTTTTATTTTATGAAGAACTTGGGGTGAACCCTTGAGCTCTCGTCATTACGTGTATTTCATCCCAAACTATCCTATGGGCTAGATTAGAGGAAACACAGTAAGATTTATAAAATGTTATTTTAAATCTCCTTATTGGCAGTTGGTGCATACACGCACAAATTTAACTTTACAGCTCCCCTGCACTGTCCATGATAACCTGAAGATGCTGAAACAGAAACTCAGATTCCACTGGATTAACACTTTATTTTTACCCAGTGGAGTGCAGATCGAAGGCACTCTGTAAACTGAGTTTGTAACTCTAGGAAGCAATGTTCTGAACTAGAAAGCAGGAAAGAGTATTAATCAAAAGTGAAACGGTTCTGCTAAAAGCAGAACAGTCTTGGAAAATGATTTTAAAGATCACCTACTATGCAGACAATTATTTTGTAGTTGCAGTTCCTACCAAAATTTTAAAGAAAATTGACAGGAAATTTCATTATTCATTATTCGAGTATGCACTGTGTATCCAATGTAATCCCAGTCACTCACTGGGACAAGGCAAAAGTGACATTAAGACACAAAATTTTAAAAGTCTAATTGTTCCATACTGTACAAAGTGAGCTTTCATAGCAAATATTTCTTTTATAAGGTCTACAGAGACATAATATTGTTAAAATGAAAATAGTTTCTGAACCATATAGACTTTTACAGATATTTTAAAAGTACGTCTCTAAAGTGTTGAATAACTGGCAATGTTATTCCTTATTTTCATTTTTTAATATATTTTACCAGTTCAGGAGTGATGTAATTCAATAAAAATTCCCACTACAGTCTGCAATTTCCTCTCCGTTTTTGTAGTAACCGGAGATGCTGCTTCAAACATGGTTAAGCCTGTTGAAGAGACAGTTTTTGTCACTTTTAAAAGATATTTCTTAAAGAAGGGGTAAGGTTGATAGACTCAAGATAGTAAGAGATTCTGTCTGATTGAAAAATAAAATCAACTCAAAGAGATATTTTTTTTTTCCTTCCCTTATGTGCCAAAATAGTGGACTACTTTCTTGTTCCAGGGTTTTCTATATAAGCTCAAGAACATCCATCCCATAGTATCTGTTAAATCAGAGAAATGATTAAACTTTTATTACAAAGATAATAGAATTAAGTGGAAACATTTACTACATTGAATGGATTGATGTTTTGTTGAAATAAGTGGTTAAACTAAAATATTTTGTCCATTGTCTCATTTTTATTCTAATTCCAATCACAGATTTGCTTGTTTATCTGACAAAAGATAGTCCTATTGTGGAGAATTATGAAATAAGCATAAATCTTCATAGTATAGGTAAAATACACTTTCATAAAATGATCCTGTGGACGAAAGAGGCAGTGTCTTTTGAGACTCACCACCAGTTCCAGTCTTTGCACTTTGAACTTCACCTGTTCAACTTTCACGGGACTAACTCTGTATGATTCCAAAGCTCATTCTCTGAGGTAGAAGTTATAATGACAGTTCTGCAAAACTTTTAATTTTTCCTCACCCAGATTACCATTTCTTCTTAGGAGTTTAAGCAAACTATACAGTAAATACAAGATACCATGTAATAAAGTTAGTACATGCCTTCGATGAGTTTCACCTAAGTTGCATCACCTTTTTCGTGGTTACCTTACTGTTCCTCTGAAAAATTATCTTCATTTCTCCAGGTAATATATAGAAAATAACTTTACATTAATGCATACAGTATTAACGTATATTAAAATCTCAATGGAATTAGTGTCATTTTATCCTCTTTTCCTGAGCTATTTAATTGGTTGTCACTTCTGTTTCCTACAATGTATTCTTTGTTTTACTATTCTTTGTTTTTAATTCAGTCGCCAAATATTTGTTAACTGCCAGTTATAACTATGGAAATATATGTTGTTCAACAGATGCTTACTGAATGCCTATTGTGTGAAAGGAATTATACTGTGAAATTCGGGTGTAAAAACATATGCTCTTGATGGTCTTATCCTCCAAGTGCTTATAAAGAGCTAATAAGCCAAATGCTATTCAAAATTGAAAGTCATTGTGTAATTCTAAGACCTTCAATACAGTCACTAAGGAAATATTATGAGAAAAACTCCAATAGCTCACTTCATGCACATTACTCATTTTAATAATTTAACTGATAGCACTTAGCATGAATTATGTTATACCTTCCTTTAAGTTGGATAAGTTAAAATATTTTTTTCTAATGCAACTGTACCTGATTTTGTGAAATATTTTAATTCCTAATGGCATTACAGTCATATCTCACTTTATTGTGCTTCAGTTTATTGTACCTTGCAGATTCTCTGTTTTTACAAATTGAAGCTTTGTAGCAATCTTGTATCCAGCGCGTCTGTTGGTGCCATTTTCCAACAGCAGGTGTCCTTTTTTGTCTCTGCATCACATGTGTTAATTGTTGCAATAGGTGAAACATTATTATTATTATATCTGTTCCAGTGATCTGTAATCCATGATCTTTTATGTTACTGTTATAATCGCTTCTGTATGCCATAAACTGCATGCATAGAAGATGATAAACTTAATCAATACATGTTTTGTGTGTTCTGACTGCTCCACCATCTTGCTGTTTTCCTATCTTGCCCCTTCTCCTGGAAGGAGAGGCTCTTTACTTCCTGAAACATGGCAATATTGAAATTGGGCCAATTAATAACACCACAACAACCTCTAAGTCTTCAACTGAGAGAAAGTGTTGCACATCTTTAATTTTAATCAAAAGCTAGAAATTATTAAGCTTAGTGAGGAAGTCACATCGAAAGTTAGGGCAGGCTGAAAGCTGGGATTCTTGTGCCAGTTAGCCAAGTTGTAATGCAAAGGAAAAATTTGTGAAGTAAGTTAAAAATGCTACTCTAGTGAAAACATTAATCAAGAATGCAAAACAGCCTTATTGCTGACATGGAACAAAATTTGAGTAGTCTGGATAGAAGATCAAACCAGCCAAAAAATATCTTAAAGCCAAAGCCTAATCCAGAGCAACAGCCTAACTCTCTTGAATTCTGTGAAGGCTGAGAGACGTGATAAAGCTGCAGATGAAAAGTTTGCAGCTAGCAGAGGTTGGTTCATGAGGTTTAAGAAAAGAAGCCATCTCCATAACATAAAAGGGCAAAGTGAAGCAGCAGCTGCTGATACAGTAGCTACAAGTTATCCAGAAGATCTAGCTAAGATAATTGATGAAGGTGGCTACACTAAAAAACTGATTTTCAATGTAAATGAAACATTATTCTATTGGATGAAGATGCCATCTATGACTCTGATAGTGAGAGACGAGAAGTGAATGCCTGGCTTCAAAGCTTTAAAGGACAGGCTGACTCTTGTTAGGAACAAATGCAGCTGGTGACTTTTAAGTTGAAGCCAGTGGTCATTTACCATTCTGACAATGTTAGGGCTTCTAAGTATTAGGCTAAATCTACTCTGCCCGTGTTCTGTAAATGGAACAACAAAGCCTGAATCACAGCATATTTGTTTACAGCATGGTTTACTGAAATATTTGAAGCCCACTGTTGAGACCTACTACTCAGGAAAAAAAAGATTTCTTTTAAAATATTACTTTGTCAATATTACATTATCAATATTACTATTGACAATGCATATGATCACCCAAGAAGACTGATGGAGATGTACAAGGTAGTTAATGTTATTTTGATGCCTGCTAAGACAACCTCCATTCTGTAGTCCTCAGGTGAAGGAATTTCACTTTCAAGTCTTATTATTTAAGAAACATATTTTGTTACACTATAGGTGATGGATCTAGGCAAAGTAAATAAAAAACCTTCTCAAAAGGATTCACTCTTCTAGATACCACTAAGAACATTCATGATTCATGAGAAGAGGCCAAAATATCAACACAAATAGGAATTTGGAAGAAGTAGATTCAAAGTCTCCTAGATACATTTGTTGAATTCAAGACATCAGTGGAGGAAGTAACTGCATGTGGTGAAAATAGTGAGACAACTATAATTATAAGTAGAGCCTAAAGAAGCGACTGAATAGCTGCAATCTTATGGTAAAACTTGAATGGATGAGGAGTTGCTTCTTGAGTTGGAGTACACTCAGTGAATATGCTGTGAACATTGTTGGAATAAAGACAAAGGATTTAAAATATTATGCAAACTTAGTTGATACAGCAGTGGCAGTCCAATAGGACTGACTCCACTTTTGAAAAAATAACTCTGTGGGTAAAATGGCATAAACCCGTATTGCAACTTAACAGAAAAATATTTCGTGAAAGGAAAAGTCAATTGATACAGCGAACTTCATTGTTGCCTTGTTTTCAGAAATTGCAACACCCAGTTCGACCTTCAGCAACCACCAAATTGATCAGTGGTCATCAACATTGAGACAAGACTCTCCACCAGCAAAAAGATCCCAACTCAATGAAGTCTCAAAAGATTTTAGCTTTTTTTTTTTTTTTAGCAATAAAGCATTTTTAAATTAAACTATATACATAGTTGTTTTAGGCAATGTTTTTGCACATTCAGAATACAGTAAAGTGTAATCGTAACTTTTATATACACTGGAGAAACCAAAAAAATTCTGTGACTTACTATATTGCAATATTTGTTTTATTGTGCTGATCTGGAACTAAACATATCTGAGGTATGCTTGTACTGATGATTATTTTAGCACAAGGTATTTTAAAATTCATTAAAGAAATTTTTATTTAAACAGACCTCTAGCAGAAATTTATTGGTGACTAAAGGCTTATTTAGCAAAGAGAAATACTAAATTCTTAAGGTTTTACATGACTTTAAAAATTTCTATATTGAATTACAAATAATATGGAATTATAGGCATTTTTTGTTTTTTAAATCAAAGATTTAAATTTCTCTCAAACACATCTTCAGGGTTGAAGTCTGCTTATCATTAACATTTGATATCAGAAGTACTAATTCTTCGTGGTAGCCTTATTTCATCAAAAGCCGATCAACTATATCTGTATGAGTCTCTCCGAGAGCTGCAAAAGTAATTAAAGGTCAAGATGGAGGCTACAGCTACATACAGTATCCCTGTGCCAAATCATGAGAGCTGAGAGTGATGACATGGGTAGTTCTGGGTGAAAAGTTTACTAGTAATAGAATATAATATGTGTTAATTTAAAAACAATTTACTATAATTCAAACTAAAATCATAAAATCATTAGAATAAACCATAGGAATAAATTTTAATGACCTTGGCAACAAAAGTAAAAAAAAAATGGGCCTCACAAATATTAAAAACTTTAGTGCATCAAAGGACATTATCAAGAAATTGAAAGGCTCTCTGGAAGAACTGGATAAGATACTTGCAAAGTATATGTTTAGTGGGGAAACAGGATCCATAATATATAAAGAATACCTACAACTCAGGAACAAAAAGACAAACAACCCGATTAAAAAGTTGGCAGAGGACTTGAATAGATATTTCTCTAGAAAATATATACGAATAGCCAACAAGCACATGAAAACATATTTAAAATCATTAATCATAAGATCAAAACCACAATGAGATACCAGTTCAAACCTATTAATATAGTAATAATAATAGTAGGCCGGGTGCAGTGGCTCACACCTGTAATCACAGCACTTTGGGAAGCCAAGGCAGGTGAATCACCTGAGGTCAGGAGTTTGAGAGGAACCTGACCAACATGGTGAAACCTGTCTCTACCAAAAATACAAAAATTAGCTGAGCGTGGTGGTGGGCACCTGTAATCCCATCTACTCATAAGGTGAGGCAAGAGAATTGCTTGAACCTCAGAGGCAGAGGTTGGAGTGAGCCGAAATCACGCCATTATACTCCAGCCTGGGCAACACACGAGACTCCTTCTCAAAAAAAACCAAAATAATAATAGTAATTAGAAAAATAACAAATGTTGGTGAGGATGTGGAGAAATTGCTGATAGGAAGGTAAAATGGCACAGCCACTGGGACAAACAGTATGAGTTCTTCAAAAAGCTTGTTATGGACTGGATATGTCCATCCACATCCACTGCCAAATTCACTCATTGTGATGGTATTTGGAGATAGGACCTTTTGGAGGTCTTTAGGCCAGGAGGGTAAAGCCCCCATTAATGGGATTAGTGCCTTATCAAAGAGACCCCGGGGAAGTCCCTTACCACGTGATGATGCAGTGCAAAGACAGCTACCTACAAATCAGGAAGTGGTGCCTCACTAGGTATTTAATCTACCAGAGCCTTGATCTTGGATTTCATAGACTCTAGAACTTTGAGAAATAAATGTTTGTTTCTTAGGCCATCCAGTTTGTGGTACTTTTGTTATAGCAGTCAGAATTAAGACAAAGCTAAACAGCATTACCATGTGACCCAGCAATTCCACTACTTAGGTATATGCCCACTGTAATTGAAAACAGGAACTCAAACAGATACTTTTATACTAACGTTTATTGCAGAATTATTCACAATAGTCAAAAGGTGAAAATAGCCCAGTGTCTATCAACAGATTAATGCATAAACAAAATGTAGTAATGTATACGCACACAATGAAATATTATTCAACCATAAAAAGGATTGAAGTTCTGACACATGCTACAATATAGATGGATCTTGAAATCATTATGTTAAGTGAAATAAGCCAGGCACAACAGGAAAAATATTGTGTGATCCCTCTTAAATGAAATATCTAGAGTAAGTAGATCTAAAGACAGAAAGTAAGTTAGAGGTTACCAGGGTTAGGGAGGAGGTGGGAAACAAAGAATAACTGCTTAATGGTTACAGAGTTTCTGTTACAGGTGATGAAAACATTTTGGAAACAGGTAGTGGTGGTGGTTGAATAACACTGCAAATGTAATTAATACCAGTAAATTGTAGGCTTAAAAATTTGTAATGCATTTTACATTATATATAGCCACAATAAAACATATTTTTTAAAAAATTATACTTAGTTCACTTTAACTTACTTTGTATGTATTTCTTCATATATCGTACTTTATATCTACTTGAGTAAATATAATTCTACACGAAAATTGAAGAATATATTATTTACATTTTCCAGGAAGTACTAAATATATCAAGAAATTTTAATTAGTGCTACAAGTTTCCAGGCACTGATTTAAGAACTTTACCATTCTTAACTATTTCCTACTCATAAGAACCCTATGAAAGAGGAATTATTATTACTTTAGCCATTTTACAGATGAGGAAACTGAGAGGTAGAGGGTTAAGTAACATGTTCCAGGTGCAGCAAGCAGCAGGTGGTCAAGCTGAGCAGCAATTCCAGTCTGTTTGCAGAGTTTCTGCTCCTAACCACTAAGTTTGGCCATTTTGATATTCTGCATTCAAATTACTTGAAATTTAATGATCACATTGAAGCCAGGGAATGCCGATGCACAAGTAGAAGAATTCTGTCAATTCTTTCAAGAAAAGTTTATTATGCTGTCTACAAGTTCCCCCTGAAACTGATTTAATTGTTCGTACTACTAGTTATTCTAAACTTGACAAGTGGTTACCAGTATTTGCGTTCAAACTATACATGTCATGTCTCGTTTTCAATCTGCCACTTGAAGACTGCTCTTTAGTCAGTTCAGTTCTCAGAGCTGTGATGCCAAAAAGTCTGTTAAAATGTGGAATGTATTAGGGAAAGAGCCTTTTCCCCTCCTTTATGAACCCTCTGTCACAGCAGTCTGTTATCTCTACAGTGACAGGCGAATGGATGAAATTTGTTGGAAATGAGATTCACACTGTATCTCATTCACCTCTGTGTCCCCAGCACAAGACGCAGTACTTAGCATGCAGTAAGGGCTAAGAACACTTTTGTTACATGAGTGAAGGAAGGAATGGCACAAACACAGCTGAGTAATTTTCTAAAGACCTTCTAAGATGTCCAAATTCATGGTGTAACATCACAGGAAGGCAAAGAACTGAGTCATCCTGCTCTTTACATGTGTGCCTGTGTCATGACTGGGTGTGAATTCTACCGCACTTCTGCAGTGTCCATGGCACCGTGATTGTACTCTATGTTGTTTTATCTTTGGAGATTATGCATTTGAATTTGAATGTTTTGATAATCCAAAATACATCATTGGATGTGAAAAGGAATGGGAGGATACAATCTTTCTGGCCAACATGGAGACAGTGCTCCTTTTTTTGTACTATTTCTTGAATGTGCCTAAGCAGAGCTGGCACTCTGCCTAGGGGTAGGGGAATGAGACACCTAGAGTGCAGGGTTCAGACACTCACTCTGAGGTCTGTGCAAAGACTGAGTTAGCACAGACATGTTCCTGAATAGAGGCTTCCTAATGTTTGCACCCTAGGCACCTTTTTTCCCTGAGCCTACAATATAAAAGGGCAGCACTGGAGCTAATAATCAATGAGTCTAGAGCACACTGTAAATGGAAGTGAAAAGCTGATGTGGAGACGGAAAGAGAGTATGGCAGTTTTGAAAGGCAGAGGCTTGCAGGTGCGTGTCTGCCTTCCGTGTGTTGTCACAGACCCTACTATGCACTGGTGCAAGCAGGCTTCTCAATAAATTTAACTGGTTGGTTAGCAGCTTGTTTGTCTCTGTGTTTAGGTATTCCACAGTTGTAGCTCAGGAAAGATCTTTGCTACCAAGGAAGAGAAGATGAGGGAGACAATGAAATCTGGAGGGGACAAATTCATATTGTCTTTTAAAGAGGCCTGAAATATGAAGATAGAGATTCCCACGGTGGGTGGTCTAAACTTTCAACTTTGAGTAACTAAGGACTATTTTGCTGTGGGAACTCTAGATTTGTTCTACAGAACGAAGAACTTTCATTATTTTTAAATATTTTTAAATAACTGTAAATAATTGTAAATGATTAGACATCGTTTATAAGTCATTGCAAAATAATTTTAGTTTATTGATAGGTAGAGCTATAATGACTAACATATATTCATACTTGGTGACTGCCAGTGAAGTAAATAATGTCTATTTCATCCAGACACCTTTAGGTTCCTTTGTATTGTTATGGAGTAACCACCCACTCTCAACCATTCTATCTCCCCAGTTCATTATACTGTCTGTGTGCTTTGGTTTCCAGCAGCTAATCCCTGCCTCTCTTTGCAGAGGGCTGACCGTGGATGCTACGTTTTGCCATGGCCTCCCATGCAGACAGCTCAGAGGACCTGAGAGTCCCTGCTTCTTCCCATCTCAAAGTCAGATGCCATTTCTTTAACATGCATTATACGGCCGCCATGACCTGCTTCTTGCGTGTCTTGTGAAAAACCCTGCTTCACTCTCCCCAATAACCCTTTCATTCCAGACTGTTCTCTTATAGCCCCTTTGTTTCTTTTGCTAGAAATAATCTTTCTCTTCTTTTAAAGCTCAGTCAACTAACTCTGACTGGTCTTTATGATCTCAGCTGAAAATTAATTTCCTTCTTCATCCCCTAAATTTGGAGTTAAAAGTGCATCTGGTGAAATGCTTTATACTTCCATGACAAACTTACTTAGTTATTAATGTACTATTTGTACATGTTTAATTTATTTTCCTACCAGGTAGCCTGTGAACTTTGGAGACCAGGGATAGAAGTTTTGGCTTCATTGTGGTAACTTGGGGGTATACACAGTGTCTGGCAAACACAAAATACATAATAAATACACATCAAATATAGGAATAATTCCATGAATTGATTTGATAAATTGGTCAACATATGGTTTATAAATATAAATCACTTCTGGTAACCTGAGAGTATACACAGTGCCTGGCATATACAAAACACATAATAAATGTGTATTGACTAGATGAGTAATTAGATGAATTGATTTGATTAATATATGTCTTATAAATATAAATCATTTGACATTGTGTCTTATTTTCTTGGTTCACATGCATATTTCCCAGATTCTACACAGTAACCTTATAAATGTTATTATGAGGGATATTAATATGTATATGTATGCTGTCTTCTCTAAAAAAGTGCAAAACCACTTTAAGAATCAACACTTAAATACATTTAAAAACTAAATATTTAAAGATCACTTTCTATTGATTTTCCAAGGAGTTAGGTGTCAACACGTAACCAAAAATTCATACTTATTCACAGAGAGTATTTTCTATCTTGGGGCAATCCCTGGCCACAAATGTACAATGTTTTCTTCTGCCCTTTCTCCCAGCTTAAGTGTATTCATTAAAATATTTAAAAATCAGAGTTGGCCTGTAACCCCAGCACTTTGGGAGGCAGAGGTGGGCAGAACACCTGAGGTTGGGAGTTTCAGACTAGCCTGACCAACATGGAGAAACCTCGTCTCTACTGAAAATACAAAAAATTAGCCAGGCATGGGGCCACGTGCCTGTAGTCCCAGTTACTCAGGAGGCTAAGGCAGGAGAATCGCTGGAACCCAGGAGGCAGAGGTTGTGGTGAGCCGTGATGGCGCCACTGCACTCCAGCCTGGGCAGCAAGAGCAAAACTCCATCTACAAAAAAAAAAAAAAAAAATTCTGAGTTGGGTGGGATCTTCTACCATAAATATTCAGTATTACGTGAACATGAAATATCCCTCAGAAAAATTACAGGTCTTTGAATTTTTTTCCTAAAGCAGAATTTGCAGAATGGTAGAACCTTGGGAGGAATCTCTTCTGAAAGCAGAGCCCAAGAAAGGAAGGGTTTTTTTCCATTTCTTTACAGCAGTGGAGAACTCAGGAAAATTAAATTGGAAGGGAGAGAAAGCAAATATAAAGATGTGGTCTCAGCCTTTGTCCACCACTGTGGGAGACTGTACATGATCCATGTATGTGAGCTTTGAGATCATTCCACCAAAGACATAAAAAGGGGAGTGATTATGAACTAGCTTGGGTACCACAATGGTCAATGTGTGCCCCACTTGCATTTCCAACTACCCAGACTCTAAGACTGGGTAGCTGCTTAAGTGTAACATGCTGAGGGGTCAGAAAAGCCCGGGGATGGAAAAGTGATATTTACTCAGTGCTGCTGAACAAAAAAGTACACCAGGTTGCCCTCTGAGGGGCTGATTTCCTCAGCAACTTCCAGAATCACATTAAGTGTAGAAGATGTAAGTTGAAAAGCAAGAGTTATCCAATACACTGAGCCTAGTGGTGGAGGAATGAATACCTCTCACAGATGTGTTTTGTTTGGTTGTTGCAGGATTTTCCTTTTCAGTTAATCCCCAATATTTAAAAATCAGAATTCATATAACCTGAATGTTGTGCTTCACTTCCAAAAATGAGATTAATCTCTCACAGATGTGTTTTCTTTAACCATCATGACATCCAATTGTTTGGCCAATTCATTTTTAATCTCTAAAATTAAGGTGATGTCACATAGCTATCTGGATTATAGATCATTGCAAAACTCAAATTCCTGGGCTCTAGTGATCCTTCCACCTCAGCCTCCCAAGTAGCTGATTTGCCTCACTTCCAAAACTGGATCTTCTAGCCTTGATGGATTCACATTACCTCAAGGCTGAAAGGAGGTTACACATGTGGTGTTCATGCCCTTCTAAATGCGCACATATTCAACAGTCCTCCATTCACTCATGTTGCTCCCTTTTTCTATTTGCATACTTGTCTGTCCCCTGCAGATATTTGCACATGAGACTACAATTCTAAAGACTGGGACTCTTTCCCAAGGTAGACGGTTAATGTGTTTGCCCAACCGGAAACATCCTTCACCCATCTCTATTCTGCTCTTTGCCCTGAGCAGCTGATGTGCACAGATGGCATCTCTTGGGCTCCCTTTCCACTGTGGCTTCAGGTTGTTCTCACCAATGAAAGCCACTGGCAAGAAATCAAAGGACAGGTGGAAAAACAAGTTGGTGAATATTTTCTCCACTCCCTCCCAGTTTCAGCATCATAGCTATGAAAACGGCTGCATCCCTCTGTAATCACAGCTCCCTTGAGCTATCACTGGTCTCTAACAGCTTAATATTCTCTCCCTTCCCTTTTAGGCTGTTACTGAACTTTGGAAAACCCACATTAATCTTTGGGTTTTCAGAAATTTGCCCTCACTACTGTACACTGTCCCTTCATTAAAATATCTTCAGCTAGGCCGGGCACGGTGGCTCAAGCCTGTAATCCCAGCACTTTGGGAGCCGAGACGGGTGGATCACGAGGTCAGGAGATCAAGACCATCCTGTCTAACACGGTGAAACCCCGTCTCTACTAAAAAAAAAATACAAAAAACGAGCCGGGCGAGGTGGCGGGCGCCTGTAGTCCCAGCTACTCGGGAGGCTGAGGCAGGAGAATGGCGTGAACCCGAGAGGCGGAGCTTGCAGTGAGCTGAGATCCGGCCACTGCACTCCAGCCTGGGTGACAAAGCAAGACTCTGTCTCAAAAAAAAAAAAAAAAAAAAAAAAAAAAAAAAAAAAAAAAATCTTCAGCTAATTCACCTGATCGAGATTCTGTTTATTGGCAGGGTCCTAACTAATAATAATAGACCCACTCTTCTCTCAGCAGTCATTTGTCAAACACTTTTTTCACTTTAGGGAAACAAAACATCATTCTATTCTGAGCTGCTTTTACCTTCACTGTTGACCATGATCCAGTTCTGTTCTCCCACTTAGCTGACCATGTGCACTTCTGAGGCCTAATCTGTTGCCTTGCTGTGGTTTACACCGTCTGCTTCACCCTGACAGCTGATTGACTAGTGTGTTGAGACTCCTTGCTGGGCTCTCAGGTTACTCACTGCACTTGTCAAGGCTTGAAGGGATCATAATGAGTTTCCCATGCACCAGTTGTAGCCCAATCTGTCTTGTTTGCAATAAGTAAGGTGAGTCAAGTCTCTTATCTTTCTTCCCTCCTCCAGAGCAGTGTTTGTGACTTTAGACTGTTTGCTTTCTTGATAAAAATCTGTGTAAAAAAAGCCTGTGGAGACCAAGTTTTGATCCTGGTATGGCAAGGCAAAGATTCCTGCAGAAGAGAAGGCACTGGAGGCTTTATCAAAGTTATGACTCTGACCATTGCACAGCTTTACATGACGAGTAAGCTTTGGATCACTCCTTGGTCCGTCTTGCAAGATACCGAAGTGTCTAACTCCCCAGGCATGTGCAGACTGCTAATGATCTTCTCAGCTTCCACTGCAGCTCTAAGCAAGCTCTATTAGCCCAGTTTTGAATTCAATATTTCAACAGCTGTTCAAGCTCCTGTTCTTACCACCACATCAAAACACTACAATAAGACTTGTGTTTGAACACCTATTTTGCCAATATGAACAAGTTACTTAACTTCTCTGAATATATGTTTTAATCTTTAAAACTGGGATAATAATTCCACTCAGGAAGATGGAAATAGATAAATTATGTTAATTGCTATCCGAGTGTCTATTATGTAATAAACATTCAACAAATGTTAGTTTCTCTCGTGAAATGGAATCCAAATTCTTCATCCCTATTATCAAATGCTTGCTAAGCATTAGCCAATTTTGTTAAGTTCTCAACCACAACATAGAATCATGTGGTTAAGAGTATAATCGGTAAAATCAGAAAGATCTGGGCTGAACTCTGGCTATATACCTTTCCAACTGTATGATGCTATAAAAGTCAACTAATCTTTCTGCATCTGAATGTATTAACTCTGGAATCCTATTGCCTGGGTTCAAATTCTAGCTTTATCCCCTTATTACCCAAGCAAACTTAGACAATGTACTTCAGTTCTCTGTGCCTTTGCTTCCTCACCTGAATGTATTTTGACTGGAGATCATCTACCTTATTGCATCGTTGACATAATTAAACGACTTAATTCTTATCAAGTGCTTAAAACAATGTCTGTTCAACATAAGTTAACAAATACTCATTTCTTTATATGTAAGGCTGGTATGGTATTTACTCATAAAATTATTGTGAATATTAAATGAAATAATAAATTGTGCAGAACCAGATGAAAGTGCCAACATCTGGCCATATGACATTTTCTTAAGTAACACATGAAACTGTTAACATAATGGCTGACACATATTTAGTGCTCAATAAATGTTACCTGTCACCATTTTAATATCATGTTAAGGTAAAAATTCACAACTCACACAGACTTCTCTGTATATCTGTGGCCCAGACTCAGATATTGCTTTTGTAGGTTGAGAATATTGGCTCTATATGGTCTAATCCTCTGTAGACAGAAGAGATATGAGCTTGCTTTCACTCCCAACACATGTCTTGAATCCAACGTCTAACAGTGACCCTTAATAGAGCTTTCCAGGGACCTGGCCAACTTATTGTCTGAAAGATATAGTGGTATTCTCTCCTCCACCCCTCAAGGCTCTGTGAAGTTGTATGTACTGGCAATATGTGTCCAGATATTCCTTCTGGTTTGGGCCACTTCCAGATTGTGGCAAGCTATAATTCCATGAGCAGCTTCAAATTTGCAGTAGAAACCTCTTCCATCTGTCCCTAGTCCCTAGTTGGCTCCTGACCAATCACCCCCTTGAAGCGATGGTTATGGAAATAAAAAATTCATGACTTTTGGTGTAGAGTAAGAGAGCAAGTGACAAAACTCTACTGTCTCTTTCATTGAGCTCAGCTAACCATGTGCCACTTCCATCCTATATCAGAGAAATGGGATAGCACACTCCAGAAAACGAGGCAGCCTTTGCCAGCACCAAGGGGAGAAAGGTGGTGGGAGGGCAGAGGGGTGCTTGGGCAACAAGCTCCTCTTGTAATAGTCCATGAGAAAATGAGCAAGAAATGTACTGAAGGGCTTCTGCTTAGACATTTTGTTCAAGAGTATTCATATAGATCCACACAAATGGATAAGTTTATAGAACCACTACATTGAAGAAAGCCCTCTATTCAGGCCTATCTCCCCGATTCTGAACAGGACTGAATGATCATCTCTGCAGAGGGTGTTTCGAAACTCATTTGAACAGAAGTGGCTAGATGAGGTAATGGCGAGTTAGGTAAAAATGTGTTGGGAGAGAACAAGGGAAAATTCTTGCCATAAAAATATTTCTATTAAATAATTGGAAAAATGGAATGAAACACCTGCAGTTTATAAATCAAAGTTACCATGTGGCATAGAATATTTGCTAATAGGTTGCCTGTTCACTCTGATGGTGGTTTCTTTTGCTGTACAGGAGCTCTTTAGTTTAATTAGATCCCATTTGTCAATTTTGGCTTTTGCTGCCGTTGCTTTTGGTGTTTTAGACATGAAGTCTTTGCCCATGCCCTATGTCCTGAATGGTACTACCTAGGTTTTCCTCTAAGGTTTTTATGGTTTTAGGTCTAACATTTAAGTCTCTAATCCATCTTGAATTAATTTTCGTATAAGGAGTAAGGAAAGGACCCAGTTTCAGCTTTCTACTTATGGCTAGCCAATTTTCCCAGCACAATTTATGGGAG
The DNA here is from genome assembly GCF_043159975.1 of Macaca nemestrina. NCBI lineage: Eukaryota > Metazoa > Chordata > Mammalia > Primates > Cercopithecidae > Macaca > Macaca nemestrina. Next base: position 752,497 of record NW_027257673.1, on the reverse strand, counting down.
AAAATTTTTGCAATCAGTATACTCATCTGACAAAGGGCTAATATCCAGAACCTACAAAGAACTCAAACAAATTTACAAGAAAAAAACAAACAGCCCCATCAAAAAGTGGGCAAAGGATATGAACAGACAGTTCTCAAAAGAAGACATTCATACAGCTAACAGACACATGAAAAAATGCTCATCATCACTGGCCATCAGAGAAATGCAAATCAAAACCACAATGAGATACCATCTCACACCAGTTAGAATGGCGATCATTAAAAAGTCAGGAAACAACAGGTGCTGGAGAGGATGTGGAGAAATAGGAACACTTTTACACTGTTGGTGGGACTGTAAACTAGTTCAACCATTATGGAAAACAGTATGGCGATTCCTCAAGGATCTAGAACTAGATGTACCATATGACCCTGCCATCCCATTACTGGGTATATACCCAAAGGATTATAAATCATGCTGCTATAAAGACACATGCACACGTATGTTTATTGTGGCACTATTCACAATAGCAAAGACTTGGAATCAACCCAAATGTCCATCAGTGACAGATTGGATTAAGAAAATGTGGCACATATACACCATGGAATACTATGCAGCCATAAAAAAGGATGAGTTTGTGTCCTTTGTAGGGACATGGATGCAGCTGGAAACCATCATTCTTAGCAAACTATCACAAGAACAGAAAACCAAACACCGCATGTTCTCACTCATAGGTGGGAACTGAACAATGAGATCACTTCGACTCGGGAAGGGGAACATCACACACCGGGGCCTATCATGGGGAGGGGGGAGGGGGAGGGGGGAGGGATAGCATTGGGAGTTATACCTGATGTAAATGACGAGTTGATGGGTGCTGACGAGTTGATGGGTGCAGCACAGCAACATGGCACAAATATACATATGTAACAAACCTGCACGTTATGCACATGTACCCTAGAACTTAAAGTATAATAATAATTTAAAAAAATAAAAAAATAAAAAAATTTTAAAAAGAATATTTGCTAATAAATTTTTATAGGCACAGCCCTAACATCAAGCCATTTAAAAGTTTTTGCTATGGTGCAGTATCTTTTATGTTAGTTTATTTCATCCTATGAGTTTTATTTCAAACTTTAAGTTAATAGATTATTAAATCGTACTTTGAAACTCATTTCAAACTCATACCAGTGATAAAAACCCACAGCAGAGCAAATTACTGAAGAATAAACGGCAGCAATGAATTAACAGTTGGGGTGTTAGACTAATCTTTGGATAGCTTTTACTCCATTTTTGTTGATGCTCAGTTTTATGTTGATGCTTTGGGGTGATGAAAGTAATAGTTTGTTAATGGTAAAGTGCTTGTAACAAGCATCTTTTCATTTTCAGATACTATATTGTGTGTACTTTTAATTGTCAAATATGCATTAGCATCAGCATTTTTTTCCAGACCTCCTTTCCTCTTTTGGAAAAGAAACAACAGTAACACAAAAACAGCATAATAATCACTTCCTAATATCCCATTTACTTTTAACATGTAAAAGAACAATTTCATTTTTAAAGACAGATGGTACATCATTTGTTCTATATTATAAAATTCTTCCTGGACACATATTGTCATGGACTCAAGTATCAAATATTCCAGCCTCCATTTGCTTCCCAAGTATTTCATGCTGATTAATTCTTACACCTTAATGTAAATACAGGACATTAAAATGTAGAAATGGGTTCATTAAAAATGTATTATATGTACATACCTGAAATGTATTATATGTACGTAACTGAAAGAGTGTTGCAGAATCAAAACAATACCAGTGTCGAAATTTTCTGAATTGGTATTGAATTGCCTTTAGCGTCTTGGCATATGCTTTTGAATATCCTTAATGATTCTAGCTCTTTGCCCTCTGATGGTAGATTTAATGCTTCCAATTGTCCAAAGAACTATGGGAGCCAAGTTTAGTGCAAAAGGAGCATGAACTGGCTTTAATAGAAATAATGGCACTTATAAAATATTAAGTCCACTCTTTCTTTGTTAGTAAATTCATAGTCATTTACTTTTAAACAACTCAGTGTAGTGCTACTATTTCAAGTTAAAAGAAAACTTTTACAGAGGTATTTGTCAAGTTTGGCATGTAAATGTGACTTGGTGAAAAAGGGTAAATTTAAGATTAGTGGAGTAGATGCTTCTAACATGCTGGATAGCCAGCAGGATTATAATTTTCTGTAAAAATCCTATTCTAGAGCAAATGTTTATAAAAATCCTGAGGAAAAATCAAAATATAATGGGTAAATGGTGATTTACATTGAATCAGAAAGATTATCATTGACATCTCAGCCAAAACTATTTGCTATGTTATAAAATCTCCCTCATTTTAAAAATCATAATTTGATGTCATTTGAAAGAAAGACACATGTCAACCCTGTAGTGAGCTACCAATTTAATGTGTATATATACATATTTGTATATCATATACATTGTATACATTTATATATTACATTAATATTTGTTAATATACATATATTTTCAATAATGTATAAATATTGACTATATTATTGAAAATATATGTATATTAACAAATATTAATGTAATATATTGAATACATTACATTAATGTATTATTGAATACATTATTGAAATTACTGAATAAAAATAATATATTATTTTCAATAATAAATTTCAATGCATAATACACTTAACTATTTTAATTAAAATAAATCAGAATTCTACTTGTACTATTTGCAACAATCTATTCTAAAGTATTTTTAAATATTAAAACTGAAGTTCGCAAAAATAGTCTTTGGCCTTTCACGTTCTTATTTTGAATAAAATAACTTTTTAGTCTAAATCAATAGATATTATTGTATATACTTTAAGCAATTTTTCTCATTTTTTATTTCTCTTCTGAATCTTTTGCTATGAAGCAGGTTAAGTAGAAATTCACGAATTACATCATTAGAAAATTTGTTAGGAAGCAGATTAAGTACAAATTCATGAATTATGTAATCAGAAAATGTGTATTTGTTTTACATTAAGACAATAGTAATAAAAAACACTTATTCAATAAACAGATCTTTTTTCATGCAATTTCTCTAAAATTACTATAGCTATTATCTAACCACTTTAAAAATATGCATAAACCCAAAATTAAAAATTAAAAATTAGAGCTCTGAATGGCTATACAATATCATTGAAATTATATTTGGAGTCTGTGACTCCAATAAAATTGATTTTAGTAGATGTTAGCAGAATGGTACACTAATTTCAGCAGTGGTAGTTGTCACCACACAATTTTCTGTCTCAAGAAATCATGTAAAGACTTGGATAAATTACCTTCAATGTATACCCCAAAATACTCTGATTATCATTCACTCCCCTCCTTGAAAAGGAAAAAAAAGAAAATAAAAGAGAAAACCTCTATAGATTTAAACCTCAGAAAGGGAAACGGCAGAGTGATAAATTGTAATACTTCCTAAATACTGTGGTCTCCCATTTGCTTTCAATATATTTTAATTTCTTTTTAAAAATTGTGATAGAAACATATAAAAGTTTTGATTATATTTCTAAGAAGGAGAAAGGTTTGTATAAATTACAAATGAGCTGAGAAAAGAGAAAGATCAATTTCAAAGCAGCAGATGTGTAAATATTCCTTGCTTAAAACCAAATAAGGAACCACAGTTAATGATCAAAAATTCTTAAACACAAAAGGGTAATGTCAATGCTTTTATCTCCACAGTGAAGATACTGTATGTGTAGAATTAACATGGCAAAACTGAGAAAAAATACTAAGTCAGTTATTAGAGAGACTGCCCGTTGATGAATTTTATAGGAATAGTCCTTAAGGAAAATAAAAGCGAACCTGATTCACTTTTATCATGATGAAAGGAGGAGGTTGAGAAATTCTCACCATAGAAAATGACTACAAAGCTGTACAAAACTGTCAAAAACAGTCACTTAAATGTTTGGGAACTATAAAAGAGGTACATAACAAATCAAGGAGTGTTTATTCACAAAAATGACTAAACTTTGAATAGTAACAGTGAGAGCATGTGGCATTTTTATTGACGATGTTCCTATCCACACCTCATCTTTTTTGGCAAAGGGGTTCAACCAGGAAGAGCAGACCTTGCAAATTAGCAGTCTAATTGCTATTGCTAGTGGGGACTCACTTAAAGCACTGTCAGTTAAAGTGATGATCTCAGTGACACATGAACATGCAGGGCCAGCAGTTGTATTAGCCTGAGATTGAAATCCTGTTTGACGCAAACAGCAAGGTGACAGCCAGGGAATTTCCAGGGAGTTCCAGGATGTAAGCTACTATAGTGGGCTTGATAAACTCTCTACATATCCTAGGTTGTCCCAAGCCTCAGCTGACGCACAACAGAGCCTGAAGGAGGGCCAAGCTCCCCAAGCCAGAAAAGCCGAGAACACGAAGCACTGAGTGGAAGTGTTAAAGCTTCACCTTGTCACGCTGGCCACTGGGAGGCAGGGACCAGTTTCAGTGAAGGCACTCAAACCTACCCTCCAAATCCCAGCTTTTGCTTCTAGCAAAAGGTCCAGCTGGCCAGGAATTGCTGGGCCCATCTGCACTGCACTCCTTGGGGAGCCCAAGTAGGAGAAACTCAGACGGAGCCAGCCCTCCCCACCCAAGTGCTGGTTCCCATTCCTGACGCCTCCACACACAGTGCCCTTTTTCCCCCCTCTCCCTGTGGTGCCCACTATTCCCTGTGTGCTAGTCCCAGGTGGTCTCTGCAACACAGAACGTGAGTGTCCAGGCCAGGGAACCACAGTGGGTGTGGGGACCCTGCTGAACTCAAGAGTGCTCAAGCGTACTCGAACAGGAGGAGGAGATCACCCTCTAGAGCTTTAAGTCCGGGAAGAGCAGAACGATCCCTTCTTTGGAGTCCACCAGAAAGAAGGAGGCTACCAATGTCACTGCCTCCTCAGCCTGCCAACCCCGCTGGCAGTATAGCCCCCAATAGCACCCCTACCCTGCCCCCTGCTGCCAGCCCTGTAGCCCCTGGATAGCACACTCAACACACCCTACAGCTGCAGGCACTGTAACCCCCAATACCCTCCCTGCCCCCAGGCCCCGAGCCCGCAGGCAGTGTTAGCACCCGATAGTGCCCACAACCTGACCCACCCACGGGTGTTACTGCACTAGACAGCGCCCCAAACCTGCCCTCCCCCACCCCACCATGAGCAGCACAGCTCCTAATAGTGCACCCCCACTCACGGGCAGTGCAGCACCTGATGATGCCCCTGAACCACCCCTCACTGCCAGCACTGTAGCCCCAGATAGCTCCACCGAACCCGCCCCCTGCCACGAGCAGTGCACCAGAAGATGGTGCCCTTAACCCATCCACTGCCACCGTTAGTACACGTTAGTGTACACGACCTGCCTCCCGTGACCACCCCCACCACCGTAGCCCCCACTCCACCACCAGCAATGTAACCTCAGAGAGTGCCCCCAACCAGACCAATGCCACAGATAGTTAGCCTTGGGCAGTGAGCCCCAATAGGTCACCCAACCTTTGCCCAGGAGGACAGTGCAGCCCTGGATAACTCACCTATCCCGCCACATTTCTACCACTCTGGCCGAGTTGCAGTCTCTGATGTCACCACCCACTGCAGCGAGGCGACCCGCGGTGGCACAGGTTCCAGCCTCCAGCATGCAGTGGTGCTGCTTCTCGTCTTCCAGCTAGGCAAGAGAAACTCCCGCTGCTAGCTGCCCTCCTACCGCTCTGTCACCACCACCAACAGCAGCGAAGCAGGGCCTCAGGCTCTGGGCTCCCGGCTCCCGCGGGCAGCAAGTGACGGCCCCTTCCAGTTCTCCAGTTCTCTAAGCTGGGACGTAACAGCTCAGCACGCTGACAAACAGGAGTCTGAAATGACCTCAGACCACGTCAACATGCTTTATATACTGAGGTCGCGCACATGCGGATGCTGGAATACATGTTCTGATTGGATGAGAGAAAACCTCTACGCTTACTATGATTGGGCTTTATTTTCATGCTGTGATTGGTTGTCTTCAGACTTGCTCTCATCCAATCAGAACACGATAATAAAGTCCAATCCGAGTAAGCCTGGAGGTTTTTTCTCATCCAATCAGAACATGCAGTCAAAGAAGCTCCACCTCCATGACGTCAGTATATAAATGATGCTGAAAGCGCGGCAGGCTTTTTTAGTTTCCGTGTCTTCCTGTGAAGCTGGTCAGTTCCCGACTTAGAAGACGAGGAGAAGGGAGCAGCACGCTGCGTGCTGGAGGCTTGAGTCGCGACCCTACGGGGCTGCTCGCTTCACTGCGGTTGATGGTGGCGGTGACGGAGAGGCTGGAGCGGTAGGAAGAGGAAAAAAGGTTTGGGATAGATACATGGAGTGAGGCAAAGAGGGCGGTTAGTGAGAAAGGGAAAAAGGGATAGTGAGGAGAAGACATTGCAAAAAGAGAGTGGGGAAAAAAGTTTTTGGGTAGATGGAGGCGGAAAAACAGGATGGGGAGCGGGAGGGAGGGAAGGTTTTGCAGAAAGACTGGGTAAAAAGTTTATGGGTAGATGGGAGAGGAAAAAGATGGTGATGGGTGGAAAACGGGGGCGAGCAGTAGTGAGAGAAGATTCTGAGAAAAGATGGTGGGGAGAAAAGTTTTTGGGTTGATAAAGAAGCAAAAGAAGGTAGCAAATGGGAGAAGGAAAAAGAGGGTAGCCAACTGGAGGAAGAGAAGGTTTAGTGAAGAAACAGTGGCAGAAAAGAAAGATGGTGAAGAAAGAAAAGACAAGACGGTGGGTAAAAAGTGTTCGGGTAGATGGAGGGGGGAAAGAGGGTGACGAGGAGGAGAAAAAAGGGTGGCGAGAAGGAGCGAGAAAGAAGGTTGGGGAAAAGATGGGAAAATTATGGTTGGTAGAGGGCAAAAAGGGTGGCAAGCAGGATAGGGGAGAGAAGAGGACGAGTAAGAAGCGGGGAAGACTTCGTGAAAAGACATTGGGGGAAATTTTGGGGGTAGATGGAGGGGGAAAAGAGGGAGGTGAGAAGGAATGGGAAGAAGACTTTCAGAAAAGATTGGGGAAATGTTTTTGGGTGGTTGGAGAAGTGAAAGAGAATAGCAAGGAGGAGCCGAGGGAAGATGATGAGGAAAAGTTTTTGGGTAGATGGAGGAAAAGAGGGTAGTGAGCAGTAGGAGTGGGGAGAAGTTTTTGGGGAAAGACGGGGAAAAAGTGTTTGCTTAGATGAAGAAGCAAAAGGGGGTGATGAGAGCGGGAGGGGGAAAAAGAGGGTGGCCAGGGAGAAGGGGAAAATACGGTGGGAAAAAACAGTGGTGAAAGTGTTGGGTAGATGGATGGGGAATAGCACGGTGAGCAGGAGACTAGAGAAAGCTTTGCGACGGTAGGGAAAAAATGATGGTGAAAAAGTTTGCGGGTGGTTGGGGGAAGAAAAAGGGTGGCGAGAGGGAGGGGGCCAAATGCGGTCGGGAAAAGAAGGTGGGGAAATAATGGTGGGGAACGAAAGTTTTGGGTAGATTTATAAAAATAAGATTATTTGTATTTTTGCTGTTGAGTAGTTTGAGTTATGTGTTTTGTGTATTAACCCCTTGCCTGAGGAATAGTTTGCAAATACTTCCATTCTCTGGTTCCTTCATTCCACTGATTGCTTCCTCTGCTTTGCAGAAATTTTTAATTTAATGTAATTACATTTCTGCTTTTGTTGCTTGTGCTTTTGATGTTTACTTGAAAATTCGTCGTCCTAACCAATTTCATGAAGCATTTATCCTATGTTTTCTTCTTTGGTAGTTTCATAGTTTCGGGTCCTACATTTAAATCTTCATTTTGAGTAGATTTTTGTATATGGTAAGATAACAGCCTAGATGTATTTTTGTTCATGTGGGTGTTGGGCTTTCCTAGCACAGTTTATTGAAGCCATTATCCTTCCCCAATGTGTGTTCTTGGTGCCTTTGTTAAAAGTGAGTTGACTGTAAATGTGTGAGTTGATTTCCGATTTCTCTATTCCGTTTCACTTGTCTGTATCTGTCATTTGTCTCTGTCTCACCCCAACCCCTTTTATTGATAGTACCATGCTTACTATAGATTTGTAGTATATTTTGAATCAGGTAGTGTGATGCCTCCAGCTTTTCTTTTTATTTCAGATACTTTTGTCTATCTGAGGCATTTTGAATTTCCATGTGAATTTTAAGATTGTTTTTTCCTATTTCAATGAAGAAAGTGTTTTGTAATTGAACACAGATTGCATTGATTCTGTAGATCACATTGGGTGATACAGATATTTTAACATTATTCCAGTGCATGGACATGGATATCTTTCCATTTACTTGTGTTGTCTGCTTTAATCTCTTTCATCTATGTTTTATAGTTTTCATTTTGGGATTTCTTGCCTTTTTGGGTAACTTTATCCCTAGATATCTTTTTTTCTAATAAAATAGCTTTCTTGATTTTTTTCTTAGATATTTCACTACTGGTGCATGGGCGTGCTACTCATTTTTATATATTGATATTGTATCTTGGAACTTGACTAAATTTCTCATTTCTAGTAGGTTTTTTGTGGAATCTTTAGGGTCCTCTCTATATATGTTCGTGTCACCTGGAAACAGACACAATTTGACTCCCCTTTTTTCCAATTTGGATGCCTTTTATTGCATTCTCCTAATTGCTCTAGCTAGGACTTCCAGTACTATGATGAATAAAAGTGGTGTAAAAGTAGCCACGCTTGTTCCAGAGCTTAGAGGAAGAGCTTTTAATTTTTCCCTATTGATTATGTTAGTTGTGGGTTTCTCATATATGGCTTATATGGTGCTGAGATATGTTCCGTTACTCATGTTGTTTTTATCGTGAAGGAATGTTGATTTTTATTTTTTTCAGCATCTACTGAAATGATTATATGGTTTTCGTTCTTGATTTACTGAATGTGATGTCGCACATTTATTTGTGTTTAGTGAATCGTCCTCATATTCCTGGGATGAAACCCACTTGATCATGGCAGGTTATCTGTTTATTGTGTTGTCAAATGCAATTTCCAACTATTTTGTTGAGAATTTCTTGCACCTATGTTTATCAGGGATATTTGCCTGTGGTTTTCTTTTTGTGTTGTGTCCCGGTCTGTTTTTTGTACCAGGGTCACGCTGTCCTCATAGAACAAGTTTCGAAGCCATCCTTCCTCTTTATTTTAGGGGGAATATTTTGAGTCAAATTGGTATTATCTCTTTTTAAAATGTTTGGTAATTTAGCAGAGAAACCATGATTCTAGCGTTTTTCTTTGCCGGGAGGCTTTTTATGACCGCTTTAATTGCATTACTCATTATTGGTCTATTCAGATTTTTTTATTTTTATTTTTTTATCATTCTATCTTGGGAATTCGTTGTGTCTAGAAATTTATTCACTTCTAAATCTCACAGTCCTTCATACTTTTGCGTTATCAATTGCAATGTCTTTTTTATCTACGATTTTGTTTTCTTCTTTATATCTTTAGTCTAGTCAAAGCTTGTCAATTTTGAATTTATTTTTTCTAAAACACTCCAGCTCTTTGTTCCATTGACTTTTTGTATTTTTTGTTTCTATTTTTAAAATTTTTTCTCTAATCTTTATGGTATTTTTCCCACTAATTCTAGCATTTGACTGTTCTTGTTTTTTTCATTACTGGAGGTGTACTGTCAGGATGGCTATTTGTGATCCTTCTATTTTTCTGATGTGGGCGTTTATAGCTATGCACTTTTCCTCTTAGAATTGCCTTTGCTGCATCCCACAGGATGTATTGTGTTTCTATTGTTATGTTTCAATAAATACTTAATTTCCTTTTTTTTTTATTTATTGGCTCATGAGCATGTATTTCAATTTCCATGTATTTGTACAGTTTTTAAAGTTTCTTCCTGTTACTGATTTCTAATACGATTCCACTCAGGTCAGAAAAGATACTTGATATGAATTCAGTTTTTAAAAATGTGTTGGGACTTGTTTTTTGGCCTGACACATAATCTGTCCTGTGGAATACTCCACGTGCTACTCAGTAGAATGTGCTTTGTGCAGTTGTGGAGTGGAAAACTGTGAAAATGTCTGTTAGGTCCATTCTGTATAGAGTACAGTTTAGCTGATGACGTTTTGTTGTCTGGATGATCTGTCCATTGACGGTAGTGGGGTGCTGATGATAGTGGAGTGTTGAGGTACTCTATTGTATTGCAGTCCATCTGTCCTTTAAGGCCTGTTAATATTTGCATCTGTATTTAGATGCTTGAGTGTTGGTTGCACATGCACTTATAATTGTTAGGCAGCTGTTTACTTCTTTCTCATTATATAATTTTTATTTTCTATTTTTTGACTTAAAGTTTATTTTATCTAAGTATAGCTACTCCTGCTTTTTTTGTTTCCATTTGTATGGGGTATCTTTTATCATCCCTTCACTTTCAGTCTGTGTATGTCTTTAAAGGTGAACTGAGTTTCTCGTAGGCAGTATAAAACTGGGTCTTTTAATCCATTCAGCCACTGTGTCTTAATTTAATTCATTCATATTCAGGATTATCACAGGTAAAAACAGACTACTGCCATTTTTTACTTGTTTTATGGTGGTTTTGCTACTCTTTTTTCTTTTATTTCTCCCTTCCCTGTTTCCCTTCTTTCTGATCTCTTTTTCTTCCTTTCTTTTCTTTCCTCCTTGCCTTCCTTCCTGTCTTTATTTGTAGTGAAGTAGTATTTTTCTGGTAGTGTGTGTTTTAATTCCTTACTTTTTATGTTTAGGGTGTTTATTGATTTTTGTTTTCTGGTTACCATGAGGCTAAACAACATAAGTATAACAAGTTACTTTAAACCGAGGAAAACTTAACTTTGGTCTCAGCTACTCAGGAGGCTCAGGTGGGAGGATTGTTTGAGCCTGGGAGGCTGAGGTTGCAGTGAGCTGAGAGCGCAGCTGCACACTCTATCCTGGCTGACAGAGTAAGACAGCGTATCCTTAAATAAAGAGATAGATACATAAATAAAAATACAATAGCTTATAATGAATTCTGATTGTAAATTTTGAGATGATGATATATTAAGGGTGTAAAGAAGAAAGTCAAAATCATTCATAATCTCATTACCCAAATATTTCTAATGTTTTGGTACATATGCTTCCTAATTCATAACCCCCTCTCTCACACACACAGATGTACACATAAAATCTATACACTTTACACACAAATATAGTTTTATTGTAACATTTTTGGAAACATGGTTTTGTAATTTTTTGTTTAAAAATATTGCAATAACTTGAGATGAATATATAAAATACTAATTTTAAGATTTTGTTTTCTGCCCTTTGGGGTGGCAGGTTCACTTCTTGCTGAATTGAATGCTCTAAGTGTCTTTGATTTTTCTTCTCTCCTCCAAGCTGTTGCTTTTGGAAGGGGCGTCTGGATCTCCCTCCTGTTTACTTGGAAAACACATAGTATTGTGGGGTTATGAAGACATGTTGCCTGCACAAGATAGCAACACTGGCTATAGTTCTGAAAGTAAAGGTAATGTAAGAGTTTTCATCTTGTGATTAATACTAGGATGTAACTGAAGTGGTTTTAGATCATAGTTACAAAAGATTTAGATGTAACTGTGTTTTAGATCATTGTAGCCAATGATTTAGATATAACTCTGGTGTACCTTTCAATTAAGAGCTCAAGATTTCTATGCAGTATGTTGATTGCTTTATCTGTAGATGCATAAAACCTGATACTGGGTAAGGTGAGAAAATAGGTAGGTTTTACTATCACAAACAAAAGGTATTATCCATACACTCTTGCCAAGGAGGCATGGATTACTTAAATTGGCTTCTGGATATTTGAGTTCGGGTATGATAGCCTTAAGTTGAATTTTTTGGTTACTGTTGATAATATTTATTTTAGTAATTGATTGTGTTTAGTAACTGATTGTGTTACTGAGCTCTACTGTCCTAAAAGCAAAAATGAAGAGGTTCAAGGGAGCACAAATTGCTTAACATCTCCTTTAAAGAAATAGGCTAGTTTAAAATTTTTTTACAGAGCTTTACAGTATTACAAGTGAGTTTTATTACAGTGTTACATGTCAACAAAAATGGTAGAAGCTCTCTTAACTGACTTGCCAGATGGATTAGATCTCTCCATTCACTCAATAAAATGTCCAGGCCAGTGCCATGGCCCACTGAACCCACGGGGCTGGTCGGCTCTGCTTGATACATCTGTGCACTGCTGCTCTCACCAGGGGAGAGCTGCAGGCTCACCAGGAGTCAGCCTTGCTCCCAAACCGGTTTGTTAATTATAACTGGTACTTACCATTGTGATAATACCATTAAATCTTCCATAACTGATGAAATAGGAATTAAAAAAAAAACAAGAAATAGTGCCATTAAGAAGTTGAATGTTTTAGAAACAGTCAATGAAGTGAGTGTCTAAGAAACTGGTGTTCATCAGTGTGGGATTGAGAGTCTGCTCCTCCCACCCCTTCCTTTCCCAACTTCAATGGGGGAGCCTTCCTGAGCACTGTACTGCCTCCCATGGGTGACCTTGGGGGTTACATTGTTATGTATGTGTCAGTGCATAGAGCAATTCCTGGCATGGAGTAAATGCCATGTGTGTGTGACCTGTTACAGTTTTTGAGAAACAGCACAGCATAGCTTAATGATTAGGAACACGGACTCTGGAACTGCATTGTCTGAACTCAACCCCCAACACTGTTCCTCCATTGGTAACTTGTGTGGCCTTGGACAAGTTACTTAACATCTCTGTGGTCATCATAAGTGAAGAGGAAAATAGTCTACCTTGCAGGGTTATTGTTTAGATCAAATAAGATAATATTTCTAAAGCACTTAAGGCACTTCCTTTTTTGGAGGGGGGTTTTTATTTTTTAACTTTTGGGTTCAGGGGTACATGTGCAGGTTTGTTAATATAGGTAAACTGCATGTTATGAGGGTTTGGCATACAGACTATTTTGTCACCCAGATAATAAGGATAGTACCAATTGGTGGTTTTTTAATCCTCTCCTTCCTCCCATCCTCCACCCTCAAGTAGGCCCCAGTGTCTGTTGCTGCCTTCTTTGTGACCATGTGTTCTCAGTGTTTAACTCTCACTAATAAGTGAGAATGTACAGTATTTGATTTTCTGTTCCTATGACTGTTCGCTTAGGATAATGGCCTCCAGATTTATCCATGTTGCTGCAAAGGACAGGATCTTGTTCTTTTTTTATGGCTGCATTGGTGTATGTGTACCACTTTTTGTTTATCCAGTCTACTGTCGATGGGCATTTCGGTTGATTCCATGTCTTTGCCAATGTGAATAGTGCTGTGATTAACACACATATATATGTATCTGAATCATGCATTAATCATGTAGAAAGATTTATTTTCCTTTGGGTATACAGCCAAAAATGGGATTTCTGGGTCAAATGGTACTTCTTTTGTAAGATCTTTGAGAAATTCCTACACTGTTTTCCACACTGACTGAACAAATTCACATCTTTAGCACTGTGTAAGTATTCCATCTTCTCCACGACCTTTCCAGAATCTGTTATTTTTTCTGCTTAATTATAGCCATTCTGATAGGTGTGAGATGGTATCTATTAATAGCTTGTCCATTAATAGCTTTCTGCTCTTTCCCTCTTCATCAGTGGCAGAAGGTGGGAAATTGTGGGCTGAATTCCTATTGCTGAAAGTGCTTAACTAGTTTAAGGAGATGTAGTTTAAGAGAATTTGTCAGATAAAGATGACATTAGTTGCTTCTCATGTGGTGGTTGGGCATTGCTTAGGCTGAGTGTTTTTCTTGAACTTTCTGTAGGTTAAAAGGCTTGGAAGAAGTTACTAAGGCTACTATGCTCGGTCACCTTCTTCCAGTTTTGCTGACCTCCATGACGCATTGAAAGTTGCAGACTCAGATCATGGTCGATACCCTGATGCCTCAGTTAATGCAGCTGGGACTGTATACCAGCCAGGTACAATCCTTGGTGTGCCAAAGTGAACTGCTTTTTTGCCAACCCGCTTCACAGGGCAACTGTTTGCTTTCACTGAAGTAAACTGGATTTGCAGACTAACTGCAGTCGTTTAGCAGGGGTTCATTTTCAATCAGCTGTAAAAATGCTGATACATAATGCTACTAAAACCTACCATTTTAGTTTGTCTCCTCAATCCTTGCCAGCTAATAGTAACTAATATAAATGGTGTATTCCATTCCAGCATGAAGTAAAATAATGTTGCGTCTTAAGTAGCATAGCATCTTTTAGTGAAGGAGGGCAGACTAGGATTATAAAAAGATGATTTCAGAGAGAATTTTAAGTTTGGCTCTCATACCATTCAGATAATTGACAGTACCATTCAATTATCATACCATTCAGATAATTGAAGGCATGATGATGGTTTCGTGTTTCAGACAGCTTGTGGCTTGAAATCCAGTGTCCATTTTCTGCTGAGGTGGGCTATTCCCCATGTGGTGCACCAGACCGGAAGTGCAGGCTGTTCCCTGATGAGAGGCAATGGATGCTGCTTCCTTTCAGGAACCCTCTTCTTGTTTTCTTCTGGTGAGAACCTAGTACTCCTTTTTTTTTTTTTTTTAAATACTTTAAGTTCTAGGGTACGTGTGCACAACATGCAGGTTTGTTACATATGTATACATGAGCCATGTTGGTGTGCTGCACCCATTAACTCATCATTTATGTTGATATATCTCCTAATGCTATCCCTCCCCCTCCCCCATCCCCACAGTAGGACCCGGTGTGTGATGTTCCCCTTCCTGTGTCCAAGTGATCTCATTGTTCAGTTCTCACCTATGAGTGAGAACATGCGGTATTTGGTTTTCTTTCTTGCGACAGTTTGCTGAGAATGATGGTTTCCAGCTGCATCCATGTCCCTACAAAGGACACGAACTCATCCTTTTTGATGGCTGCATAGTATTCCATGGTGTATAGGTGCCACATTTTCTTAATCTAGTCTGTCACTGATGGACGTTCGGGTCGATCCAAGTCTTTGCTGTTGTGAATAGTGCCGCCATAAACATACGTGTGCATGTGTCTTTATAGCAGCATGACTTACAATCCTTTGGGTATATCCCCAGTAATAGGATGGCTGGGTCGAATGGTATTTCTAGTTCTAGATCCTTGAGGAATCGCCACACTGTTTTCCTAGTACTCCTTTTATGACAATGATTTTTGGCGAGAATTATGTAACTGTGAAAAGAGAAAGACTTGGGAGTCAAAATTTTAGATAGCTGTAGAATTGCTTTGTAGATTTATAGGAACTGGTTAAATTTCCCCATGGGTCAAGAGCTCAGTTCAAAATTGGTCTGAAATTCTCATACGCTGATAGTTGGGATGTGAAATACTGTGACATTGGCAGACAGTTTGGTTGTTTTTTAAAAAGTTAAATGTAGACCTACTATATGATCCAGCTATTTCAGTTTTAGGTATTTGCACAAGAGAAAAGAAAGCATAGCTCTTAGAAAGGCTTTTATATTAATGTTCATAACAGTTTGGGTTAGAAGAGCCCCAAACTGGAAACAAACTAAATCTTCATCAACAAGAGAATGGATAAACAAATTGTGATATAGTCAAAGGAAAGAGACTAATCAGCAATGAAAAGGAATGAACTATTGTTACATAGAGCAGCATGTATATAATCTCAAAATACTTAATGCTGAGTGAAAGAAGCCGCTTCCCCTTAGGTCACATACTATGTTATTTTGTTTATATAAAACTAATCTCTAGTGGCAGGCAGCACATAAATGATCACCTGGGGAAGAAACTGAGAGATTACAAAGAAGAAGAAAAAGGAAACTTAATGAGTGTACACAAATGTCCAAATTTATCAAGTTGTATGCTTTAAATATGTGTAATTTATCATATCAATAATGTTGCACTAAAGCTGTCTTTTTAAAAAATCGGTCAAAAAGGGAAGATTTCCTGGGTTTCTCTAGAGCAGTGTGCTGTGGAATTGAACTTTTTGCAGTGAGGAGAAAACTGTGCTGCCTAGTGCCAGAGCCACAGGTTGTTTTTGAGCACCTGCCATGTATATAGCTAATGTGATTGAGAAGGCATTTTAAATTTTACTTCGTTCAAATTCAATTTGATTGAAATGGCCACATGTGACTAGTAGCTACTGTATTGGATAGTGGGGCTGTGAAAGCATAAAAGAATTCCATGGCAGCTAGATTTAAGTCTTAAAAGAGTTTGTGTTCCACAGTCTCAAGCTCCATGAGAGTTCAATTATAGCAGGTTAGAGAACCTTTAAAGGCACCTTTGTTTAGTAAAAATTACAGGAAAAGTAGATATGTCGAATCCTGGAGTTTTCACGTACCTATCAACAAAAGCAAATTTTTACAGGATACTTATCCTGTGGGATTTGGGAAGTGGCCAGTCTTAAAGTCCCTTCATGGTATCTTTTTTTTTTTTTTTTTTTTTTTTTTTTGAGACAGAGTCTCTCTGTCATGCCCAGGGTGGAGTGCAATGGCATGCTCTCAGCTTGCTGCAACCTCCGCCTCCCGGGTTCAAGTGATTCTCCTGCCTCAGTCTCCGAAGTAGTTGGGGTTACAGGTATGTGCCATCATGCCCAGCTAATTTTTGTGTTTTTAGTAGAGATGAGGTTTCACCATGTTGGCCAGGCTGGTCTCAAACTCCTGACCTTGGGTGATCTGCCTGCCTTGACCTCTCAAAGTGCTGGGATTACAGGCACAAGCCACTGTTTTGCGTAACTTTAAATGAGAATTGGTCAGGTCTTTTCCTGAATATCAGTTGGGCTTCTCCCTTGAAAAAATAGGGAAAAATGAAAATATATCTCTGCTTCATGTCCAAGAAAAAGGCGAAAACGAAACAAAAGCAAATATATCTAACAACAAAGAAGAAAAAACCCTTAAATAGAGGAATTTTAAAATGTTTGTGATCACCACTGATATGAAGCATTTAAAAGCCCCAGTAGTGTTACCATACTGCAAGCAAGCTGTAGAAAATTAAAGGGCCGGCCGGGCGCGGTGGCTCAAGCCTGTAATCCCAGCACTTTGGGAGGCCGAGACGGGCGGATCACGAGGTCAGGAGATCGAGACCATCCTGGCTAACACGGTGAAACCCCGTCTCTACTAAAAAATACAAAAAACTAGCCGGGCGCAGTGGCGGGCGCCTGTAGTCCCAGCTACTTGGGAGGCTGGGGCAGGAGAATGGCGTGAACCCGGGAGGCGGAGCTTGCATTGAGCTGAGATCCGGCCACTGCACTCCAGCCTGGGCGGCAGAGCGAGACTCCGTCTCAAAAAAAAAAAAAAAAGAAAGAAAGAAAGAAAATTAAAGGGCCTAGAACTAGAAGTACCATATGACCCAGCCATCCCATTACTGGGGATATACCCAAAGGATTATAAATCATGCTGCTATAAAGACACATGCACACGTATGTTTATTGTGGCACTATTCACAATAGCAAAGACTTAGAATCAACCCAAATGTCCATCAGAGACAGACTGGATTAAGAAAATGTGGCACCTATACACCATGGAATACTATGCAGCCATCAAAAAGGATGAGTTTGTGTCCTTTGTAGGGACATGGATGCAGCTGGAAACCATTATTCTCAGCAAACTATCACAAGAACAGAAAACCAAACACCGCATGTTCTCACTCATAGGTGAGAACTGAACAATGAGATCACTTGGACTCGGGAAGGGGAACATCACACACCAGGGCCTATCACGGGGAGGGGGGAGGGGGGAGGGGGGAGGGATAGCATTGGGAGTTATACCTGATGTAAATGACGAGTTGATGGGTGCTGACGAGTTGATGGGTGCAGCACACCAACATGGCACAAGTATACATATGTAACCTGCACGTTATGCGCATGTACCCTAGAACTTAAAGTATAATTTTAAAAAAAAAGAAAAAAATTAAAGGGCAATTTAATGTATACGTTGTTTTTTCTTTCCTTGGCTGCTAAGCTAAATCGCTTTCTCTTTTTCTCTTTAGAATGTTAGAAGAGGCCAGGTGCAGTGGCTCACGCCTATAATGCCAGCACTTTGGGGAGGCCAGGGTGGCAGGGATTACCTGAAGTCAGGAGTTCGAGGCTAGCCTTCCCATCATGGTAAAATCCTGTCTCCACTAAAAATACAAAGATTAACTGAGCATGGTGGTGGGTTCCTGTAATCCCAGCTACTTGGGAGGCTAAGGCAGGAGAATCGCTTGAGCCTGAGAGGCAGAGGTTGCAGTGAGCCGAGATTGCACCATTGCAGCCAGATTTGGTGACAAAAATGAGACTTAGTCTTAAAAAAAAAAAAAAAAAAAAGGAATGTTAGAAGAGGAGGGAAGAGCCAGGCTTTCTCATGGGTTTAAAGATTCCTGCCTCATGGACTGCTGGAAAGTCTGGAAACAGTCCAGCTACACAGAGACAACTGTAAATTTAAAGAAAATGGTTCATATCCCAGGAGCTCACTGCCTGTATATTAGATTTGATAGCAGATGCTCTTCACAAGTTGCTGGGACTACAGGCATATGCCACTATGAGTGGCTAATTTTTTGTATTTTTTATAAAGATGGAGTTTCAATATATTGCCCAGGTTGGTCCTGCATTCCTGGGCTTAAGCATGAGTCATCACATTCGACCTCATTTAATTTTTAATTTTTTAATATAAATTTTATCAAAGTAGTATATGTACACAACTGTAAAGGCAAGAAACTACAGTGGTTCCTACTCTGTCCGTTCTCCCCAGAGGCAGCACCTGCCTTTGCATCTCAGCTTTTTTCCAGCCTATGCCCTGATTCCAGGTAATAGGCACATGCTCTGAGATTCTTTCCAGCGTGTACCTGATTCTAGGTCATAGACATCTTCTCTGAGCCAAGGCGGGTGTATTACTGGAGGTCAGGAGTCCAAGACCAGCCCAGCCAACATGGTGAAACCACGTCTCTACTAAAAATACAAAATTATCTGGGTGTGGTGGTGTGTGCTTTTAATCCCAGCTACTTGGGAGAGGCTGAGGCAGGAGAATCGCTTGAACCCGGGAAGGGGAGGTTGCAGTGAGCAGAGATCATGCCATTGACTCTAGCCTGGGCAAAAAGAGCAAAGCTCCATCTCAAAAAATAATTATTTCTAAGCCTCATTTACTGCCTGCCTTTGTACAGTATTTGATATAATAAAATTTTAGTATTACAAAACAATTTGGTTACTTCCTCGGAATTCGTTTTAGTGGTGTGCTTTCTGTGCATAGTCAGATGCAGGTGTCTAGCAGTAATGACTTCTTTCATTGTGAAATTAGTGCTTTGTTAAGATTTTAGTTATGTCAAAGCTGCCTGATAATGGCATGCCAATTGTAGTTTCCTAGATACTTTTGCAAGAACTCTAATAATCAGGTATTAGCTTCTCTTTTGGTCGTATCTCCTTGATGTGTAAATCAAGGATGAATAAACTTTGAGTCCTGAGTATGCTACCAGTGAGAATAAGCTATGCAATGCTAGTAAGTATGACTGTTAAGCCTAAGGTACAGGAAGAGGAGAGAAAATACGAGAAAGAACTAAAGTCAGTAATGGTAGTAAGAGAGAAGATCACAGTTTGGAGCGGATTGTTTTATGGTGGTTGACTTAAATGTCTGGTTACTCCTTCCTTGATTTTTGATAGCATCTTCCTATAGCTATATCTCATGGTGAAATTATGGTCTGAATATACTTTCTTTCTTCTTACTGGTATTTGTTTTCTCAGTTTCTTAGTAGCCACAGAATTGAAAATGGAAAACTTATTTTATTTCAGGGAATGCAGCTTCATCTTCAGGCTTTGTTGTCGCTGTATAGGTTCTTTGCTTCTGCTCTGATTTCTGTATCTTTGCCTGTTAGGAAAAAGGTAAGGGGTTAAGGAGAGAGAAATCATATTGAGACTGAAATATGTTATTTTTGTTAAAGTTAACTTACAGATTTCAACTAAAATGCTTACAGCCTACTGTTTTACTATCTAGTACTGTGGTACTGCTCTGGGGAAGTTTTTTTTAGGGATTGGCACTTCGTGTTGATCCCATTTGGTGCATTTAATAGATTGCTGATCAGAAAAATAAATGCATTTGTATGTAAAGGAATTCATAATATATATTCAATTAATGAGCAGTTTTAGACTTTACATCACTCCAATTTGTGGGTACCTACTCTCTTGTACTTTATATCCAAATTTATAGATCTATTTTAAGAATTCAGAGAATATATGGAAGATGGCTCTGCTTGCCATGAAGTGAAGAAACCAGGGACTTTCTCCAGAACCTCGGAAGTTGATGTTAGGTCCAGCTAGTGTTCGTCCTCTAAAAATAGTATCTAAAGCTCAAACAAGTTGCATGGCTTTCTTTTGTTAAATCCAAATAATAACCATTCAGATCTTAGAGGAGATTATAGATATTTAAATACATGTCAGTTACCCAGGATTCTGTGTAAACCATATTCCCATTTAATTGAAACACATTAACAGCTGCTTTTATATTTGTGTTTTGTAGTTTGTTTTGTCCATTGATAGATTGTTTTATTATCTTTCTTTAGAAATTGAATTCTCTCTCAGTTATACCAGTGCTCAATTCCAGTAGCTACACTAAAGAATATGGAAAAAAAGAGGTGAGTCTTTCTGATTGTCTGAATAGAAGTGGATCATTTCCACTAGAACAGCTTCAAAGCTTTCCCCAACTTTTACAGAATATCCATTGCTTAGAGGTGTGTGACTGGACCATGTGCTGCTTCGCATTTTCTGTTTGAACTGTATGGCCTTTGTTTTTGTTTTTTTGAGACGGTCTTACTCTGTCACCCAGGCAGTAACACAGTCATGATTCACTGCTGCCTTGAACTCCTGGGCTTACGTAATCCTTCCACCTCAGCCTTCCAAGTACCTGGGACTATAGATGTGAATCACCACGCCTGGCTAATTTTTCAAAAAAATTACATCAGGCCAGCCTCGGTGGCTTACACTGGTAATCCCTACACTTTGGGAAGCCAAGGCGGGCAGATCACTTGAGGTTTCAGGAGTTCAAGACCACGACCACCAGCCTGGCCAACATGGTGAAATCCTATCTCTACCAAAAAATGCAGAAATTAGCTGAGCATGGTGGTGCACACCTGTACTTCCAGCTACTCAGGAGGCTGAGGCATGAGAATTGCTTGAACCTGGGAGAAGAAGTTGGAGTGAGCCAAGATCCCGCCACTGTTCTCCAGCCTGGTTGACAGAGTGAGACTGTCTCAAAAAAAAAAAAAAATTTAAAAATATGTTGCCCGGGTTGGTCTCAAACTCCTGGGCTCAAGTGATCCTCCTGCTTCAGCATCCCACAGTGTTGCAATTATAGGCATGAGCCACCATGCCTAGCCTATTTTTTGTTACATATTTTCTTTAGTTTCAGAAGTTGATCGGTGGTTCTGTTACTGCAGCTGCGTTCTCAGATGGGCTCAGTGCTAAACAACTCTCTGCTGCTTCAGTATATTGACTGTGTCATAGATGAGTCGGTCTCGCTGAGGTCTTACTACGGGTTGAGTCAAATATTACAAGAAGGTAAGAATTGAGGGAGGATGGGACAAGATAGTTTACAAATGAATTTCTTTTATAAGGGAGTGCCAAATTCAAGATAAGAGGAGCCTTCGTATGCTGTAATTATGTCTGTGGTAATCATATATTTAGAGCATGAATGTTTCTGTTGTAATTTTAAGGTAGTAAGAAGGGAGAGGGATTATGTTAAGGAAACACTACTGGATGGCCACCAAAACTCACTGGGTGGCTCTACGTTGATGACTATCACAATCCAAGGATTTTTCATCTTTATATGTCCAGAAACTTGCTGTTAGGCCCCCAGAGTCATCCCGTTAATGGTAATGAAACTCAGAGGAGATGAATGTATAAGCCAGGATATCAGTTTTAGTATAAAATGAATGATTTCTGGTAAGCGTAATGCTCATATCTGCCAACTAGAATATCTCCTCTGTGCTATCTGCATATATGGGAACAAGATTTGTCAGTAGAAGGTTTCTTAATTATAGAATTAGAGGAAATGGCAGTGAGAAGTCTTTCATCCAGGCCATAGTAAAGCCTGGGCATTTCATTCCTCCAGTGGTGGGGGGCAGTGGGAAGATAGCATTTCTTTTGACCAAATTAAGTGTTTCTTTACTGGATAAGCAACTTCCGATTCTTCTGGTGGTTAAAGTTGCTTTTGATTGGTTCCAGGCCAATTCTTCTTCTACTCTGAATCTTTTAAATGGAATATGATACAGTTTATTAGATTTCCACTTACTAAATTTCAATCTTTTTTACGTTATACCCAGCCTACCCTAATTGAAGTCTAGAGTGTTCTAAAACTTTCAATTCAGATGTTTATAACTTGCTTGGATGACTGTGATACAAAGTTTATCTTATTCATTATATGTGAATTCTCTCCACTTGTTTTTTCACTCTAAGCTTTTCCCTAGATTACCAAGTTGTTGAGGAACATCTCACTGTCACCTCCATCTGTCTGTTCTCGTCTACATTATGAGTTAGTCAGGATGTATGAGACTAGTGGCTTTTTTACTTTGTCACTTATTTGTAACTTTGGTGATAATTTTGTTTTGTGCACTTTTTTATTGTGGTACAGCTAGATGCTTATATTTAGTGTTCCTGCTCTAGAATGTATTTGGTACAAGGTGAATAATTACAAACATGGAAAAGAATTTACCAACTTCCTGGATACTTTGTGAGGGCAGAGTCCTTCTTACAAGTAAGATTTCACTTGCTTCTTCCACACTCCACCACTCTTTACTAAAATTTATTTAGATATCCATTGACAGTCTTTTTCTTGGCCGAGTGTGGTAGTTCACACCTGTAATCTCCGCAGTTTCAGTTTGGAGGCTGAGGCGGGTTGGGCAACATGGCAAAACCCCATGTCTACAAAGAATACAAAACTTTGCCAGGCATGGTGGCGTGCATCTGTTGTCCCAGCTACTCAGGAGGATGCCATAGAAGGATCATTTGAGCTCAGGAGGTCGAGGGTGCCGTGACCTGTAGATGTGCCACTGCACTGCAGCCTGGGTGACAAAGTGAGATCCTGTCTCAAAAACAACAACAAAAACGTTTTTTAAGTACCTGACATCATTTGTAAATAATATTTGTTCAATTTGTTCAATTTGAAACTCTTTATAAAGAGAGCTGAGTTGGACTTTTATCTTTACACTGTTGGATTTGAAGAAAGAATATGTTACATTACGCAAATAAAAGGGAAAAACCTGTAGTTTAGGAGGACAAACTGAAGATATAATTAAATGTATTCAGGTAATTGAATTAGTAATGTAAATTTCATAAGGTCACTACTTTTATATTCTTTTAATCAACAAACATTTTTTGAGCATCAAATAAATTCCAGCCAGTGGACACTCTGGTCTGGGTAACCCTGAGTTGTATTTTAAGCTGCAGCTTAGGTATCAGCACCATCAAGGAGCCTTCAGTTATTGCCCAGTGTGGTTCAGTTCAGGTTATGACAGAATCTAGTGTGTATCTGTGGGACTGGGTAACTAAGGTGGAGTGAAGGTGAAGGTTATTTGATTCAAAGTCAAGAAACTGAAACTGAAATGTTGGGATCATTTGCATGGACACTGGTGTAACTGAGATGTTGATGGCAGGACATGATACAGAGTTCTAAGCTCCTCAGTGAATCTGGATGAGCTTCCAAGTGATAGACAGCAGAGATATCAGAAGATAAAAAAAAATAGAGGGTAGGGTAGCTGGACAGTATGTTCGTATCCTGTATTTTGGTTATATGCATTAATTTATCTTAACTTTGGAGTTTAAAATGAGAACCCTAAATTTTTGTTATATGTGTGCTTTACCTTCAAAGTAAAAGACTAAATTTCAAGGAACTGCATAGTCAGATTGTTTTGACTCTTTCTACCTAAAGTTTTTTGCCTTCTCTTACACTTTTTTTTTTTTTTTTTGTCTTAAGACTGAGTCTCGCTGTGTTGCCCAGGCTGAAGTGCAGTGGTACAATGTTGGCTCACCACAGCCTCCACCTCCCAGCTTCAAATGATTCTCCTGCCTCAGCTTCCCAAGTAGCTGGGATTACAGGCATGTGCCACCACACCCAGCTACGTTTTTGTTTTGTTTTGTAGATGGAGCTTTGCCATTTTTGCCAGGCTGGTGTCAACCTCCTGACCTCAGGTGATCTGTTCGCCTTGGCCTCCCAAAGTGCTGGAATTACCAGTGTGAGCCACTGTGCCTGGCTGCTTCTCGTAAATTCTATTATCAGCCACGTAATTTTTTGGCATTTGAAAAACTATATTATAGAAAATTACGAATACAATCAAAAGTAGAGAAAATACTGCAGTATTCCGCGTCTGTGCCCATTACCCATCTTCAACAGTTAGCAACTCTTGGTTAACCTTTTTTCATCTATAATACATTTCACCTTTCCTTTCCATTATTTTAAAGCAAAACTCAGCTCCCGTTTCAACTGTAAAATATGGTACTATTATGACACCTAAAAAATTAGAAGCTTTTTTTTTTTTTTTTTTTTAAAGACAGTCTCACCCTTGCCCAGGCTGGAGTGCAGTGGGTTGATGAAAGTTCCCTGCAACTTCCATCTCCTGGATTCACATAATTCTCGTATTTCAGCCTTCGAGTAGCTGGGACTACAGGCATGTGCCACCACACCCAGCTAATTTTTGTGTTTTTAGTAGAGAGAGGGTTTCACAGAGTTGGCCAGGGCTGGTCTTGAACTTGTGACCTCAAATTATGCACCCACCTTGGCCTCCCAAAGTGCTGGGATTACAGGCGTGAGCCACCGTGCCAAGCCAATAGTTCTTAGTATCTTTAAATATCTAACCAATGTTCAAATTCCCCTTAGCTTCAGTTGTAAATAGCTAGTGGTTAGCTTGGTTAACAGATGAGCCCAGACTCATTTTTCTGTATGTTCTTATCCCTATAGTGGTTTCTTACTTTGGTAGAATAGAGAGTAGAAGCTACTTAGGCCTGGAAAATTGTTTTTAATTCTTCATATTCGTTATTAAATTGTTTCCAGATACACCTGATCACTTTTAGAAGGAAATGGAGCATTAGTGGGTAGTAAACATCTTGTAAAGCTATGCTTCTCAAAATACCGTCCTTGGATCATCAGCATAACCTGGAAACTTGTTAGAGATGCAAATCTTAGGTCTTGGCCTAGACCTACTGAATTAAACTCTGGAGTTAGGGCTCTGTAATTAAACACTACTATAATTCTGGTGCATGCTGAAGTTTGAGAACCACTATTTAAAAGAAACTCCACTTAAATGTTTAACCTCTTCTACCTAAATTACATCAAGAACTGTACCTTTGAAATTACCCCTCTCCGCTTTTGTGTGAGACAGGGTCTTTCTCTGTCTCCCAGGAGTGCAGTGACGCAGTCTCAGCTCACTGCAGCCTCAACCACCCAGGCTCAAGCGATCCACCTCAGCCCCCAAGTAGCTGTGACCAAGAGTGTGCACCAATATAACATGCCAGGCTGATTTTTGTTGTAGAGACAAGGTCTCACTGTGTTGTCTGGGTTGGTCTTGAACTCCTAGGCTCAAACTATCCTCCTGCATTGGCCTCCCAAAGTATTGGGATCACAGGCATGAGCCACCACATCCAGCCTGAAATTCTTCTCTCTTACTTGTGGTTATCCCTAACCTGCATTCCCCTCTTCGAGCTGCTGTGCCTGGACCCATGTTTATTCATTCTCTATTCTCCAGATGAGCAAAAGATTGAACAAAACAGTATGTTTGCATCTACAATATTTGGCCAAGTTGCAGTGTAAGTCTCCGGTACCCTTGAAATAGTTGCCTTACAGTTTCTGTATTATCTTTCCTTTTATTAGTATCATAAGGGAGACAATTTAAAAAGGAATTCTGCTTTCTAAAATTTAATGGACATGTGGATAATTTTGCTTGTCATAACAATATTTGGCATTATATAGTATAGCTCAAGTTTTCAATAATTGAGTAAATATAGGTGTAATGCCATATTTCTGGCATGTGACCATATGCCATATCATTGTCAAAAAGGGAGTAAATTGTAGTTATCTATCATAAGAAGAGAAGGGTAGAAAACTTCTCAGCAGTGGTTCTTGAAGGGAGGGGGCATTTCTGGTGTCATGGTGACCGGGAAGAGGTTGCGACTGTCATTTAATATGTGGGAGGTGGGGATGCTCAGTGTGCTTCAGGGGCTGCGTGGGTAGTAAGAGCCAGTCCTGAACAGTGAATTGTTTGATCCAAAATGCCAATAGTGTGGTGTGGAAAAATACTTCAAAAGAGACTGTTTGAAGCAATCGTCATTGTTTCAAATTGACACAGTTGCCAAGTGCTACCCAAAATCATAGTTAAGATACGGTTACGCCTGTAATTCCGGCACATTGGGAGACTGAGACCAGCAGATCACTTGAGGGTCTAGAGTTTCATACGAGCCTGGCCAACATGGTGAAACCTTGTCTCTAATAAAAATATAACAGTTAGTTGGATGTGGTGGCACACGCCTGTAATCCCAGCTACTCAGGAACCTGAGGCACGAAAACTGGTTGACCCCAGAGAAGGAGGTTGCAGTGATTTGAGATCGCACCTGTGTACTCCAGCCTGGGTGACAGAGCAAGACTCCATCTCGGAAAAAAAAAACAAAAAAAACAAAAAACTACTTAGTTTTGCAAGTAGCCAACTGGCTATGTGTGGATGCTTGCATATTTGAATGGTCTCCTGATCATTGATTGTCCTGACACTGAACTATCATGGTGGTGGGCAGTAGTAGAGTCGTCATCATCTCTGAAATTCTAAGATTATACATGTTCTTTTCCTTGTGCATAACCATTGTTGACTGCCTAGATAGGAGAGTAAAGCTGTGAATTCACATTTGTAAGTCTTTTCCTAATCCGTTTAACAGTGGTATGATCTTGGCTAACTGCCAACTCCACCTCCTGGGTTCAAGGGATTCTTTTGCCTCAGCCTACCCAGTAGCTGGGATTACAGGCTTGCACCACCATACCTGGCTAATTTTTTATTTTTAATAGAGGTGGGGTTTCACCATGTTGACCAGGCTGGTCTTAAACTCCCAACCTCAGGTGATCCGCCTGCCTTAGCATCCCAAAGTGCTGGGATTACAGGCATGAGTCACTGTGCCACACCAAATTCAAGTGAAAATATGTTTAACAGCGTTTTATAAAGCTCAGGAATTCAGGCAAAACAGAGTTTTGATTTGTGTAGGGTAGGTTTCTGTGCATCTGTGTTACAATGTTACTGACAGTATAGGAAACGATTCCTAAAGTCATTTTAATGTTTATTCCTTTAAACCACATTTGATTAGGTTCGAATAAATTAGTTGTCACTGTTTTCTAGTTTACTGTATCATTTTGTCCATTTTCACATTTCATCCTGATTTTTTTTTTTTTTTTTGAAACAGGGTCTTGTTATATTGCCCAGACTGGAGTGCAGTGTCATGATCTTGGCTCACTGCAAACTCCACCTCCTGGGTTCAAGGTATTCTCCTGCCTCAGCCTCCCAAGTAGCTGGGATTACAGGGACCCACCATCACGCCTTGCTAATTTTTTTATTTTTAGTAGAGACGGGGTTTCACCATGTTGGCTACGGTGGTCTCAGACTCGACCTCAAGTGATCTGCCCACCTCAGCCTCCCAGAGTGCTGGGATTACAGGCATAAGCCACTGCACATGGCCTGATTTTTTTTTTTTTTTTTTGAACAGTCTTGCTCTGTCACTTAGGCTAGAGTGCGGTGGTGCAGTCTCACTCACTGCAACCTTTGCCTCTGGGTGTCAAGCAATCCTCCCACCTCAGCCTCTTGAGTAGCTGGAACTAGAAGTGTGTGCTGCCACCCCAGCTAATTTTTGTATTTTTTGTAAAGAGCTTTTGCCACGTTGCCCAGGCTGGTCTCAAATTCCTGGATTCAAGAACTCTGCCTGCCTTGGCCTCCCTAAGTACTGGAATTACAGATGTGAGCCACTGTGCTTGGCCATGAATTTTTCATGTCACTTTTATGTGAGCCTTTTTCTCCCCTTAACTGTTAATGAAATACCTATATTTCTAGTGGTTTTTATATCTCTCACTTGAGAATTTTCATAACTGCTTGGAGCTTAATACTGTATTTATCTGTTATTTACTAGTAGAGTCTGGTTGTTTAGAATGTTCTATGTGATTTCGTCTTAATGATTCCCTGGAAGGCTGTGTGTAGTTTTATGATTAACCACTGATTTTTTAAAAAGTAAATTATACATTGGAGCACTGATAGTTTTGAAACCTTCACCACCTTTTTCCTTTATATTATTCACCTTTAGCTTGGAAATTGTGACCACTTTTGCTACTCTATCTGAATGTTATGGTTTCTTATTGCAGAGAGAGAACTGGGGGGATCCATGAGCTCTGTGTCTAAACTGCTCCACTATGTAGGGTGGCTGTCCACTACTGCAGTGCACGTGGAGAGCAACAGAACTTTCTTGCTGCACTTTATTTTGGATTTCTATGAGAAGGTAAAACATGTTTCAGTTTCCCCATTGGGATTTTTGTGAAGGCTATTCACTTTATTGGCATAGTATTTAAATTTTATGCACAAATATTAAGGTAGGCTGTGATCTCATTAGCATCATTAAAGTAACCTTACATTTTGAAGTTCATGATTATTTTCTCTCCAGAACAATTGACTTTCATAAACCACGTGGAAAAGCAAATGCTTTTTTTTTTTTCCTAAGGTCCAGGCACCACAGCATTACCCTGTGTTAACACTGGTCCTAGACAGAAGTCTGTTGTTAGCATTATTTTTTGTTCCTTCCATTCGTGACTCCTGGTGGAAACCAAAAATTTCTTGTTGTTTCTTCAGATCTCCATGTCTACTTTTCAACTGCCTTACTTCTCTTGGTACCTAGTACCCTTTTATTGTGTTACAGTATATAACCTGGGCAGAACTATAGGGTGATGCAAAAGTAATTGTGGTTTTTGCTATTGTTTTCAATGGCAAAAACTGCAATTACTTTTGCAGCAACTTAATATCCATGAAGTGTCCATGATAGTCTCACTTTTCCCAGCTTCCTCTGCTAATACCTATTTGTCTTGTGTTACGCATTTGCTTAGAAGCACGCTCCTTTGTTTTCTAGGTTGACAGCTAACTCATATGATAAATAAGTATTTTGGGACTTAAGGGGAAAGAACTCCTTCCTTCCTTTACCCTGTCCCCCTAACTGTAAGACCTTTCCCTAGAAGAAATGAAAGATTCAAGTAATGGTCTTTTAGAAATTATCCTCTGTAGTATGACTGATATTTGGTGAAGTCTGTGTTAAGCAAGCTTATAGTTATCTGTTTGTTTAGGAGTCAGGCATGTCCAAAGCTAATGTTACATTATTATCTTATACTGATGATTCTTTGGGTGAACTTGGTTGAGAAGTTCTGGGGAATAGTCTATATACTGATGTTATCTTTCCTTCTCAAAGGTGTGTGACACATATATACATTATAACCTTCCATTAGTGGTGGTGTCTCTTCCTGGGATCTTATATTCTGTACTCTTCAGCCTGGATGCCAACATCCTGAACCAGAGGTGTTTTATTATGAGCAGGTACAAAGCCTTTTTACCATTTTATGAAATGGTATATTATAATTTTCTCTTCATCTTTCAGCTGTAATACAAAAAATATTCCTACTTGTCTTTGGCCAGGGCCTCTGGAAATCAGGCTTGCTATTGGACATGAGATTCCAATATGGGGCCATGACAGCTGTGGTGTTTTTAAATCCTCCACTGGTGTGGCTACAGAATAAAAAAAAATCATAGTTAAGGACCTGTTGTGCAGTGGTACTATTGCACTCAGCGTTGTTCATTCTAATTGCTGTGTCTTCAGGAAAAATTAAGTCATTTGCTGACAATTGCTTTAAGTATTTGTACCTTCTCTGATAAAAATATTTTCTGGGAGATAAGGGGAGCTGTTGCCAATTATGTGGAACTGTAAGTATTATTTCTGGTCTCCTCTAATTCTGTAACTTGTGGACTGAAATTACTTTTCTCAGTCCATAAATGTAAACTTTTTTTTTTTTTTTTTTTTTTTTTTTTTTTTTTTTTTTGGAGACAGAGTTTTGCTCTTGTCAACCTGGAGTGCAACAGCACCTTCTCGGCTCACTGCACCTTCTGCCTCCCGGGTTAAAGCGATTCTCCTGCTTCAGTCTCCGGAGTAGCTGGGATTAAAGGTGCCTGCCACCACGCCAGGCTAATTTTTTGTGTTTTTTCATAGAGACGGGGTTTCACCATTTTGGCCAGGCTGATGTCGTACTCCTGACCTTAGGTGATCCGCCCACCTCGGCCTCCCAAATTGCTGGGATTACAGGCATGAGTCACCATGCCTGGCTAAGTGCAGACCTTGTTGGTGTAACTTGTAGGACTATGTCAAGTTTAAAATGTTTAAAAACTAATTAGTTAATAGTTCTCAGACAAGAAAAACATATTTGTAGGTTTCCCTTTTGTGCTTTCTGCTGCATCATTTTCTTTCCATTAAGAAAGTACGTTTTACATCAGTGACCATTTTTGAGCCTCTATTTTTTTCATTTTACTTTTAAGTTTTGGGATAAATATGCAGAAGGTGCACGTTTGTTACATGGTTATGCATGTGGCATGGGGTGGTTTGCTGCACCTATCAACCTGTCATCTAGGTTTTAAGCCCCATATGCATTAGGTATTTGTCCTAATGCCCTCCCTCCCCTTTCCCCTCACCCCCGACAGGCCCCAGTGTATGATGTTCTCCTCTCTGTGTCCATGTGTTCTCATCATTCAACCCCTACTTATGAATGAGAACTCTATTAATTTTTATTTTTTTGAGATGCAATCTAGGTCTTGTTGCCCAGGCTAGAGTGCAGTGTTGCGATCTTGGCTCACTGCAACCTCTGCCTCCCAGGTTCAAGCGATTCTCCTTCCTCAGCCTCTCGAGTATCTGGGATTACAGGCACCCACGCCACCACGTCCAGCTAATTTTTGTATTTTTAGTAGAGACGGGATTTCACCATGTTTCTCAGGCTGGTCTCAAACTCCTGACCTGGTGATTCACCCAGCTTGGCCTCCCAAAGTGCTGCAATTACAAGCGTGAGCCACCGCACCCAGCCAGAACTTTATTAATTTTTTAATAGTGAAACATTGAAAGCATTTTTTATTGTTTATTTTTTATTTAGTGAAGTAAGCATCTTAAGTGTACAACTTATTGAGCCTCTATTTATTTTCACTTGAGAATGTACCACAAAAGGATAAAATCCTTAACTAGACAACTGGATATTTGTGTATGTACATATTTGCATATATTTACATTTATAGTGTATTTTTGTATTTTACTATGTCAAAGGCATTGTATTCAAAGGTATGTTAAATGTTTCATTCTGTTTGTTTTTTTCTGTTAGGTATCGTAAAAATCTGACTGCCGCAAAGAAAAATGTTTGGTACAAAAGGTATGAATGAGAAAGCTCTGTTAAATCACTGTTACTCAAAAATTAAGTCTAGATTTACGTGACCTGATGGGAAGGAGGAGGAAAGGGAAAATAGATGATAGTGACAATTTTTTTATTTCTTTCCCGTTAGACAAAATCAGGTTTTGATTTCAGCAGCAAGACTTATCAAGAATTTAATCACTATTTAATATCCATGGTTGGTTGCCTGTGGACATCCAAACCCTTTAGGAAAGGAATATGTATTGACCCTAAAATCCTAGAAAAAAACTGGAGTGGCTGAATATAAAAAGTTTAAATGTAGTCATTCATCCTTCCTTCTTGAGTTATGCTGTTTCTGTTTTGCTACAGGTAAGGGTATTTAAAGAATGTTTAGATTTTGTGTAATAATACTGTGATGGCAGAAATAGGAACTGCTGTACATTTAATGTGTCTGAACTGTAAGACGTGTTTAGTAGTTTTTTTTTTAAGTAACAACTAAATTTTGGGCATTTTGCTAGGGTCTGGGATTCCAGTTAATTTAAGTTTCTGTCCTCAGAGAGAGCTTGGGCTTGTAGCAGAGACAGACTTGTAAACAAATCACTGTAATACAATGTGGCAAAATGTGAAAAGCTTCAGTTGTGAGAAAGATGGGGGAGTGATCAGTTCAGTGCTGCCTGGGTAGAGGTGGTGCCGTGTAAGGAAAAGCTTCATAGACGTGGAAGCTCTCAGAAAATCCTTCTAGAAAAGATAGAAAATTTAGGCTAGAGGCCGGGCGCGGTGGCTCAAGCCTGTAATCCCAGCACTTTGGGAGGCCGAGGCGGGCGGATCACAAGGTCAGGAGATCGAGACCACAGTGAAACCCCGTCTCTACTAAAAAAAAATACAAAAAATTAGCTGGGCGCGGTGGCGGGCGCCTGTAGTCCTAGCTACTCAGGAGGCTGAGGCAGGAGAATGGCGTGAACCCAGGAGGCGGAGCTTGCAGTGAGCCGAGATCGCGCCACTGCACTCCAGCCTGGGCAACAGCGTGAGACTCCGTCTCAAAAAAAAAAAAAAAAAAAAAAAAAAAGAAAATTTAGGCTAGATAATACTACAATTAGAGTTACAACCTTAGTCAAAGACTGCTGATTTAATGGAATGATACCAATATGCAGGCAGGGGGAGGAGGGTGTATGTTTGTGTATATCCTTTCAGGACTTCACTCTCAGCCCTGTCTCTTTCTTTTCTTTTCTTTTCTTTTCTTTTCTTTTTTTTCTTTTTTTTTTTTTTTTAATTTTTTTTTGTATTTATTTATTTTGAGAGGGAGTCTCGCTCTGTCGCCCGCGCTGGAGTGCAGTGGTGCAATCTCAGCTCATTGCAACCTCCGCCTCCTGGGTTCAAGCAATTCTCTTGCCTCGGCCTCCTGAGTAGCTGGGATTACAGGCACCTGCCACTACACCCAGCTAATTTTTGTATTTTTAGTAGAGATGAGGCTTAACCATGTTGGCCAGGCTGGTCTCAAACGCCTGACATTAAGTGATCCACCTGCCTCGGCCTCCCATACTGCTGGGATTACAGGCATGAGCCACAGTGCCCAGCCTGGCTTCTTTCACTTAGCATAATGTTTTCAGTGTTCAGCTGTCTTATAGCATTTTACTTGTAAATACTATTCCTTTGTATAGATATGACATTTTATTCATTTATCAGTTGATAGAAATTTTGGTTATTTTCACTTTTTGGTGATTATGAGTAAGTGTTCTTGTAAAAGGTTTTGTGTGGACATAGTTTTCATTTCTCTTGGGTGTATGTACTTAAGAGTGGGAATGCTAGATCATATGGTAACTCTGTTTAACCACTGGAAGAACTTCCATACTTTTCCAAAGTAACAGCACCATTTCACATTCCCATCAGCAGTATGTGATGGTTCCATTCTCTCCACCTCTTTCCTAACACTTGCTATCTGATCTGTTTTGTTTTGGTTTGGTTTGGTTTGGTTCTGGCCATCCCGGAGATGTGAAGTGGTATTTCATTGTGGTATTGATTTGCATTTCCATGGTAGCTGTTGATTTTTAGCATCTTTTCTTGTACTTACTGATCATTTATGTATTTTCTTTGGAGAAATGCCTATTCAGATTCTTTGCTCATTCTTAAGATTTTATAAATTTCTTTAGTGTGTATCTAAATACACTATGTAAGTATGTCGATATATATATGTCTATATATATATATATTTTTTTTTTTGAGATGGTCGTTCTGTAGCTCAGGCTGGAGGGCAGTAGCACAATCACAGCTTACTGCAGCCACGAACTCCAGAACTCAATTGATTCTCCCACCTAAGCCTCCTGAATAGCTGGGACTAAAAGGACACGCCACCATTCCTGGCTCATTTTTTTGTAGAAAGGGTTTCACCATGTTGCCCAGGCTGGTCTGGAAATCCTGGGCTCAAACAGTCTTATCTGGGTTGGCCTGCCACAGTGCTGGGATTACAGGTGTAAGCCACCACGCCTGGCCCTTTGCATATTTTTAAATGAGTTTGTGATTTTATTATTCAGTTGTAATAGTTTTTATATTCTAGATACAAATCCTTTTTCAAATAAGTAATTTGCAATTTTTGTTTCCAATTTTATGGATTGTCAATTTTTTGTTAGTGTCTTTTGATTTACAAAAGGTTTTAATTTTGATGAAATGAAACTTCACCTTTTTTTTTTTCCTACTGCTTATGCTTTGGTAGAGCTTAAGAAATCACTGCCTAAATCAAGGTTACAAAGATTTATTCCTCTGAGAATTTTACAGTTTTAAATTCTTACATTTGGGTTTTTAAAATCAATTTTATCTCTTGTATATGTTGTGGTTTAAGTATACAACTTCATTTGTGTGTGTGTGAGGACACAAATGCACCCACACCATTTGTTGAAAAGGCTACTCCTTCCCATTAAAATGTTTTGACCCTTGTCTTAGCATCAATGGGCCATAAATGTATGGACTCTGAGTTCTATTTTATGGATCTATATGTCTATCATCTTGCCAGTAAATGCTGTCTTGATTAGTATAGCTTTGTATTGTAGCGAGCTTTGAAATCAGAAAATGTAAGTTCTCAAACTTGTTCTTCTTCAAGATTGTTTTGTCTATTGTTGGTTCTTTGAATTCCGTATGAATTTTAGAAACAGCTTATCAATTTCCATAAAGAATCCAGCCTGGGCGCAGTGGCTCATGCCTGTAATCCTATTACTTTGGGAGGCCGAGGCGGGTGAATCAACTGAGGTCACGTGTTCGGGACCAGCCTGGCAAACATGGTGAAACTCCGTCTCTACTAAAAATAAAAAAATTAGCCCGGTGTGGTGGCACATGCCTGTAATCCCAGATTCTCAAGAGGCTGAAGAAGGAGAATCGCTTGAACCCA
Organism: Macaca nemestrina; assembly: GCF_043159975.1. Lineage (NCBI taxonomy): Eukaryota > Metazoa > Chordata > Mammalia > Primates > Cercopithecidae > Macaca > Macaca nemestrina. Next base: position 717,827 of record NW_027257673.1, on the reverse strand, counting down.
GGAGGTGGAAGTTGCAGTGAGTCAAGATCGCACCGCTGCACTCCAGCCTGGGCGACAGAGCGAGACTCCATGCACGGCTAATTTTTGTATTTTTAGTAGAGACGGGGTCTTGCCATGTTGCCCAGGCTGGTCTCGAACTCCTGACTTGAAGAGATCCACCTGCCTTGGCCTCCCAGAGGGCTGGGATTATAGGTGTGAGCCACTGCGCCCCACCCATATCTTCAGTATGGGAAAATCTTTCTTTTATGGTGTCTGTTTCTGGTGACATGCTTAGGAAATATTTTTCATCCTGAGACTGTGTAACTCTCCTTCTATTGTCTTCTGGTCCTCTATGATTTAGGTTTGTGAACACACAGGGTAAAGGGCCCCACTTACAAGATGTGGACTCCTGTCCCAGGTGGGCAAACAGACTGTCTGCACACACAGGCAGCAATTTACCAAGAGGCTTCTTGGGTGGGGCAAAGTGGAGCTGCCAAAAATTCCTTCTGCCCCATGAGAGTTCACTTGATTAGTGGGTGTTGTGCCTCTCAAAATTAGAAGAAACCCACAGAAGTTTCCTTTGAGCAGAACATAAATCTGTCCCACAAATAGCTGGGAGGTATCATCCTGTCCCCCTGAGGTCAGGAGGGTGAGTCTGTGACCCAGGGAGGAAAGCAGCTCCCCTTCTTTAGGACACCACAGGAGGACGGAGGAGTTGGCTGTCCTGGGAATTCATGCCTTCATTCAGCAAAGGGAAAGCAGTTAGACCAGGGAAGGGGCCTGGCAGTGTGGCGGGGGTACAGTGGTGAAGAGGGTGGGGCCGGGGAGAGGCCTCACTGAGAGGAGAGAGGGTCCTCAGTGGGAACCAGGGTGTTTGTGGAAGGAAGAGTCAGGGCATGGAGCAGGAGTGGGAGCGGGGAGGCCAGCTCAGGCCTCCTCCACGTTTGTGTGAACGTCCTTCCTGCGGGCTGTAGAGCTGGCCTCGGTACACTGCAGGGGACTCAGAGCTCCAGTGGAAGGGTGGCTCTGCCTCAGGAAGCTGCTGGTGCTCACCACTCCATCATCTGCTGTGGAGGGGGTGACAGTAACCTCAATGCGTGGCAGAGGTGTTTTGGGATGCTGTCCTACTGCACAGTTCAGCAGGCTGTTACCTGACTTATTTCTTTAATGCATCCCTCGCACTTCCTGTGTGTCCAGTGCCTTATAATATTAAGTGATAATTAACCTCAGAGCCCTGCGTGAGGTCAGCACTGTCCCCACCCTGTGTGCAAAGGGAGGACGGGGAGGCACTGCCAGTTGGGTGAGGGCAGACGGGGCAGCTTGCCTTGGGCCTCGCTGCCCTTAGCAGGCTTTGCATTTGATGCCCTGTGTTCCTTCCCTAGGGTACTCAGTTTGCCAGGTTTTTGGTTTATCCTAGTCTCATTCAGATTGTAAAGACTGAGAGTGGACTTCTGTTGATAGAGTTTCCCAATTTGGGTACAGGAAGGAGGTGAGGAACCACAAGCCCCTGCTGGACAGTAGCCCTGTAGACCCAGCCAACGCCGGCTCTGTCCTCACTGCCTGGTCCTCTCTGTGAACCTTCATCCCGGCCACAGCCCCTCAGAGTCCTCCTTTATGAAGGGGCCATGCTTTGGGGGAGGGAGTGCCTCTCCCAGGACCCAGAGTTGGTGAGTGGCCACTTTGGAATTTAAGCCCAGGCCCTTCTTCCCTTCTCTGCTTCCTGCCAGGCCCAGCTGCCTGCCCCAGCACACACATTCCCTGGGCACCCTGGTCTTCACTGCCAGGAGATGCCTGTTTTAGGCCTGGTTTGCTCCTATGGCTGCCATGCTGATTTTTCATTCTGCACATCATGTCTCATCAAAATGCATGGCGGTTCCACTCCTTGTGCTAAAGAGAGCCAGTAGTTTTGTCTGGCAGTGATGCCTGTCTGCTGCCCACAAAGGTGAACAGCCATTGTCTCTACTCACAGGGTGTTCAGAGTATAGTGGGACTGGTACACAAGAACCAGTGATCTCTCCAGGAGGTGCCACAGACATGGGTGAGGTGGCTACAGGGTTTCTATGCAGTCCTGATGGGATGGTCAGGCAGTGTGCGAGGCAGCAGGTCACCATCCCCAGGGTCCTGGGGACAGTGTGCAGGCAGGCATAGGAGCAGCCTTGGTGGGGTCCAGGACAGGCTGCCTGCCCTCCTGGTGAGAGGTGAGGATCAAGGACCTCGAGGCAGGCAGGGATATGGCCCAGTTTGCTTCCCACGCTCACTGGCAGTCCTGTGACTTGGGGTGCTGGGAAGGGTGTGGGGGTAGGAAGGGGAACTGGAGACAGGCCCAGTGGGAGGAATTGCCACAGATTCAGTGGGAGTTGTGGCAGAGATGTGAACTTGGGGAATTGGAGGTGGCAGTTAGAAAGTAAAGGGGGTTCGCAGATTTCTGGCATAGGCACTTGGTGCTGGGCAATGAAAATACAACAGCTTTTCTTAGTGTGTCCCTGCAGGCTGCTCAGAAAGGGTCAGGCAATGCCTTTGAGACATACCATGTTCTGGGGACAGTTCTGGACAGTAAGGTCCCTGGAGAGGCTTCGCTTTAAACCAGATACGAGTTGAACCCTGATTGGGTGCACAGACATGCCCATGGCAGCCAGCTAGAGCATGGCCCTAGGCAGAGCACTGGAGCCCAGGTCACGGCAAGTGGTTGTGTGCTCTGAGCAGGTGACAGTCCTTGTGTCCAGAGGTCTGGTTGGTCGCAAGCAGGGAGTGATCCCCCAGCCCCCTTCCTCAGCTAGTGTAAGCACTATCCAGGCATCCTGGGGTTCCTTGGTGGCTGCCTTATAGGCTCCTACTGTTTGCGAGCCTGTTGCTTATGTTGGGTGGGACTATGGCAGGACAGCCATTGAGCTTGACACCAGTCTGCTCGCTGCCCGCCCCTGGCTGGGCAGACCCTCGTTTTCCAAGCTTGCTTGGGTGGAGGTAAAGCTCACCATGACAGGTTGGTTCTCTGTTCTTTGTCTGAAGCTATACTCCTTGCTCCGTGTTTGGAGCTGTCTCGTACAATCGTTTTCCTTCGTTTCATGACAGTGAATCGAAGGGAATTTGTCTTCACAAGACCGAGGCTGAGGAGTGGCCAATCGGGTCTCACTGTTCAGGAAGGCATTCTGGGGTTGGCAGCAGAGCCCAGCTCATTGAGATCAGAAGGGGGCTTTGGGAGCAGTTGGTGCTGTTCTGAAAGTTGGCCCCTGCAGCAGGCATGTTAGGTCTGAGGAAGGAAGGAGGTGGGGGAGTGGATCTCAGCAGGAATGTGAAATGAGTGCCCTGGTGGAGTCAGTGTCCAGGCAAGGGATGCCTCTGGAAAGCGCTGGGCTAGCTGAAGAGGAAAGGGCAGCATCCACGGGGAAGTGTGGGGGTTTCACTGCAGGGTATCTGGGTGCTTTTTTTACACCGTGTCTGTTTTGTGGCACACGATCTTCAAAGTAGAAACAAGAGCAAAGACATTTTCAAAAATATTATTCACAGAATTGAAAATGGTGCAGGGTGTCTGTTTACCAGCCACCAAACCTGCAGGGCCTCCTTGGGTGAATGCTGCATAGAGGACATGCGAGTGACATGGCACGGTGCTGCTGTTTAGAGCCGCAGCCTTGCAGGATGATCACCTATTGCTTCTCAGCCCCACTCCAACCCGCTGAAGCTCAGCCAGGACTGGACGTTGACATAAGCTGGGTTTTCCTGGTGTTGGCCTGTCAAGACATGCCTGTTTCCGGCCTCCAGTTTGTTCCATGCTCCTCAGGCTTTCACTTGCTGACAGTAAGTGCCCAGTGTCCACGTCATCTATGACGTTACCCAGGACCAGACAGGGCTCATCCACCAGCACATCCCCTGGTGTCTGATGCCAGCTTGTCTTCAGCTCACCAAACACGGTTTCTTCAACCTGGTCATTCCACCACCCCAAAGCTATTGCACTAAGCCGTGTTTCTGGATCTTGTCTCTGTGACTGTGCCAGGCGTCTCTGCTGCACCAAGACTGGGGACTGCTAGTGTGCGGACACACTCAAAAATAGCCAGTAGCAGCTTGAAAAGACTGCTTTTGTATCAGGCCTGGCTTTGCCTTCCGTGATTGTTGCTGTAGGTCATAGAGCCAATCTGTGTAACTGGATGTCACCCTCAGACTCCTGTGCACCCCTCTCCCTCTCTGACTCCTGGCCACATGTGCCCCACGGCCTCCCCACTCCTCACACAGCCAACCTTTATATTGTCCCGCTTTGCTGCTGTTTCTGCTGCTCTCTCCTGAGTCTTGCTATTGGTCCCAGTGATTTGGGAGGCCAAGTTGGGAGGATCACTGAAGGCCAGGAGTTCAAGACCAGGCTGGAAAATAAAACAAGACCCTGTCTTTACCAAAATAATAATAATAAATAATAAAAAGTATAAACCAAAAAACTTAGCCAGGCGTGGTAGTGCCTGCCTGTAGTCCCAACTATTTGGGAGGCTGAGGTGGAAGGATACTTGAGCCCAGGAGTTCACAACTGCAGTGAGCTGTTTGTGCCATTGTGCTGTACCTGTGACAGAGTGAGACCTTGTCTCAAAAAACAAAAGAGAAAAGGAAGGTGGGAAGAAAGACAGGTATGCTCTTGAGGTGGGAGGGGCACAGGTGAGGCATCCTTCAGAAAAGAGGCCTGTGCAGCCACTTCTATCAGAAATGCTCAGTGACTCCTGGGGCCTAGCAGCTCCCTTCTCAGCGTCTGGGTTTGGAGAGCCTGCCCCTTGCCAGCCCCAGACCATGTGCACAGGGTCCTCCCAGCCTACCCTGCCTGGCTTCACCAGGACTCTGACCCTGCACCGTGTGTGAGCTGGTTCTCATCCTCCTGAACTAATAATTCTCATCTCTTGTGGCCCTAGTGACCTTTCCCCTTATTTTTCTGTTTCACCCATGGATGCCTGGTGAGCAGGAACCTCTTGCTGCCTTGTCGCCTCAGTTGAGGCTTCAGAAAGTACCCAGGGAGGTGGGAGCTGCAAGCATGCTTTTTGAATTGAGCAGGGGTAGGACAGTGTCGCTTTGTTTTTCTTTTCACATGAAGACAGATGTGTGCGCGTCTCAGCATTGAGTCTCCTTTCTGTGATGTCTTGAGGAATCACAGTTGTGTTGCTGCAGCCCCGTGTGCACAGTCCTCCTGTTTCCTGGGGTTGGTTGATTACTCTTTGGAGTGATCAGAATTATTTCTAGCACCAGCTGGACTGGGCCTATTCAGTTCACTCCGAGACAAGGTCCCCGAGCCCTGGCACACTCGCTTGTTTCTTTATCAGTAAGCCCAGTGTTGCTGACAGTTGGTGCCCACAGTGTGTATGTCATCTGTGATGTTACCCAGGAGAGGACAGCGCTTGTCCACCAGCAAATCCACTGGTGTCTGGTGCCGCCTTGCCTTCAGCTCACCAAGTACATTTCTTCAACCTGGTCATCCCACCACCTCAAAGCTGTTGCACGGAGACCAGGCAGGGAAGAGACCTCTCCTCCTGGGAAGAAGGCAGGCCATGAGCAGACCAGGGCAGCCAGTCCCTGGGAGCCACAGGCCAGGCCTTCCTAACAGATGCACTCCTGTTCCCGTCTTGCCCTGTGAATGTCAGGGGCAATGTGGGCTGCATTCAAGCTGGCTCCAGCTTAACTGACGCACGTGGCTCTTTGTCTCTGCGGAGCAGAAGTGTGATGAAAAACCTTTCATAGGATTCCATCTCTCAGTACAGAATTGTTGGTAAATGTTATTAAAGATAACGTTTCATGTTTCTGTCTTCTTTCTCCTCTTGTTCCCAGCTAGAAGGTGTTGAAGTTGGGGCTTCTCTCTGATCCCACATATAGGACCTGCGTTGTCCCACACAGGGTCAAACCCTTGCTTTGGGAGGGACTGAATGATGACTTCTCGTGGCCCCTTTATTTTACAGAGGAGAAATCTGGGTCCTACCATGCTGGCAGAGTTGGTGGGGATCCAGGCCACTCAAGAGAACAGGAACTAGGAACTAGAGACCAGCTGCCGCCGTAGTCTAATGCATACCTCCTTCATCATGTAGGGACTAGCCCCCCACCCCTTCGTGCCATGGTTCCCTCTTTGCTCCATGGTGACCACTTTTCCAGTCCCTTCTGTTTCATCATCCTGGTCACTCTCCCTGGCTCAGCGGCCTGTCATTGCTCTTTGTTGAGTGCCCCTTTGTTCATGCCTCTTTTGGACCTCAGCCAGACTGCTGTGCTGAGGACAGCACCTTGTTACCAGGAGCAGCTGCTCTGCAGGACCTGTTGGCCAGGGCCCCGCAGCATTGGACTCGCTGGTGTAACCAAACCTCTCTTCTCTGTTTGTGTTTCAGCGAGAATGCCATGAGGAAAGCTAGCGTGGCGCACAGTAAATCCAGCAACGATATGGAGAGCCATGTTCCTGAAGGCCAAGCCCCAAGTAAGACCTTAGCGGGTGGAGCCCCTCTGCCAGAGAGGCTTGGAAAGGAGAGTGTCACAGACTCTGGAATCCTTCTCTGGGGGGTCCTAGGGAGTGTGGGTGGGGTGGTTGCTCATTGATTGATCACAGGAAGTCGGGGTGGGGGCGTTGCACATTGGTTGATCACCAGGAGTCGGAGTGGGGTGGTTGCTCATTGATCACAGGCACAGCTGGCTTTGCCTGCAGCACTCTGGGTGCTCCTGTGTGTCCATGGTACAGGGAGGACACTTGGGATGCAGGCCCAGCCTCTGGCCCCAGACCTCACAGCCAGCACCTTCCATCTGTGGTGAGCCCCTGTGAATCCTACAGAGAGCTCACTTAGACCCCCAGTTGCTCCTGTGGAAGGGATCAGTGTCGTGAGCAAGAATCTCGTTTGTTCTCAGCCCCTCCGAGGGGTCCTTACCGAAGCCCCACAGTGCCCTGAGGCATGAGCCAGAAGCATCCTTGTCCCTTTTTGCTAAGTTATCTAGAAGAATTCATCCCGGGTGGAGTAGAGGATAAGGGTTTCTACCACATAGGCTCTCTCCCTGGGCCAGCACCACACTGAGGGCCTGATGTGACCACTTCCCTTCATCTGTGTGTGCTCCCTGGAACAGAACCGTTTTACCAGAAATGAATGAAACATACAAGCAGTTGTGTGCCCGTGTGTGTGCAAGATAGAGCTTCAAGAGCACAGGGGCTGAGGTGGGTGGAGTGGGCTCTGTCTATGCATGCATGTGATAAGCTTTTTCTTTAAGAGCATTATGTAATTCACACTTCAAGGTTTACGTGTCTGTGGTCTTTAGGATATTCACAGAGTTCTGCATCTGTCATCAAAATCTAATTTTGGAATATTCATTAATAAATAAATAAATAGAAGTGCAGCTTCACTGTGTTGCCCAGGCTGTTCTAAAACTGCTGGCCTCATGGCAGACCTTTTGCCTAGGCATCCCAAAGTGCTGGGGTCACAGGTGTGAGCCACACAGCCTAAGTTTACAACTTTTTTTTTTTTTTTTTTTTTTTTTGGTGACAGTGTCCCTGTAACCCAGGCTGGAGTGCAGTGGCATGATCCCAGGCCTGGGTCTACCAGCATGTACCCCCACACCGGGCTAATTTTTTTTTTTTTTTGTAGATACAGAGTCCCACTATGTTGCCAGGTTTTATCTATCCTCCTGCCTCCTAAAGTACTGAGATTACAAGTGTGAGCCACCATGACCAGTCAGCATTTTTTTTTTTTTTTTTTTTTTTTTTTTTTTTTTTTTTTTTGAGACTAAGTTTTGCTCTATCACCCAGGCTGGAGTGCAGTGGCGCCATCTTGGCTCACTGCAGCCTCTGCCTCCAAAGTTCAAGCATTTCTTCTGCCTCAGCCTCCTGGTTAGCTGAGATTACAGGCACATGCCACCATGCCCGGCTAATTTTTGTATTTTTAGTAGAGATGGGGTTTCACCATGTTGGGCAGACTGGTTTCAAACTCCTGACCTCAGGTGATCTGACTGCCTCGGCCTCCCAAAGTGCTGGGATTACAGATGAGAGAGCCACTGCGTCTGGCCCAGTCTGCATTTTTTAAAGGAACTTTGTAACTGTTAGCAGTCACACACTCCCCTTTCCTTCAACTCTCAGCCACCACTTACACTTTTCACTGGCATGGATTTTCCTATTCTGAATTTTCCATGTAAATACAATTGTACAGTCCATGTTTTTATTTTACAGCTGGCTTATTTCACTTAACATAATATTTTCAAGGTTCAAGGTCCGTGAAGCATGTTTGGTATGTACTTTATTCCTTTTTATTGTCAAAGATTCCATGTATGGATGTGTATATCACATTTATTATAGCCATTCATTAGTTGGTGGATAGATGGATTGTCTCTACTTTTTGCTTATTATGAATAAGCAGAATAACAGTTGATGTGTAAGTGTTTGTGGGGGCTGTGTTTTCACTTCTCTTGGGTATATACCTGGGGTAGTGTTGCCGGGTCATATGGTACCTCTGTGTTTAACCTTTTGAGGAATTGCTACGTGTTTCCCAAAGTAACTGCACTATTCTGAATTCTCACCAGCAGCTTAAATGAGGTTCCAGTTTCCCCTCATCCTCTGCAGTATTTGTTACCATTTATCTGTAGCCATTGAATTGGTGTCTCATTGCTTTGATTTGTATTTGACTAGTGACTAATGATGTTGAGCATCTTTTCATGTGCTTTTTGGTCATTTGTATATTTTCTTGGAAGTGTGTCTATTCAGATCCTTTGTCCATTTTTAAATTGGGTTGTTACTCTTTTCATTGTTGGGTTGTAATAGTTCTTTATGCATTTGGATGTAAGTCTCTTATTAGATATATAATTTGCAATTATTTGAGGGAATTTTTCTTTAAATTTAGGCAGAATTGCTCTGTTTCTCAGGCTGGAGTTTAGTGGTGTGATCTCAGTTTACTGCAACCTCTGTCTCCCAGGTTCAAGCGATTCTCCTGCCTCAGCCTCCCGAATGGGTGGGATTACAGGACTGCAGCACCACACCTGGCTAATTTTTGTATTTTTAGTAGAGATGAGGTTTTTCCATGTTGGCCAGGCTGGTGTTGACCTGGCCTCAAAGAACCCACCCTCTTCAACCTCCCCAAGTGCTGGGATTACAGGTGTGAGCCACTGTGCCTGGCCTATTTTGAGGGATTTTTTAATTTAAAAATTTAACAATTTTTGGCCAGGCGCAGTGGTTGACTCCTGTAATCCCAGAACTTTAGGAGACCAAGACTGGTGGATTGCTTGAGCCTATGAGTTCAAGACCAACCTGGGCAACACAGTGAGACTTTCACTCTTGACTTTTCTTTTTTTGAGACGGAGTCTTGCTCTGTTGCCCAGGCTGGAGGGCAGTGGTGAGAACTCAGCTCACTGCACCCTCTGCCTCCTGGGTTCAAGTGATTGTCCTGCCTCAGCCTCCCAAGTATCTGAGATTACAGGTGCCCGCCACCATGCCAGTCTAATTTTTGTATTTTTAGTAGAGAACTCCTGACCTCAATTGATCCACCTGCCTTGACCTCCCAAAGTGCTGGGATTACAGGCTTGAACCACTATGCCTGGCAAACACTGACTCTGGTCTTTTTGTCTCTGTTTTTTTAAAAAATAACATTTTAAATTGTTTTTGTTAGTTGGTATTTTCTTACAATTAAATGAACTTTTATAAGGACTTATTAAACTATCTCAGATTTTTGAAAGGCACACTTACTCATTGAGCATTGTTACTTACTTCATAACAAACTACCCCACAACTTAGGGGCTTAAAGCAGTGAGTTACTATTTTTCCTGCATCTGTGGGTCAGGAGTTGGGGCAGCTGGGATTACATGGCTGGGCCGTTCCCCCGGTCTCACTTGTGACTTCCCATGTGGCTGTTTTCCCTCCAGCCAGGCGGGAAGGCCATATAGCATTCACTCAAGTGGCTGCACGTCAACTTTCCTGACACGGCGTCCACGTGGTATCTTTAGCAGCATAGCTGGACTTTCCTACAACATGGCAGCTGGCTTCCAGGAGAAGGAAGAAATGGCAGCTGCCAGTCCTCACAGCTCCTAGAACAACACTTGGAAACAGTAAGTTCAAAGGCCAGTGCAGATTCAGGGGAGGGTAACTCACCTCCACATTTTGATAAGAGCAGCAGCCTGTAGGTACAGGCAGACCGTTGATCATCTTGGGAGCATCATGGAGACTAGCTACCACAGAGACCTTCCCACCACCTGAGGATTAAGCTTTCTCTCCCAAAGGAGGCGTCCAGCAGAACTCCTGCCCCTCTCCATGACAGCTTGCTCTGCCTTGGCCCCCAAATTACTGCAGCCCACACACTGTGCCTTAATGATTTTAGTCCATTTTTATCAAGCTGGTTCTAAATTCCTAACTCCAGGAAGAAGCTCTGTCTAATTGGAAGACAAATATTTATAAGAGCTGTGTTGGAAATGTTCTACATCATTTTTGCAGAGGCAGACATCTTACTGGGATATTGTTGTCTGGTGGCCATCTTTATACTTACTGCTCAAGCTCCACGTGGAGGGAATGCCAGCTAGTGCTGTGAGGGTCAGCTCAGCAGGTGGACTGTGGTAGGACACGCTCTGGGTCAGATGCAGCCTGGGAACACTTGTTACGTGCCCCTGCTCCCTGAGACCCTGTTGTAACAACTGTGAATGAATGTAAAACGTGAAACCGTGAGCAGGGAAGAGGATAGGAAGGAGTAATTTCTCTGTGTTTCCAGATCCCAAGAAACTCTGGGAGGTTGTGGGTCATGGAGGAGGAGGATGACCCTCCATTGCAATCCTGGCAGGCTTCCGAGTCCAGAGGTGCCCATCACAAAAGAAACCAGGCCGCTAATGGGCACCTCAGGCTGTCTAGTGTATACCCCAAAGCAAGGAAAGCTTTGCGTGTACCTGTCTTAAAGGAATTAACCAAATTGTCTGGAGTGAGCTCATGCCTTCAGTGTGGGTGTTAGCACCCCAAGTTAAAGCCCTCCTTATCCTCTCATTGCCTGGCTCCAGTTCTCACAGCTGGACCCCATTTGTGCACTCTACAGTGATGTCTGCCTGCAAGGCCCTGTTCTGCATGCCTCATGCGTGTGAACTCATTTGATCCCTACTCAGCTGCAATACCATTCATTCCAGTTTACAGGCAAGAAAACTCAGGCATGAAGATACTAATTGTTTTGCTCAGGATGTCACTTTGCTGATGTCAGAGCCCACGCTCTTAGTCACATCTCTTACTGACTCCTGAATCTTTGAAAGCAAAAGATACCCAACACTCACCTTAATTTCTAAACACCTTAATTTCTATGGGTGGGACTACTCTCTGTCTAAGGGAGACTCAGGGATACAAAAATAGCTATGCCTGGGGGTGATAGGCGATACTGATAACGGCATCTCCAAACTTTCCAGCCAACTTCCTGAAGGGAAGGTTCAAGAAGATTTGGTACCTATTGAATGACACCTCTGTGTCAGCACCTAGAGGGACAGTGTGGAGATATATTTACTGGAACTGGATGTATTTCTGGACATTTGCTTACTTGGCCATTTAAAATTAAATACCTATCTATTTTGCACTTAACATAGCATTATGGAAAAGTAGTATGTGTTTCTGGTTTACAGTTTGGAAACTATTTGTACAGAATTGAACCCTGATTAGAGAACAAAGGTGAAACTCAGGGACTAGGGAGGCTGAGACGGCATCATAACGGGGCAGCCACTTTGGAATTTATCAGAGAGGAAGGCCTGGGCTGAGCCACCAACCAGCTAGAATCAAGGGACAAAAAGGCCCAACTGTTCCCCAGGAGAGCAAGAGAGGACAGAGATGCTCACATGCCTCTGATGAATGGAGATATTTTTCTACCTTCAGCTTTTTATTTATCTATTTATTTTTTTTGTCAGGGTGTTGCTCTGTTGCCCAGGCTGGAGTACAGTGGTGTGATCATAGCTCACTACAGCCTCAAATTACTGGATTCAAGTGATCTTTCCACCCCAGCCTCCTGAGTAGCTGGGACTATAGGTGTGCACCACAATGCCTGGCTAATTATTTTCAACTTTTTTTCATAAAATTAACTCAAAATGGGTCAAAAATGTAAATTTACAAGCTAAAACTATATGTTAGAGGATAGCAAAGGCATACATCTTCATGACTTTGGATTAGGCAACAGCAGTTTCTTAGATGTGATGCCAAAAAAGCACATGCAACAAAAAACGTAGATAAATTTGACTTCATCAAAGTTAAAAATTTGTACGTCATAAGACATTGTCAAAATAAGGAAAACAAGAATATATTGGCAACTCATATATTAGGTAAGGGTTTAATATCCAGAATACATAAAGAACTTCTCCAACTCAACGCCAAAAAAAAAAATGCAGCTGAAAAATGGGCAATATATTTGAATAAGTATCTCCAAAAAGATGAGATAAAAATGGCCAAGAAGTACATGAAAAGACGCTCAGCATCATTAGGGGATTGCAAATAACCACAATGAGATGCCGCTTCGTACCCATTATAATGGCTGTGATTTAAAAAAAGATAGACAATAATAAGTATTGACAAAGATGTAGAGAAATTGGAATTCTCTTTTTTCTCGTGATGGAGCCCCTCTCTGTCACCCAGGCTGGAGTGCAGTGGCATAATCTTGGCTTACTGCAGCTTCCACCTCCCAGCTTCAAGTGAGTCTCCTGCCTCAGCCTCCCGAGTAGCTAGGACTACAGGCACACACCACCTAGCTAATTTTGTATTTTTCCTAGAGACAGGGAGGGGGGGGGGCCTCTTCGTGTTTGCCAGGCTGATCTCGAACTCTTGACCTCGGGTGATCCACCCATCTCGGCCTCCCAAAGTGTTGGGAGTACAGGTGTGAACCACCACACCTAGCAGAGAAACTGGAGTTCTCATACATTGCTGGAGAGAATGTGAAATGGTACAGCTGCTGTGGAAGACAGTATGACAATTCTTCAAGAAATTAAATGTAGAGTTACCGTATGACCCAGACGTTTTCTACTCTTAGGTATATACTCAAGAGAAAAGAAACCAAGTCCACACAAAAACATAACACAGACTGTTGTAGCATCATAACATCATTCCTAATAGCACAAAGTGGAAACAATCCAAATGTCTACTAGCTGTTGAATGGATGAACAGTGTGTGGAATTTCCACACAATGGAAAATCATATGGCCACACAAAGGAATGTATGACTGATAGATGCTACAACATGGATGAAGCTTTAAAGCATTACGTAAATGAAGCAGTCACAAAAGACCACGTTGCGTTTTTATAAAATTTCCAAAGAGGCCAGGCACAGTGGCTCACACCTGTAATCCCAGCACTTTGGGAGGCCAAGGCAGGCAGATGATGAGGTCAGGAGTTCGAGACCAGACTGGCCAATATGGTAAAACCCCATCTGTACTGAAAATACAAAAATTAGCCGGGCATGGTGGTGCACAGTTGTCATCCCAGCTACTCAGGAGGTTCAGGCAAAAGAACCACTGGAACTCAGAAGGTGGAGGTTGCAGTGAGCCAAGATTGCACCACTGTACTCCAGCCTGGGCTTAGAGCAAGACTCCATTAAAAAAAAAAAAATGCCAAAGATGGATACTCTCTATAATAGCATGTTTGTTTCCCATGGCTGCCATAACAAGATACCATAAAGTTGGAGGCTTCTATCTCTGGGTCCATGGCTTTGGCCTCTGAGCCCCATGACTGCTCTCATGGTCATCTTTCCTTTTCTTAAAGAGTAGCACGTGTTTGAGACTGAGTAGTTTTATCAGCCTATTTTCTGCCTCTGAATTTTGGGAGTTCTTTGATTTTGTCTAGTCTCTAAACTTTCTATGATTTTGTCTAGTCTCTAAACTTTCTAGTCCAAGATGGCAGTGTTTCTTCTCATAGAACATTCTAAAATCCTTGTGGAATTTCTGCGTATATGATGGAATTCATGGCGTTAGGTTTCTCCACAGATCTTTCCTAGATAATTTAGTTTCTTTGCCTCACTTCTGTGAGATGATTGAGGGGATTCATGAGTCACATGTTAAATATCTTTGGCACTAGGAAAATTTGCAAGGCATGTCACACCGTTGGCATTCTCTACAGAACACGCTTTCCTAACTGGATCTCCTAGTTTTAGTATTCTGGTTTTTTCCAATGTGAATAGCCTGAGAATTTCCCAAATCATCAAGTCTAGGTTCTTTTTGGCATAACAGTTCTTCCCTCAGTTTATCTATTTTGTTGTACTTTTATTCTTTACAGTACCTCAATTTATCTCTTGCCTCTTACATTTACTATAAGTGGGAAAAAGAAACAAAGCTTGAGTCTTGAGTGCTTTGATTGCAAGTCTGCTCAGCTAAATGTGCAAGCTCATTGCTTGTGATTCTGCCTTCCACACAGCTGTAGGACACAATCCAACTAAATTTTTGCTATTCTATAGCAAAGAACATCTTTGCTCTAGTTTCCTGTAACATGTTCCTTGTTTCCTCTGTGCCCTTAGAATCACCTTTAATGTTCATGTGTTTACCAACATTCTGTTTGTGACAGTATATGTATTCTTGAAAATAACACAGGCTTTCTATTAACTTCCTCAATTCGTTTAAGGCAGAGTGTGGGTGACAGAGTCTTTAACATCCACGTATCTACCAACAGCCTCTTCAAGGCCACCTAGGCCTTTTCTATCATGGTTTCTCACAATTCTACCATCACCACTTTATTATCCAATTTCAAAGCCACTGCCACATTTTAGGTACCCCACTCCTGGTAGGAAAAAAATGCATATGTTTCCTGTGACTGCTCTAACAAGTTCCTACAAACTTGATGGCTTAAAAGAACAGAAATTTAATCTCTCACAATTCTGAAGACCAGAAGTTCTCAAAGTCAGTACCATGGGCAAAAATCACAGTGGCAGCAGGAAGGCTATAGTAGAGGAACCTGTTTCTCACATCTCTCAGCTTCTGGTCACTGCTAGTACTCCTTGCCTTGTGGCTGTATCACTCCAGTCTTTCAAGGCCAGCGTCACTGAGTAGATTCTTTCTATATTCCATCTTCACATCGTCTTCTCCTGTGTGTGTGTGAATTTCTGCCTCCCTCTTATGTGGCAATTGCACTTAGGGTCCACCTCTATAACACTCTGTCTCAAGATCTTTAACTTCACCACACCTGCAAAGACCCTTTTCCCAAATGAGGTAACATTTACAGGTTTCAAGGAATAGGACCTGATCTCTCTAAGTACCGTTATTTAGCCTACTTCAGGTAGAAAGTTGATGAGTGATTGTCAAGGGCCAGAGATGCTGTGGGGGAAATGGAGTTTTCATTTGGCGTGATGAAAATATTCTAAAATGGGACTGTACATAGTGGCTCACGTCTGTAATCCTGGCACTTTGGGAGGCCTGGGCAGGTGGATCCCTTGAGGTCAGGAGTTTGAGAGCAGCCTGGCCAATATAGTGAAACCCTGCCTCTACTAAAAATTCAAAAATTAGGAGCTGTGGTGCACATCTGTAGTCCCAGCTACTCAGGAGGCTGAGGTAGGAGAATCGCTTGAACCTGGGAGGTGGAAGTTGCAGTGAGCTGACATCATGCCACTGCACTCCAGCCTGGCTACACAGTGAGACTCCATCTCAAAAAAAAAAAAAAAAGGAAAAAGAAAAAAAAAAGAAAATGTTCTAAAATTGATTTTGATAGTGCTGCACAATTCTGAATGTAATACCAAAAAACCAATGTATGGCATGCATTAAGTTGGTGAATTGTGTATTAGCAGACTTATTAATATATATGTTAATGGAACCAGTAAAGGTGATGGATGACAGGTCTGTCTGCTTGATGACCAGGTCAGGACAGCATGATTTTCTTGGGTAGAGGGCACTGCTGGGGCTGCCCAGTTCCTGCTTAACGAAATCCCACACTTGGACAGAACTGGAACAGAGGCAGTGGAGCAGGCTGTCTGGGAGGCATTGGCCATGTTCTTAGAGAAGGCTCTCCATGTAACTTCCTTCAGGGAGCCAGATCCTTGGGCCACTCGGCCTGTCCACGGTCCAGGTTCATCTCAGCTCTGTGAGGGTGCACTTGTTGGTGTTAGAGCATCTTGTGTGTGGTCAACACGCCCCTACTCAAATGTAGGAGAACACAGGGCATAGGAAACCCTTGAAACATGCATGTGATTTTCTCATCACAGTTCTGAGTCCAGGCAGAGCTGCTTTGGGTAAGTGGGGCACCCCCGCCCCGGGAAGCCCAAGTCCATAACACAAAGGCTGCCCCTCAGAGGAAGGGCTGGCTTGTGGGCACTGCTGGCTTCCCACCACCAGCTGGGCCTCAGCCCTCGTGGCATTCCTGTTGAGCACTGCAGGGCACCCAGGGGGCCGTGGCATCAGGGATCCTGCTGCAGGCATACCTGTGCTGCTCACATGGGGCCCATGTCCCCGCTGTGAAGGATGAAGAGCAAGGTCCTCAGGACATGTGTCCTCAAAATACCTTGCACTGCACCACCCATCAAGAGTGGGCCTGGTGGCTGGCAGGGCCAGGCAGTGAGTGCCTCCCTGTGCTGCCTGCCACTCTGGGCATGGGAGGTACTTGAGGTACTGCAGCCTTCTGGTGATAAGAGGTCCCCCCTTTCTGTGCACTACCCCATCATCTGTGATTATTATAATTGTTTCTGTCGGTAGTTGTCACTGTGTATACTTCTCCATGAACCTGGGCCCGCTGTCGTCTGAATGCTGTCAGCCTTGGAGCTGGCACTGTCCAGTCTGGCCCTGGTCAGCCCAGACCTCAGTTATCCTTGTCTCACATACTGTCCTGGTTCATCCTTCAGCTTCCTGGCAAAGTTCCTGCTCCCTGAAGCAGGAAGAGGCTGAGATTAATGCCAAGGAAGTGGGGCCACGGGCCTGGGAGGACTGTGCTGTCGGGTGAGGGTAGCACTGACCTGGCTACTCCGAGACACAGCTGTGTTGTGGTGGGAGGGTTGGTGTGGGTGTGGCCACGGCACTCTAAAGATTGCTCTCTGAGGAGAAAGGTGAGCCTGGCCGGACCCCTGTCAAGGCTGCTATGTCAGGGCAAGAGGACAGTGTCTTGCCCCCAGGAGCATGCAGTCTGGGCAGGAGACCCAGAGTGATCTTGTGTTTCGAAGGCAACTCCAGCCCAGCCAGGGGACCAGGAGGCTCTCCCGCCGCCAGGGAGGTGTGTGCGGTTCTGCCAATGCCTCTCTTCCAGGGCAGTTGCCAGGTCCCAGGATGGGCAAGAGTCCTTGGCTGCCCAGGAAGGTCCCTGAAGCAGCAGGGGCTGGGCTAGGGGCCAGGGACTGGGAAGAAATGCCTGATAGCCGGTGAGGAACAAGGTGCACACATGTGACTTGGAAAGAAACAAGCTTTATTTTCAGTTTTCAACAGGTAGAGTGATACTTCATCATATGCTTTTGTGTGAATAGCAAATAGCAAAATATTAGAATGTAAACAGTTTTGTCAGTTTAGAGATCAAGTCCTTTTTTCTTCTTGAGTGTTACCTGTCTTGGAATTTAGCTGGGTTTAAAAGTAGTGGAATTATCAGGAAATTCTAGAGAGAGCCAGTCTCCAGTTGCAGGTAGGTGTGCCTGGCACTCACCAGCTGCGGGCACAGATGCAGGCGTCTCAAAGCACCAAGCGTTACAAATGCCAGTTCTGCAGAACCTGCAGCCTCTTCTGCCACTTGGCAAAGTTGTTCTTCAGGGTCTGCTTCAGCGTGGGCAGAATGGCACATGCTGCCACAGGCTTGGGGCTCAGAAGCAGGCTGGGGGTGGATAGAGAGACTGTCACCTTCAGTGTCCCCAGGAGTGGAGCGTGCTGGGAGTAGGGTCTGTATGGCCCTCACTGGGACCCAGTGAGGCCACGGCCGCCTCTGCTTCTGCGCTGCCACCCCTCCACCACTCCCTGTCTACGGCCCAGGTGGCAGGGTTGCCCCGCTGTTCCCACATCCATGGGACTTATCGTTTCTTGGAGAGGCTCTTGGTGGAGACCTTGGGGAACTGAATGGCTTTTTGGTCCCTGGATGAAGGAAGAGTCAGCAATGAGCCCTAAACAGGCCCCAGGGATGAGGCACGGGTGACTGGACACTCACCTGGAAGAACTAGATCCAGCCTCCTTTGGGGCCGCCTGGGGCCTCTGGCTCTTTTCCCTTGGGCTGCAGCTTTGGGTCCCCTGGTACTAATATTACTCGGACTTGGGGTACTGCCGCTGAAAGACAGGGACATCAGCACAGCCACCCCCACCACCCAGGGCCTCACCTCTTGGGCCTGCTGGATGTTGACATTCCACAGCTGGCAGATGAGAACTTCACACTGCTGAAGTGTGGTGGGCTTTCATAGGTGCGGCTGCAGTGTCACTGGAGGGTGTGCTCCCATCACCTCCCAAGCCCAAGGGTTGTGTGGCAAGTACCCCCAGCCTGCTCTGAACACAGCAGCCAGTACCATCAGGGCTGCTGCAGCTTCCCCATTCAGTCAGCAGCCTCATGGCTGAGGCATAAAGGACATAGCCCAGGGCAAGGAGCAGTGCCAGGGAGGGCCGAACTCAGAACAGGGAGGCCTCAAAGGCGGCCAGCAGCAGCCAGAGCATCATCTGGTAGCTACCCAGGAGGTGCAGGCTGAACCTGGGGTCATGGGAGTGGCTGGTGGCCAATCTCTACCCATGGGGCTTACCAGGTGCCTGCTGGCCAGCGCAAGCTCGTGAGATGGTAGAGAGAGAAACTGCTGAGGAAGTCGTCCCAGGAATGCAGAGTCACCCACCATCTGGCCTGCAAACTGATGCATCAAGGCAGGGAGGCCTGGGATGGTGGCATCACAGGACAACAGTGCCCCACCCCCACAGGCCACCCTGGGACTGCACCCTGGACAGGAGCATCCAGAATCCTCTGAAGAAGCCAGGTTCGTTCTGCCCAGTCATTGCAGTCGATGGCAGACGACCACCAGAAGAGTGCACAGACCAAGCTGGCAATCTCGTAGTCTAAGATGGACTGCAGCTCTGGGTTCCCCTGGTACTAAAATTTCAAACCTTGACAGCACGTTGATGATTTAGAAACCCAGGCTGCAGGGACAAGTCAGAAAACACAGCTCACACACAACTCAGAGGAGCGGAGCTGCCTCTGCTCACAGGGGAGGAGGGAGCTGGGGACAGGTCAGGGCCCAACCCATGCACCTCTGGGACAGGGACCTCTAAGCTGGTACTGACCCAGGTCTGGGAGAATGAGTCCATCCTCACCCGTGATGCCCTGGAGGAGCTGCTTATTTTCATTCTCATTCTGGGTGGTGCCCCAGGCGAGTGTGAAGTGTGTGGGCTGAACTTACTGAGTTGCCAGAGAGAAGCGCCTCTGCCCTCAGCATCAAGGTGAAGGGAGGGGAGTGGTCTTCACCCCACAGGCCTCTAACAGTGCCAAAAAGGCGATGGGGGTGTGGCCCTGCCTCCCACAATACTGGCTCCATCTGAGTGGGGCCTGGGTCTGGCACTTGGCTGATCACAGGCTGAGGGGGAACGAATCCTTTGAGGAAGGGGACCCTGATGGCTGTTTGTACCGGAAAACAGCCATAGTTTGTACCTGAAATATCTGGCGCAGGTACTCCAGGGCCACTTCCAGGTGGTACTCTGTTTGCTGGACACCATCCTGCCCCATATTGTCCAGGTCATTGGCTGGGTAAGAGCCGTTGGGGTTCATGGGGCCAAAGCCCAGTCAGGACAGGAAGGAGCAGCTGTAGGGCGCTCTCCACACTGGTCCAAGATGGACTTGACCGTGTGCTTGGTCTGCATAATGAGCTGAGCAAGGCGCAGGGCCTATGTGGGAGGTGCAGGCAGGTCACTGACAGACTGGCCTGTGCTGCCACCCAGGTAGGCCGGCTGGAGGCCGCAAGACCAATCCGCAGCCAGACCGCTGAGTGCCAGGAGGAGCAGCTTCTGCCAGGGAACTTTTAAAGACTAAAGGATGATCTTCTAAATGTTAAATATTCCGAACAACACTGCCTTTGTTATCAGGAAAAACCAGACTTTACTGAAAAGGGGGAAGGAGATACAGCCTTAACCCTAAGCCCAGCCTTGACCCTTCCCACCAGAACACAGCACTCTGTGGGGACTGTTAAGTCCCATGGCTCCAGGGTCCCTGAGGATGGGCACTGGTGATCAGTCACCAGGATGTGGGCCTCTGGCACAAATATCAGAGTGTACTGACAGTCCTGGACCTCCAGGCTGTAAACGTGGCTCTTCACCTCGAAGGACGCATCAGTGATTGCTGGCAGCCACAGTGACAGGGCTGTGAAAAGTCAGTGCTGGTGGTGGAGGGATGACAAGCTCTGGCTCCAGGAACAGCTGCTCACCTGGAAGGCAGGAGACGAACCTGGTGCCCACCCAGGGGCACCAAGTACCCAGCTGCTGCCTGCAAAACTTTGGGTGGTCCCTGAGGTGTCTGGGGAGCCATGACTCAGGGGTGTCATCCTGAGGCCCTGGGTTGTAGCGTCTCCCATGCAGTAGGTGGCTGACATAGGGAGGGCGGGTGGGGTAGCTGGTGGCTCACCGAGCCCCCAGCAGTGTTTACAGGTGGCAAACACCAGGAGGAGTGACAGAAGCCAATGCCCAACCCAGTCAGGATGAACACACAGCAGAGACCTGGCTCACCACCTGAGGCAGCTGCCACAAGTCACCAGCAAGAAAGTGGGGCCACAGCTTGGACTGTGCAGCTCCCCACTATGGGCACACCTGCAGTCCCTCGCTCAGTGCCTGGTGGTTGCAGGGCAGGCGGGGGTGCAGCCAGTCTCACACTTCAGGGTGCAGATGTGTCCCAGGAGTCTCCACAGCACCCTTTGCTGGGGCCCACTCTGAGCACGTGGTTCCCTTCTGCAGACCTGCCACCCACCAGCTAAGGTCCTGGCCTGGTCTGGCTGGGTCAGGGTCTGCCAGACGGGTCCAGACTGAGGACTTACCTGGATTATCTCGGTCACTGTTGGGCTGGGCAAAGACTTTGACCACTGGAAACATCATGAGTGCATGTTTGGGGCTGACCAAGTCTGTGCAGAGCTCGTGGTTCAGGAAGACCACGAACGGCTTTGTGTACATCAGCAGATTATCCTGGACAGAGAGTGCCCTGGGGACTGAGGTGGCAATTTGGGATCAGCCCTCTCAATGGGGGCAGGGGCTGCACCACTCCGTGCCCATAAGACCGCTGCTCGTCCCTGGACTTCCAGACTCTCTGGCCAAGGTGATAAGATGTCATAGATGGTAGCTTAGAGGGCTGTGGGTGGGCACAGAGAGCAGGCCAGATCTGGGCAGGTGACACCCAGGCCCTCTGAGGACACTGTATTTTTGGCAAGGCTGAGGCCCGTTTCCAAGAGGAATGAGGCCACCATGGTAGAGGCTGGCTCAGCCTGTGGGGGCCAATGGACGATCCCCCAGAGGATCCAAAGGGGAAGGGCTTGGGCAAGAAGAGAAGAGGTTAGTGGGCACCCCAGGTGCCACGTTAGCCTGGAGGTCTGCCATGAGGATCAAGCAGGGGATGAGGGCAAGACGGCCACTGCTGTACTCTCCTCTGTGCGGGTGAGGGTCAAGGGATAGTTTGGGTGTTGCTGAATGTTTATCTGGACCAGAAGTGGGAGGGGACAGGGCAGGATGGGTCACTGGTGCACTGCTTCCATGAGAAAGCAGTTTCAGGACCCGGCAAAGTTGAGTCTAGGAAGGGCTGGTCTGTGCTTCACTAGGGAAGGCCTGGGAGAAGACCACAGGAGACCACTGGGGCCAGGGCCAGGCTGACCCCAAGATAGGCAGCTGGCTTGGTTTACTGGCCCACAGGAACAACATCCATCCCCAGGAGCCAGTGGCATAACTGTGAGGAGAGAGGCTGAGGCTTATTTTTCCAACGCACCGGGAGTCAATGGAACTGTCACTGCCGGGAGCCTGCTTGTTGGAGTATGCTGCCATGGCTACAGGTAGGTCAGCCACATCTCCAGGACCTGTGGGAGGGGGCGTGAGCTGAGGGCCCAGTGGCTGGGGGCCAAATCCTTTGGTGGCTTAGAGTCCCTGTCCCAGCTAGCAGCTGGGTGGGGCTGGCTCTTCCTCCATCCCCCAGAGGGTGCAGGAGAGATGTGCACAGCCCTGTGATGTTTGGCTCTGTTGGTGGCCGTTTAGAAGCCAGGGCCATGGGTGGGCTTTTCCCAGCCCAAGGGGCTCAGTGCTCCCTGGACAGGTAAGGGTAGGAACCTGCCTGGCACCAGAAAGCTGGGACAGGGCAGGGCTTTCCAGTACCTGAGGGTTTGCTTTGGAAACTAAAAGAACCATGTGGCCCTCCAACAGCCCCCTCTTCTCCACCTCCTCTATACTTGTTCTCATTTGCCACACGGGACCACTCTCATTAGGATACATAGAGAACACAGACATGTATGTAACACGGCAATACTCAAAAGTTTTGAACGATGTGTCCAGGGGCCAGTGGCCAAAGCAATGCTGCATGAAAAGGTCAAGTTTTTGCTGGACAAACGTTGGGACAGGGCCTTGCAGGAAATAGGGTCACCTGCTGCTTGCCCGGTAAGGAGGTCCTGCTCACAGATGATCCCAGGGCTCCCATCAAGGAGGGTCAGCTCTGCCAGGGGAGAGCACTGGGGATCTCCAGGAGGTCAGAGTTGGCTTCAGCCCCTGTTTCTCAGAGGAAGAAATCAAAGTTCAGAGAGGCCAGTGAACATCCCAAGGAGACACAGCACATAGGCGCCTGAGCCAGCGCAGCTCCCACATGCTGCTCATCTCAGTCCTACACAGACAGCCCACTTTGGTGGGCCTGGAGTCAGGGCCACACCAGCTCTTCTGATAGGAGTAGGGAGGAGCTAGAGATGGCAGCATGATGAGGCCTCTGGCCAGTCTGGCAAGAGAGAGGCTCTGGGAGCCCGCTGGTCGGGGTGATGAGGCACATGCCTAGCCCTCCAGAGGCCTCAAGTGCTCTGTGAGCAGGAGAGGACTTACCCTGTTCGCTATGCCCTGGGGTGAGATCCTTGTGGGCAATAGCTGAGGAGGGGAAGGCAGGGGAGACAAAAGTGGCGGGAAGCCACAAGGGTCACCCACCCTTTGAACTCCTCCAGGGACCTGGTGGCATGGAAGTGGGTGAGGTCTGCTCTGGCTTCAGGCTGTTTCTGAAAGCATGCAGGTGCTTCAGCAGCAGGCACACCAGCAGTGCTCCTCAGTGGGCCTGAACCACTGCTAGGTGGAGGAGGAAGGGTCAGGGTTGGGAAGGGCTGCTGATCCACAGCATTCATTCTCCAGGTCTGACCACATCCCACCCCGGGCTGGTGGCTTTGCCTCCCCACGGGAGGCACGAGCCAGGCCAAGAGTGGGAGCACCCTCTGGGGTACCACTGTGCCTGGCACTCAGTGGACGTGCCTTGCACTGCTTGGTCTGAACTATGACCAGCTTGTGATACGGAAGTACTTGGCCCAACACCCACAGAGCCCACCCTGCAGGGGGCTCACTAAGACACACATCTGCAGGGGATCTCCTAGCCCTGCTTCTACACCGCTGTGCACCCGCAGTGGGTGACACAGGCCACAACTCTCCAGGCTGTGCCCTTGGGCACTGCTTGATCCCCAGGGTAGGAGAAGGCCAGCATCATCCTCAATCTCTGGATCCAGGGTCTCCCACCGGCCTCCTGAATGTGTACAGAAAGCACAAGGAACCCAGGTACGGTGCCTCAGACGTGTAATTCCAGCACTTTGGGAGGCAAAGGCAGGAAGATCACCAAGGCCCGCAGTTTGAAATTAGCCTGGGTAATACAGGGATACCTTGTCTCTACAACAAATTGTTAAAAGTGAGCTGGGTGTGGTGGTGCACACCTGTAGTCCTAGTGACTCAGGAGGCTAGGGTGAGAGGATCACTTGAACCCAGGAGTTCACAACTGCAGTGAGCCAGGATCGTGCCACTGCACTCCAGCCTGGGCGACATAGGAAGACCTTGTTCAAAAATAACCCAGTGGCTTCGCTTATCTCCCAAATTCTTTCCACCTCCTACTCTTCCTGGACACAGCCAGACAAAGGCTCAGTCCAGCCCTGGGCATCACTCCGTTGCCGATGGATTTGTGGTCAGGAAAACCCTCAGAGGAGCACAGTCAAGCATGTAGGCCAAACTTTTGATTTGCAACCTATAAGCAGGGTCCTGGAGAGCGAAGCTGAGAGGAAAGCCTTTTTGCTGGCCATGGACTTCTGGTTGCTCAGTATTGTAAGGGCAGGTGGGAGCATCCAGTGGATGAGAGCAGGGGAATGGGGTACTAAGGGCAGGATTGTGAGTCTGAGTGGACATGCTCACCTCTCCACGTTTGTCCCCCAGCCCTTTGGGCCTCAACACATCTGTGCTGCTGAGGCTGGTGCAGGGCGCGGCTTCTGGGTGTATCCTGGGATGATGCAGACCCCACAAGGGACACTGCCCACATCACCATCCACTCAAGTCTCCCTGTCAGGAAAACGTCCCCACGGGTCCAGGTGGCGCCCCACAGATCAGTGGCTGAGTCTGAGGATGGAGCTATGGGGTGGGAGGCATTTTCCTTTTTGAGACAAGGTCTGTCACCCAGGCTGGAGGGCGGTGGTGTGATCTTGGCTCATCATAGCCTCTGCCTCCTGGTCTCAAGGGATCCTTGCACTTCAGCCTCTGGAGTAGCTGGGAACACAGGCACACACCACCACACCCGGATAATTTTTTTTTTTTTTTTTTGTAGAGACAGGTCTTGCCGTTGTTGCCCAGACTGGCCTCAAACTCCTGAGCTCAAGCAATCTGCCTGCGTCAGCCTCCCAAAGCACTGGAATTACAGGCATGAGCCATGTGCCAGACTGTTTACTTCTAGTTATCTGTATCTTCAAGTCTTTGGGCAACAAATTTACGTTGTTTTGGAAGGAAGAGCTGGGCACGGTGGTTCACGCCGGTAACCCCCAGCACTTTGGGAGTCTGAGGCAGGCAGATCACTTGAGGTCAGGAGTTTGAGACCAGCCTGGCCAAAAAAGGTTGAAAACCTGTCTCTACTAAAAATACAAAAATTAGCCTGGTGTGGTGGCATGCGCATGTACTCTCAGATACTCAAGAGGTTGAAGCGGGAGAACTGCTTGAACCCAGGAGGTGGAGGTTGCAATAAGCCAAGATGTGTCACTGCACTCTAGCCTGGGCGACAGAGGGAGACCCCTCTAAAAGGAAAAAGAATAATAAAAAGGAGAAAAACATGGAATATAATAGCTGTACCTATACCGCCCGACTACAAGGGCACCAGCTGGGTAGGAAGTTAGACCGGGGTCCTTCTCCAGTTTCAGCCATGGCCCTCCCTCTGATCCTGGACTGGGATCCTGAATCTCGACATTGTCCCTGCAGCTCAGGGGAGGGGACAGCCTCCACGTGGGAACTAGAAACTTGCCTTACCTTGCTGGCGCACTTGACTTACCTCACCTGGTCCTTCCAAAGGGTCTGGCGGGCTCACTGTCTGCCCCTGAGCCTGCCTCTGCCCCTGGCAATCAGGTGGAACTCTCTCAGGCTATTTTCTTACAGGTTTGCAGAGCTAAACTCCCTCAGCTCTGCATCTGTCCTGGGCCATGTTCCCCATGGAGTCTCTGGCCACAGTCACACTTGGTTGGTTCTTAAGGATGTGTCCCCAAAGCCCCACCATTTCCCACTGGGCTGAGCCTCACAGCACCTCAGCAAACCTGCCTGGGCCTTGCTGGTCACCCTTCCCGCCATGGGGTTTGCCACCAGCTTCCTAGACACTCCTCTCTCTCCCTGGCCCAAACCCTCAGGTCCTTCCCTTTGCAGTGGTTCCTGCATAATGGGGGTGTCCCTGTGTGCTGTGGCCACCATCCCAGCCCGCCGGCACTTGGGGGCCAACACGTTTTCTCATCTTGTGCTCAAATTCTCATTCACTGGTGTGCTCCTTCCCAGGTGAACGGGACAGACGCGGGGCTGCGAGCACAGCTCATCTCCAGCTCTCACAGACTGGTTAATTCTGCCATCCCTGAAGTCCCCTACAGGTCTGAACTCCGCTTCACTGACCTCAGATCCATCAATGCACTTGTCATTTCTGCCTATGCAGTCCCAGTCCTATGAGGTTACCACGTACTCTCATTTGCCCCTGGAGGTGTGTATGAATGGCCAGGGCTCCCCAGGTGAAGGCTGGCGTGCCCCAGCTGGGCTAAGTACTGACAGCCTCTGTGGGCTATAGGGTCAAGCCCCAGGTTCTTCCCACCCCACTGCCTCACATGCAGGCTGTGGGTCACAGCACCTCCAGGCTGGGTGACAGATACTTCTGAAAAAGGCAGAAACCACACCACCCAGAGGTCCCAGGCCTCTGTATCTTCCGAAGTGCCAAAGCCTGCAGAGCGGGGGTGAACGTGACCACTGCAGAGGTCTGATGACTCTAGCTCTTCAAACCAAGGCCAAGCACAGGGCCTCCAACGCCAGAGAGCTTGTGACACCTGCAGTGGCCAGCCAGGGCCCCGCACCGCCTTCTGCCTCACAGCCACATCCCCACCCAAACCAGGCTAGTCTGCAGAATCTACATTGAATGGATGGTGTCCCTGGCTGCCCATGTCTTTCTCATTATGGACTTTCACTTTTCATTTGCCACATGAAAGACCACTGAGACAGGCTACATCTCATTTTTCTCTTGAGGATCTCTCTTACTGAGAAATTTTTGTATTCTGGGCTATGCTGGGTTCACAATCTGACTATATCATGTGTGTATTTGTTCCTTTCCTAAAATGCTCAGCTGCAGTTCTAGAGGTAAATACTACTAGGCTTCCATTGTAGAGAGTTGAAGATCCGAGGTCTGGAGAGGTTAGTGTGTAGAAAGCTATGTTTAATAAGTGGTAAGACCATGTGGCCAGGTCAGATAAGCTGCCTTCAGATTTGACTCTTGAACTTTTACTGGATAATATCTTCTCATTATAGAAAATAAAAGAGTGAACTTAGATTTTTTTTTTCAAAATCATTGACTGTAGGAGTTCTTTCAAGATATGAAAAGCAGTAATTGTCTCATTTTACATTACCTCTAATTATTGCTCACTAGAAATTGATTATCTATGTGGCAACCTTTTGCATTCATCTCTGCTTTATTATGCATGAGTAGGCTTCCCTGTGAATAAGATGTGCAAGATTCAGAAATATCTTTAACTTGGTAATGCTTGTTCACAGGTATCCATCAGAAAAATATTTTGCTCATTAGCCATATGGACTCATAAGGTAAACTACAGGCAGAGACACAAAACGTGGAAAGAAGAAAGGGCTATCAGAAGTCCTGTGTCTCCTTACATTTTGCATTTCTATTCATTTGCATCTAGAATCATGAGGAATTTGAGCAAATGGGAAATGCAAAGTCCTCATCAAAGCATACCCACATTTCAGTTATCTGCATTATTGCACATTTAAATTTGTAATGCTTACATAGGTTATACAATTCAATAGGTATAAAAATGGTAAG
This sequence comes from Macaca nemestrina, assembly GCF_043159975.1. Lineage (NCBI taxonomy): Eukaryota > Metazoa > Chordata > Mammalia > Primates > Cercopithecidae > Macaca > Macaca nemestrina. Next base: position 690,512 of record NW_027257673.1, on the reverse strand, counting down.
TAACCTTTTCTCTCTCACGCCCCATTCAGTAGCTCACTTTAAATGTTGTGCCTACTTTCATAAATTATTTTCTTTATCTTATTTTTTTTTTTTTTTGGAGATGGAGTCTCAGCCTGTTGCCCAGGCTGGAGTGCAATGGCGAGATCTCAGCTCACTGCCACGTCCACCTCCTGGCCTTTTCTTTTTTTATGGAGATAGTGTCTCTCACTATGTCACTCAGACTGTAGGCTGTCCTTGGACTCCTGGGCTCAAGCAATCCTCCTGCCTCCACCTTCCAAAGTGCTGGAAGTAGAGGTGTGAGCCCCCACTCCTGGCCAAAGTGTTTTCTTTTCTTTTTGTTTTTAGACTTGGGGTTTCACCGTGCTAGCCAGGCTGAATTTGAACTCCTGACCTCATGATCTTCCCGTCTTGTCCTCCCGAAGTGCTGAAATTACAGGCCTGACCCACCACTTCCAGCGGTGGATATCTGCCATCTTCTCCTTGCTTCTCTTTGTAATTTTATTATGTATTTTCTTTCTTTTCTTTTCTCTCGCTCTCTCTTTTTTTTTTTTTTTTTTTGAGATGGAGCCTCGCTGTTTCACCCAGGCTGGAGTGCAATGATGTGATCTTGGCTCACTGCAGCCTCAGTCTCCTGTGTAGCTGGGATTACAGGCACGGGCTACCTGCCACCACTCCTGGATAATTGTTGTATTTTTAGTAGAGACGGGGTTTTGCATGTTGGCCAGGCTGGTGTTGAACTCCTGACCTCAGTGTCCTTATTACATATTTTTAATATGCCTAAAGTCTGATTTTGCCTGGTGGTTCTTTTACATAATTGGAGTAATAGTCTGTATCCTGCTGCAGCTGCCTTCTTTTACTCAATATTAAGTTTTTAAGATTCACACTTAGCATTGTGTCTGCATTCTATTAGAACAGTATACCACCAGCCAGGCACGGTGGCTGACACCTATAATCCCAGCACTTTGGGAGGCCGAGGCAAGCAGATCACTTGATATCAGGAGTTCCAGGCCAGCCTAGCCAACATGGAGAAACCCCACCTCTACTAAAAATACAAAAATTAGCCAGGCGTGGCAGCATGCACCTGTAGTCCCAGCTACTCAGGAGGCTGAGGCAGGAGAATCCCTTGAACCCGCGAGGTGGAGGTTGCAATGAGCTGAGATTAGGCCACTGCACTCCAACATGGGTGACAAAGCAAGACTCTGTCTTAAAAAAAAAAAAAAATTAGGTGTGGTGATGTGTACCTGTAATCCCAGGTACTTGGGAGACTGAGGCAGGATTATCACTTGAACCTGGGAGGTGGAAGTTGTAGTGAACCCAGATTGTGCCCTCTACTCCAGCCTGGGCAACAGAGTGAGACTCAGTCTCAAAAAAAAAAAAAAAAAGCTAGGCGAAGTGGCTCACACCTGTAATCCCAGTACTTTGGGAGGCCAAGGCAGGTGGATCACCTGAGGTCAGGAGTTTCAGACCAGCCTCACCAACATGGTGAAACCACGTCTCCACTAAAAATACAAAACTTTGCCAGAAGTGGCAGCGTGCACCTGTAATCCCAGCTACTCAGGAGGCTAAGATAGGAGAAATACTTGAACTCGGGAAGCAGAGATTGCAGTCAGCTGAGATCACGCCACTGCACTCCAACCTGGGAGACTAAGCGAGACTCTGTCTCAAAAAATATATAATAAAAAATACAGTACACTAGTGTGTATCCCTTCATTGTTGATGGACATGTGGGTCGTATTCATTTTTGTCAGTTACAAGTGATGCTGTTGCGAACACTTTTGTATTTCTATTTGGCTACCATTAGTGTGTATTTATGTACACTATAAAGCAATAGATGAAACCATAGGTCACAGGATAAACATACCTTCAGTTTTACTTGGTATTATTGGTTTTATCCCAGTGTTAACACACCAAGCGACAGTCTTCCAAGGTCTGATAATTCCCAAATCTTCGCATTCTTGTTGACACTTAATTTTGTCAAAATTTTAATTTGAGTCTTTTGGTGGGTATGTGCCAATGATTGTGATATTAATTTACTGGGCATTTTCTTCTCTGTAACAGGCAAGATATATGTGTGGTGTGGCAGGGGTAGGAGCCCCTAGAGGTTGCATGGGCTCTGGAATCCTTCGTCATCCTATGTAAAAGGTTTGTGGGGCAGTAACTTTTTTTTTTTTTTTTTTTTTTAGACAGAGTTTTGCTCTTGTTGCCCGGGCTGAAGTACAACGGCATGACCTCATCTCACTGCAACATTTGCCTCATGGGTTCAAGTGATTCTCCTGCCGCAGCCTTACAAGTAGCTGGGATTGCAGGCATGCACCACCACACCTGGCTAATTTTTTGTATTTAGTAGAGATGGGGTTTCACCATGTTCATCAGACTGGTCTTGAACTCCTGACCTGGTGATCCACCCGCCTCAGCCTCCCGAAGTGCTGGGATTACAGGCATGCACCACTGCACCCTGATATTTCCTGTGTACAGTGGTGTAGCCAGGGTGCAAAGCCATTTCTTAATGATTCTGTCATCTAAATATTATGTTTTCTTGCTTCCCTTTGAGATATGCTCATTCTTCCATATAATTAAACAATCTCAATTACTCTTGAGGGAGCATAAAATCCTCACTGTCTAATCATGGGTCCTTTCAAATTATTTGTTGACTTGTGTTTAAAATATGAAAAAAAGAATGCAGATTTTGTTTTCTTCTTACTGTTTAACCTGAACAAAATGTCATAGATACCTCCTGGCCTGTTGCTAAACCAAGAAGAGTCACTTGGATAATGATCAAGACAGGAGGGAAACCACATTGATAATTTATCATTAAACTATCATTACACAGATGGAACTCATCAATGATGCTTACAAAAAATTGGGTCATTTGTGCAAAAGTGTAAAGAGAATATAGGAGATGTTTCAACTGAAGAGAAAATGCTACAGAAAATAATTACAAAAAATTAAGATGTGAACACAAATTCAGAGATTCAGGAGCACAAAGGGCTAAGTTAAGGGAAAAAGAGTTATCAATATTTTCTTATTCATTATGGAGAGCAGGATGAATTCTTAAAAGGTCAAGTAATTGTGAGTCTGATAAACTGATGATGATTTGTATTTCTAATGTAAATGGTTTTGAATTTATAGTCATTTCTATTTCCTTTAGACTAATGACCATGAGTTTGATTGACAAACTATGTGTGTTCATCATACTATGTGTTAAAATAAGTCAAACAATTTTTATCTTGTATTTGTTTTCATTTCCTTTTAGTTTAGTTTCTTTGGGTCAGGGTCTCACTCTGTCATCTAGGCTGGAAGTGCAGTGGCATGATCACATGTCACTGCAGCCTCGACATCTCCAGGCTCAGGTGATCCTCCTGCCTCAGCCTCCCAAGTAGCGGGGACTACAGGTTAGAGCCACCATGCCTGGCTAATTTTTGTATTTTTTTTTTAGAGATGGGGTTTTGATGTGTTCTTCAGGCTGGTCTCAAACTCCTGGACTCAAGCGATCTGCCCATCTTGGTCTCACAAAGTGCTGAAATGACAGGCATGCACTACTGCCCCTGGCCTGTTTCCATTTTTTTATTTGGCTGATTCATTGAGACACATAATTATCAAGTCAAATCTCACTATTTCCTTAGCATTTCTCTTCAGTTTAGCTTAGAAAAATCTATTCCTAAGTTAATATTTTAAAATATATACAATTAGTCAGGTGTGGTGGCATGCACCTGTAATCCCAGCTACTTGGGAGGTTGAGGCAGGAGAGTCATTTGAACCCGGGAGAGAGAGGTTGCAGTGAGTCGAGACCGTGCCACTGCACTCAAGCCTGGGCAACGAGTGAGATGCCATCTCAATAAACAAAAGCAAAAACCAAAACAAAAACCAAGGTTTTCTCCAGATCATTTTTAGATTTAATTATTCAGTCTGTTTTGACTATATGTCAAAACAGAATTCAGTAAATATAACTTCACTCTTACACACTATTAGTCAATGTACCTTACACAATTTATTGAATAAATCAGTTAATTCCCAACAGCATCAAAAGTAACATTTCCTATTGTAAATTAATGTAGGCATTATGGAAAATAATATGGAGATTCATCAGAGAAACAGAATAGAACTACTGTATGTTCCAGCAATCCTACCTGTGGGTATATAGCTAAAGGAATTGAAATCAGCATACAGAAGAGATAACTGCACTACCATATTCACTGCAGCATTCTTCATAATAGCTAAGGTATGGAAGCAACCTAGGAGGCCAGCATTGGGTGAATGGATAAAGAAAATGTGATACACACACACACACACACACACACACACACACACACACACACACGAGAATACTATTCACTCTTTTCTTTTTATTTTTATTTTTATTTTGATACATAGTTTCGCTCTTGTTGCCCAGGCTGGAGTGCAAAGGCACAATCTCAGCTCACCACAACCTCCATCTCCCTGGTTTGAGATTCTCCTACCTCAGTCTCCTGAGTAGCTGGAATTACAGACATGCATCACCACACCCGGCTAATTTTGTATTTTTAGTAGAGATGGGGTTTCTCCATGTTGGTCAGGCTGGTCTCCACCTCCCGACCTCAGGTGATCCTCTCACCTCAGCCTCTCTAAGTGCTAGGATTACAGGCATGAGCCACTGTGCCTGATCTTACGATTTACTTTTTTTTCTTTTTTTTTTTTTCCTTTGAGATAGAATTTCCCTCTTGTTGCCCAGGCTGCAATGGTGTTATCTCCATCACTGCAACCTCCGCCTCCTAGGTTCAAACGATTCTCCTGCCTCAGCCTCCCAAGTAGCTGGGATTACAGGTGCCCGCCACCACGCCCAGCTAATTTTTGTATTTTTAGTAGAGAGAGGCCTTCGCAATATTGCCCGTACTGGTCTCGAACTCCTCCTGAGCTTGAGTGATCCACTTGTCTCAGCCTCTGAAAGTGCTGGGATTACAGGCGTGAGCCACAACATCCAGCCAAAAACACAGAGAGGTGTATTAATAGTCTGAAGCATTGCAAAATACTGCTGAGAATACAGTTCACTAATATCATCATCATAGAGTACAAAATACATTCTGGTATTAAAAATATCATAGCTCTAACACATACACAGAACACTCATTCTATTAGAAATTAAATTATAGCAATATTATTGACAACCACTTTTATAGCTGTCATTGTAAACTCAAAGACAAGAAATAAATTCATCATCAGAAAACATAAAACAAGTACTTAGCCTTATTGTTGAGAAGCCTATAGTTGTCTTTTACTGAATGACACTTCAGTTCTTGGGATAAGGTTTGAAACAGCAACTGGAAGGACAGCTTTAACTTGAAAATGGTTTTATTTTTAGAGTTGTCGTGTTATAAAAGCTATTCTCACATAGCCAAGCTGTTGGACAGAGACCAGGTTTCATGAAAGATTTTCATCAAGTGTTTCACATTTTCCTCACTGCAACCCCAAACAATGGCAAATGCTTCATAAGCCCCTGTAAATGCTGATTCAGCTGATAAATTAATAAAATTCTCTTTCTTTAGGCCGGGTGTGGTGGCTCACACCTGTAATCCCAGCACTTTGGGAGGCCGAGGCAAGCGGATCATGAGGTCAGGAGGTCGAGACCATCCTGGCTAACATGGTGAAATCCCGTCTCTACTAAAAAAGCAAAAAATTAGCTAGGCGTGGTGGCACGCACCTGTAATCCCAGATACTTTGGAGGCTGAGACAGGAGAATTGCTTGAACCAGGGAGGAGGAGGTTGCAGTGAGCCAAGATTGCACAACTGCACTGCAGCCTGGGTGACAGAGCAAGACTCCATCTCAAATAAATAAATAAAAATAAAAAATTAAATAAAATTCTCCTTTTTTAAAGTCCTAAGCCAGAAAATATTTAAAATTGTTAATAGGAACGAATGGACATGGCTGGACCACCCAAAGATTCTCCTATTCCAGGGTCACCTTCAAAGAGAAAATATCAATTTCATTGGGTTTCTTGCTTACCCAGGTCAAGAATTACCAATACCAAGACAGCCAACTGCACAGAGATTGGACCTAGAGCAGCAGGAGGTGGTATATAAGTCACAGATACTAGAGAAAATTGAGAGAGGGAGCAGAAAAGTGATTCATCTGTATCAGGTGTGGTCTGCAAGTTGTAAGATGTAGAATGTAGCTGGTGGATGGAGTAACAGAATTAGAAAAATTTAATGTTCATTCAAGTTTATTTTATGAACTAACCAAACAGTCACACATGGATATTGACAGTAGGTGGAAAGATCAGAGCAGAAATAGCACCTTTGGCACATAGTTATTGGGATTGAGGGAGAATTCATTTTAGCTTTAATTTTAAAATAGATTTAATTACGTTTATTTTAATTATTGTAAAGCTTTTAATTTTAAAAAAGGTTTTAATTTTTATTGTGGCAAAATATACGTAACATAAAATTTGCCATTTTAACCATTTTTAAGTGCATAGTTCAATGTCACTAAATACAGTCACCTGATTGTACAATCATCACCACCATCCATCATCTCTAGAGCTTTTTCCTTTTTAATTTCTGAAACTGAAACTCTGTACCCATTAAACAATATCCCATCATTACTCTCTCCTCCAAGTACCTGGGAACCATCATTCTACTTTTGGTGTCTATGAATATGACACTCTAGATACCTCATATAAGTGGAGTCATGCAGTATTAGTTTTTTGTATCCAGTTTCTTTCACTTAGCATTATGTCAAGGTTCATCCATGTTGTAGCATGTGTCAGAATGTCCCTTTTTAAGGCTAAGTAATATCCCACTGTATGTCTGTACCACATTTTGTTCATCTATTTCCCTGTCAATGACTGCTTCCACCTTTTGGCTATCATGAATAATGTTGTTATGCACATAACTTTGCAAATATCTGTTGAAGTCCCTGCTTTCAAGTTTTGTGGGTTTAAACCCAGAAGTTGACTTGCTGACTCATACGGTAATTCTAGGTTCCATTTTTAATTTATTTTTGAGATGGAATCTCTCTCTGTTGCCCAGGCTAGAGTGAAGTGGCATGATCTCAGCTCACTGAGACCTGCGCCTCCCAGGTTCAAGTGATTCTGCTACCTCAGCCTCCTGAGTAGCTAGGATTACAGGCACACACCTCAACGCGTGGCTAATTTTTATATTTTGAGTAAAGACGGGATTTCACTTTGTTGGTAAGGCTGGTCTCGAACTCCTGACCTTGTGATCTCCCCACGTCAGCCTCCCAAAGTGCTGGGATTACAGGCATGAGCCACCGCACCCAGCCTAGGTTCCTTATTTTTTTAAAAAAATTTAGGAACCACTGTACTCTTTTCCATTATGACTATAGCAATGTAGAGTCCACTAGCAATGCACAAGAGTTCTGATTGGCTACATCCTCACCAACACTTACTATTTCCTGGATTTTTGATGATTGCCGTCTGAATGAGTATGAAGTGGTATCTTATTGTGGTGTTGATTTGCATTTCCTTAATCAGTGATGTTGAGCATCTTTCATGTGTTTCATGGCCATTTGTGTATCTTCTTTGGGAAAATGTCTATGTAAGTCCTTTGCCTATTTTTTAGTTGGGTTGTTTATTTATTGCTGAGCTGTAGGAATGTTTTATATATTCTGGATATTGATGCCTTATCAAAGATATCATTTGAAATTTTTTTTCCATTCTGCAAGTTGCCTTTGATTACACAAGTTTTAAATTTTGATGAAATCCAATTTACTTTCAAGTAAATTGTTGTTTGTTTGCTTTTTGTTGTAACCATACAGCCAACCTTCATGCTCTTCTCCCTTCCCATGCTTTATTATTGCCGTCTCCAGAGGGCTTGACTCTGAGTAAAGAAAAACAGACACCAGTTGAATTTTTATGGAATAGAGGAACTGTGGGAAAGAAACAGGTGGAAGAGTCATGGGGTTAAAACCAGGGTCAGGAGAAGACAGGTCAGAGGATGGGCTTTACTTTCAAGCCTCCTGAGTAGCTGGGACTGCACATATGTGCCTCCACACCAGCTTACATTTATCTTTAAACAAGGGTTTGACCCCTTTTTGAAATTTATTTGTGTTAAGGCATGTACTCTAAGTGATATGGCAGGCTCATTTTAGACCGTCGGACAATTTGATCTCTGGACCACCATTTGCCATTTGTGATCTGCTCTCCTACGAAATTCAAGTGTTGCCCATGCTTTTGGTGTCAGAAAACTTTTAGTTTATAATTTTAAGTATATCATGTCTCCTGCCTCATATGTACCACTGGACAATGTCCCTTTTATGTGCTCAACTTCTGTCAGAGGTAAATGTATTTTGAAGCGGAGAACAAAGATAATTGCAAAATTGGCCTGGAGAACTAAGATAATTATGAAAGTTCCAGGTACAAAGAGAGAGGGTTCAATATGTCAGCAGTTCTTTACCAATCCATCCTAGAAGTCTTGTTTTAGGATTGCCTAAATAATGCAGGGAATGCGTGCAAGACACACAAGTGTTCCAGAAACATGTAAACAAGGTACAGAGAAGAGGATAAGATAAAATAATATGAATTAAGATTATTAGGAAAACCTTGTTCAGAAGATTGCCTACAGAGGCAAAAGGGACAGTTTCACTTTGCTGAGGGAAATAGGGTGGTAAGAACCCTCGTGGGGAAGACCCCCACTTACACTGACACAGAGAGAAGGTGTAAAATAACTTCATGGGAGAGCATTAGGCTGAGATAGCTCCCATGGCCTGGGTTCCTACATAGACAAAATGAACCAAGCTTCACCCGTCACAAGTGGCCAGCTGAGTATTAGCTTTGTGATGAGAGACCTTCCACCGGGATAGTTCAAATAATGCAATTGCACAAATTTTTGCCGATCAAATAATTTCTCTAGTTTGCTTCTACATTCACCCTATAAAACGTTCCTTACAAACACCTTTAGTATATCCTCCAATCACTTCCAGTTTGGAGCTGCCTGATCCAGGAAACTCTGTTTGTTCAAATGCCCTCTTTAAAATTTTAATATGCTTAAGTTTATCTATTTTTTTCTTTTTAAAAATTGAGATAGGATCTTCCTATGTTGCGCAGGCTGGTCTTGAACTCCTGAGCTCAAGGGATCCTGCCACTTCAGCCTCCTGAGTAGCTGGGACTATAGACATGTGCCTCCACACCAAGCTGACATTTATCTTTAAACAAGGGTTTGACCCTTTTTGAAATTTGTGTTAAGGCATGTACCCTAAGTAATATGGCAGGCTCATTTTAGACCGTCGGATACTCCAGTCTCTGGACCACCATTTGCCATTTGTGACCTGCTCTCCTAAGAAATTCAAGTGTAATTCAAGTTAGTTCACCCTCTGCTGATCAGGGGAGGTTGCTGTGGGTGCAAGTTCAAGACAGGGATTCACACTTTCCTACCAACTCCTCTGGAGACTCAACAGGACAAATCTGGCCCTCTGGGGACCTAGGACAGAGAAAGGCATCCACCTGGGGCTGAATCACTGAATTTCTTCCCAGGCCTATGCCCTCCGTATATGAAGACACTGATGCTGGGTAGACATTCATCAAAGACATGTGTCCCCTACCATCTGGTCCCTTCACTGCATATCTCCTGGTCATTTCTGCTGACCCTGTGCTGACCTTGGAGAAGCGAAGCCTGCTCCCAAGGCGCCTAGACTTTGTGCTGTTTCACAATCACACAGTTTCATCTGGGATAGGAGATGGGAGGAAAATCAGCAGTGATTACTGTTCCACTCTGAGGGTCTCTAGATAATTTGATCATTGCCTCCCAGGGCTTTATTACCTGGTCAGTCTCCTGGAGAGATGAGAAATATTTCCACTGAGGATAGGATGCACTGTCTGACATGAACTTATTGCAAGATAAATCTCCCACCTGGTGGAGAAGGGCCATCTGCCTTCTGCTCAGACCTGCTGCTTATGGCTTGAGTGCTCATGACAGGTACACAAGTCTTCCACTCCAAAGCCCAGGCCAGGGAAGAGGTGGCTTTACCAGTGGAGGGCGCCAGACTCTATGATGGGCCAGGAAGTGGAATGCAGCCTCCTGAGCAGATGTGGTAGTGACAGGGATACTGAGTGGCAGGGAGAGTGAGATTATTGTTATATAAAGCATTCATCATGGTATTTAAGTGATGACACCTTGAAGCCATGAAATTCACTAAAATCAATCTGTTGTAGATCATCTGTGATTTGTAATTTTGTAATTTGCTTTTTGCTTTTTCTTTCTAGCAAAAATTCCTTGTAGCCAGCATGATGGGAACTGAGAGAGATGGTGCCAGCCTAGTAAATGATACAAGTTTCTAGTTGAGTGTTTCCATAAATTTCCATAAATTAGCCACACAAGCCTTTATAAAGGGTCAAAATCCCATCCTCTGACCTGTCTTCTCCTGACACTCATTTTAACCCCATGACTCTTCCACCCATTTCTTTCCCACAGCTCCTCTATTCCATAAAAATTCAACAGGTGTCTGTTTTTCTTAAATCAGAGTCAAGCCTTGTGGAGAGGGCAATAATAAAGCATAAGAAGGGAGAAGAGCATGAAGGTTGGCTGTATGGTTACAACAAAAAGCAAACAAAACACAAAAACTAATAAATCACATTGCATGCAAGTGAGTCTACCAGGAATTTTTGTTGAATTTATAATATTTTTAGGAAGAAAACAAGTAACTATGATTTTTATTTTACAGATAGAAAACCTAAGATGTATAAATTTTTTCCCAAAGTCACACTGTTAGAAACAAATTGAGCAGCATAATATTAGATATCTTTGGAAAGAATGGGGAGAATAAACAAACTGTTCATGGAACTTGAGTCTTCTGACTTCCAGATCAGATTCCCTTAAAAATGCTATTCCTTTTATAAAGTCCTCAGTCTTTATGTCAAAATGGAAATGCACCAGTCTGGGCAACTTAAGACTCCATCTCTACAAATATATATTTTTTTAATTAGCCAGGCCTGTTGGTGGCCAGGCTGGTCTTAAACTCCTGAGCTCAAGGGATCCTCCTGCCTCAGCCTCCTGAGTGGCTGGGACTACGGACATGTGCCTCCACACCCAGCTTACATTTATCTTTAAGGTTTGACCCCTTTCTGAAATTTCCTTGAATTAAGACATGAGCCGTAAGTGATATTGCAGCCTCATTTTAGGCCGTCAGACATTTTGGTCTCTGGACCTGTAGTCCCAGCTACTTAGGAGGCTGAGGCCAAACGATCACTAGAGCCTGGGAGGTTGAGGTTTTGTGAGCCATGATCATGCCACTGCACTCCTGCCTGGGCAACAGAGTGAGACCCTGTCTCAGAAGTAGATGCAGCTGGAGTCTGAATACACTAATTGCTAATCTGTGCTATAGGCACGTTAATGATTCATTCATCTTTGAAAATGTCATCTACTTCTTTAAGTCAGTTGGTGTCCCTGAAACATGATACTGGTTGCCTAATACCTACAGTTGCCATTCAATATCCTTCTTTCTTTCTTTTTTTCCAAAGAAATAGCAGAGGCCAGGCGCGGTGGCTTAAGCCTGTAATCCCAGCACTTTGGAAGGCTGAGACAGGCGGATCACGAGGTCAGGAGATCGAGACCATCCTGGCTAACACGGTGAAACCCCGTCTCTACTAAAAAATACAAAAAACTAGCCGGGCGAGGTGGCGGGCGCCTGTAGTCCCAGGTACTCAGGAGGCTGAGGCAGGAGAATGGCGTAAACCCGGGAGGCGGAGCTTGCAGTGAGCCAAGATCGCGCCACTGCACTCCAGCCCGGGCGACAGAGCGAGACTCTGTCTCAAAAAAAAAAAAAAAAAAAAAAAAAAAAAAAAAGAAATAGCAGAGATAATGACCTTATCATTTTAGTGAGGGTTTTATTTGCCATCCGTAAACATTTATATAATACATCATTTGATCTAAAAAAGGTTTGCTAAATGAAAAAGCATGCCACGCTCATGGAATGGAAGGATCGATATCGTTAAAATGGCCATAGTGCCCAAAGCAATCTATGATTCAATGCTATTCCTATCAAATTACTACCATCATTTTTCACAGCAGAAACTATTCTAAAATTTGCATGGAATCAAAAAAGAGCCCAAATAGCCAAAGCAATCCTAAGCAAAAAGAACCAAGCTGGAAGCATTACATTACTTGACTTCAAACTATACTATAAGCCTACAGTACCCAAAACAGCATGACACTGATATTAGCAGAGACCAATGGAACAGAATAAAGAGCTCAGAAATAAATCCACACACCTACAGCCATCTGATCTTTGACAAAGTCAACAAAAATAAGCATTGAAGAAAGGACTCCCTAATCAGTAAATGGTGCTGGGAAAACTGGCCAGCCATAGGTGGAATGAAACAGGAACCTTTCCTTTCACTATATTAGAAAATTAAAACGGATTAAAGATTTAAATGTCAACCTCAAACTATAAGAATTCAAGAAAGTCTGGGAAATACCATTCTGGACATCCACCTTGTGAAAGAATTTATGACTAAGTCCTCAAAAGCAATTGCAACAAAAACAAAAATTGATAATGGGGACCTAACTAAAACTTTCTGTGGCAGGGTAGTGTGCCATGCTGTCTCCCAGGCTGAAGTGCAGTGGCACAATCTCGGCTCACTGCAACCTCCTCCTTCTGGGCTCAAGTGATTCACCCCCCAGAGGTGCACACCACCATGCCTGGCTTATTATTTTTCCTTTCTTTTTTTTTTGTTTGTTTTTTAGAGATGAGTTTTCACCATGTTGCCTAGGCTGGTCTCAGACTCCTGGGACCAAGCGATCATCTTACCTCTGTCTTCCAAAATGCTGGGATTAGAGGCATGAGCCACCATGCCAGGCCAGGACCTAACTAAAGAGCTTCTGCACAGCAAGATAAACTATCAACAGAGTAAACAGACAACCTACAGAATGGGAGAAAATATTCACAAACTATGCATCTGATGAAAGTCTACTATCCAAATCTATAAGGAAATAAATTCAGCAAGCATAAAACAACCCCATTAAAAAGTAGGTAAAAGACATGTAGAGACACTTCTCAAAAGAAGACATAGAAGAAGGCAACAAGGCCAGGCGCAGTGGCTCATGCCTGTAATCCCAGAACTTTGGGAGGCCGAGGCAGGCAGATCACAAGGTTAGGAGTTAGAGACCAGCCTGGCCAACATGGTGAAACACCGCCTCTACTAAAAATACAAAAATTAGCCAGGCATGGTGGTGGGTGCCTGTAATCCCAGTTACTCAAGTGACTGAGGCAGGAGAATCATTTGAACCAGGCAGACGGAGGTTGTGGTGAGCTGAGATCATGCCATTGCACTCCAGCCTGGGCAAGAGTGAGACTTCAGCTCAAAAAAAAGAAGCCAATGAACATAACTATCAGTAGCCATCAGAGATATGCAAATCACAGCTACAATGAGATACCATCTCACAATAGTCACAGTGGCTACTATTAAAAAGTCAAAAAATAACAGAGGTTGGTGAGGCTGAGGAGAAAGGGGAATGTTTATACACTGTTGGTGGGAATGGGAAATTAGTTTAGCCACTGTGGAAAGCTTTTTTCAGACTTCACAAAGAACTCAAAACTGAACTCCCATTTGACTCAGCAATCCCATTACTGCACATATATCCAAAGGAAACTAAACTATTCTACCAAAAAGACACATGCGCTGGTATGTTCATTGAAGCACTATTCACAATAGCAAAGACATGAAATCAACCTAAGTGCCCATCAACAATGGACTAGGAAAAGAAAATATGGTACACATACAGCATGGAATGCTATGCAGCTGTAAAAAGAACAGAATCATGTCCTTTGTAGCAACATGGGTGCAGCTAGAGGACACCATAAGCAAACTTACACAGGAACAGAAAACCAAATACTGCATGCTCTCAGTCATGAGGGGGTACACATGGACATACAATTAGCAATAATAGACACCAGGGACTACTAGAGGGGGGAGGGAGGGTAAGAGGGCCAGGCCTTAACTAGCTATTGGGTGCTCTGCTCACCACCTGGGCAATGGGATCATTCGTGCCCCAAATCTCAGCATCACACAATACACCCATATAATAAACCTGCACAGGTATCCTCCTGAATCAAAACTAAAAGTTGAAATTAATTAAAATGTTAATTTCATTTTGTTACAAAACAAAGGTAAATTTATTTCTTTCCAATTTTGATATACATGATACTAACATACATACTGTATTATATGGTCAATTACATTGATTGAATTTTACATTTTAAACTAACACTGAGTTACTGTGAAAAACTCTATTGGATCATATGTATTATGTGTTTAATATATTTTAATACAATTTGCAAAAATTCTGTTTTAAATTTGCATCTATGTTTCATAAATAAATATGTAAAAAATTTAAAATGTTGGTATTATTCAAGTAAAGATTTTAGCGATCTTTAAAAATACCTACTTAATATCAACTAGCTTTAAATTCAGAAGTAGCAACTCCATAGAAATTCAACTTATTTCTACTTTATTAATGATAGTGGTCGCCTTGAAGAAGCTTCATTGCTATCATTTAGTTTAGACTGGGATGTCACAAATCTCTAGACTGAGTAGTATAATATTCACTGTTCAAATAAAATCAAACTATTGTAATGTTTTGACACCTCCAAATACAAAGAGCAAGCCCATGGATGTTAGGTTAAGGTATAGAGATAAGTATTCCTACTTACTATCTTTTAGGGCAGACATATCCCAGCCAAGATGATTGAAAAATGAAATGGAAACCATATGGTAGAAGGGGACTTGGGACTCATAAAGCCTGGATTTTCATTCCAAGTCTTGCACACACAAGCTGCAGGTCTCTGGGTAGACTGTATATTCTCTTAGAGTTTCAGTTTCCTCATTTGTACAATGGAGGTTAACGCCTACGTGTTATGGCTGATGTGGGGACAAAAGAGAACCAACATGGATGAATGGGCAGGGCCTGATTCATAGAGAAGCTGGCATCAACAAATGCAAGCCCCTTTCCCATCTTGTCTTTGCTTGCACTACAAAATTGGGAATATGTGGGTATAAAAAGTACTGTTTTGTTTGTTCGTTTGTTTGAGATGGAGTCTCGCTCTCTTGCCCAGTCTCGCTCTCTTGTTTGAGATGGAGTCTCGCTCTCTTGGAGTGCAGTGGCGCGATCTTGGCTCACTGCAAACTCCTCCTCCCAGGTTCATGCCATTCTTCTGCCTCAGGCTCCATTTTTTATTAGAGACAGGGTTTCACTGTGTTAGCCAGGATGGTCTTGATCTTCTGACCTCATGATCCGCCCACCTGGGCCTCCCAAAGTGCTGGGATTACAGGCATGAGCCACCGTGCCTGGCCTAAAAAGTACTCTTACAAGAGACAGAATTGGAAACTTTTTCCAAAAGAGGTTGGAAAAGTGTCACATCTTGTGGCATGAGGAATTGTGGGCATATATTTGAACTTTGTGCTGTGAGATATCCATAGACCTTCAATAGCTTTAAGAGAACAGTTTAGATGCCATCTTATTCATCTACCGTAAAACTTCCTCTTCTTTTCTGAGATTTCCGAATTGTACCTTTTACAGCTCTAATAATGCAGTTCTATCCCTATTGTTTGGACTATTCTAATAGATGCAAAGCAGTATTTCACCAGCAGATGCTACTGCAGTTTACATGATTTCAAACTGAGAATCTCTTTAAGGTTATGCAATAGGTTTTTATGGAAATAGGATGGAAAGTACTTTAAGTTTAAAATCCTATAAAATAGGTTTTCTGTAAATAATTACTTGTTGCAATGTCTATCATACTAGCTTATATTCACATATGTATTGGTTTCCTAACACATGAGAGTGAAAGTTACTTGAGAGACTGTGCCATATGTTCCCTGCATTGCTGGTGCCTATCTCAGCACCTGATATACAGTAGATGATCAATAAATACTTTAACTTAAAATACTTTAACTTAAAATCGCTAAGAATAAATCTTAGTAGACATCAAAATATATATGAGTACAATCTACGGACATGGTCAGGAGCTCAAAATTCAGTTTTCAATGTTTATTTATTTATTTATTTTATTTAGAGACAAAGTCTTGCTCTGTCACCCAGGCTGAAGTGCAGTGGCACGATCTCGGCTCATTTCAACCTCCCTCTCCCAGGTTCAAGCAATTCTCCTGCCTCAGCCTCTAGAGTAGCTGGGACTACAGGTGCATGCCACTATGCCCAGTTAATCTTTTGTATTTTTAGTAGAGACAGGGTTTCGCCATGTTGGCCAGGCTGGTCTCAAACAGTCCCCTGTCCTCCTGCTCCTTGCTCCCTGAGAAAGATCCACCTATGACCCCTAGTCCTCAGACCAACCAGCCCAAGGAACATCTCACCAATTTTAAATCAGGTAAGCGGCCTCTTTTTGCTCTCTTCTGCAACCTCTCTCACTATCCCTCAACCTCTTTCTCCTTTCAATCTTGGCACCACCCTTCAATCTCTCCCTTCTCTTAATTTCAATTCCTTTCATTTTCTGGTAGAGACAAAGGAGACACGTTTTATCCGTGGAACCCAAAAAGCCTGCGCTGGTCACGGACTGGGGAAGGCAGCCTTCCCTTGGTGTTTAATCATTGCAAGGACGCCTCTCTGATTACTCACCCACGTTTCAGGTGTGTCTGACCATGCTGTGGAGACGCCTGCCTTGATCCTTCACCCTAAGCGGCAAGTCCCGCTTTTCTGGGGGAGGGGCAAGAACCCAAACCCCTACCCTCCCTGTCTCTACCCCTTCTCTGCTTTTCTGGGGGAGGGGCAAACACCCCGATCCCTTCTCTCTCTCTACCCCTTCTCTGCTTTTCTGGGGGAGGGGCAAGAACCCCGACCTCTTATTTTTGTGCCCGCTCTTATTTTTGCGCTCCGATCTCTTATTTTTGCACCTAATACTTTATTTCTGCTCCCCAACCCCTTTCCCGCTTTTCTGGAGGACAAGAACCCCCAAACTCCTTCTCTCCGTATCTCTACTCTCTCTTTTCTCTGGGCTTGCCTCCTTCACTATGGGCAATCTTCCACCCTCCTCCATTCCTCCTTCTTCTCCCTTAGCCTGTGTTCTCAAGAACTTAAAACCTCTTTAACTCACACCTGACCTAAAACCGAAACGTCTTATCTTCTTCTGCAACACCGCTTGGCCCCAATACAAACTTGACAATAGCTCCAAATAGCCAGAAAATGGCACTTTAGATTTTTCCATCCTACAAGATCTAAATAATTTGCGTCATAAAATGGGCAAATAGTCTGAGGTGCCTGACATCCAGGCATTCTTTTACACATCCAGTCCCTCCCTAGTCTCTGTTCCCAATGCAACTCCTCCCAAATCTTCCTTCTTTCCCTCCCACCTGTCCCCTCAGTCCCAACCCCAAGCGTTGCTGAGTCTTTCTAATCTTCCTTTTCTACAGACCGATCTGACCTCTTCCCTCCTCGCCAGGCCAAGTTACCTTCGCTCCACTACCCTGTAATCCTTTTATCACCTCCCCTCCTCACACCTGGTCTGGCTTACAGTTTCTGGCTTACAGTTTCCTTCGGAGACTAGCCTTCTCCCACCTGCCCAGAAATTTTCTCTTAAAAAAGTGGCTAGAGGCCGGGCGCGGTGGCTCAAGCCTGTAATCCCAGCACTTTGGGAGGCCGAGACGGGCGGATCACGAGGTCAGGAGTTCGAGACCATCCTGGCTAACACGGTGAAACCCCGTCTCTACTAAAAAATACAAAAAATTAGCCAGGCGAGGTGGCGGGCGCCTGTAGTCCCGGCTACTCGGGAGGCTGAGGCAGGAGAATGGCGTAAAAACGCGGGAGGCAGAGCTTGCAGTGAGCTGAGATCCGGCCACTGCACTCCAGCCTGGGCGACACAGCGAGACTCCGTCTCAAAAAAAAAAAAAAAAGTGGCTAGAGCTAAAGGCATAGTCAAGGTTAATGTTCCTTTTTCTTTATCTGACCTCTTCCAAATCAGTTAGCATTTAGGCTCTTTTTCATCAAATATGAAAAAGCCAGCCCAATTCACGGCCCATTTAGCAGCAACCCTGAGACACTTTTCAGCCCTAGACCCTGAAAAGTCAGAAGGCCGTCTTATTCTCAATATGCATTTCATTTTATTACCCAATCTGCTCCTGATGTTAAATAAAACCCCAAAAATTAAATTCCGGCCATCGAACCCCACAACAGGACTTAATGAACCTCACCTTCAAAGTGTACAATAATAGAGTAGAGGCAACCAAGTAACAACTTATTTCTGAGTTGCAATTCTTTGCCTCTACTGTGAGACAAACCCCAGCCACGTCTCCAGCACACAAGTCCAAATGCCTGAACCACAGCTGCCAGGGGTTCCTCCAGAACCTCCTCCCCAAGGAGCTTGCTACAAGTGCCAGAAATCTGGCCATTGGGCCAAGGAATGCCCACAGCCTGGGATTCCTCCTAAGCCGTGTCCCATCTGTATGGGACCCCACTGGAAATTGGACTGTCCTACTCACCCAGCAGCCACTCCCAGAGCCCCTGGAGCTCTGGCCCAGGGCTCTCTGACTCCTTCCCAGATATTCTCGGCTTAGCGGCTGAATATCGACACTGCTCCATCACCTCAGAAGCCTCCTGGACCATCACAGATGCTTTGGGTAACTCTTACAGTGGAGGGTTAAGTCCGTCCCCTTCTTAATCAATACGGAGACTACGCACTCCACATTACCTTCTTTTCAAGGGCCTGTTTCCCTTGCCTCCATAAATGTTGTGGGTATTGACGGCCAGGCTTCTAAACCTCTTAAAACTCCCCAACTCCAGTGCCAACTTGGACAACATTCTTTTATGCACTCCTTTTTAGTTATCCCCACCTGCCCAGTTCCCTATTAGGCTGAGACATTTTAACTAAATTATCTGCTTCCTTGACTATTCCTAGCCTACAGCCACACCTCATTGCTGCCTTTTCCCCCAGTTCAAAGCCTCCTTCACATCCTCCCCTCGTATCCCCCCACCTTAACCCACAAGTATAAGATACCTCTACTCCCTCCTTGGCGACTGATCATACACCCCTTACCATCTCATTAAAACCTAATCACCCTTACCCCACTCAACGCCAATATCCCATACCACGGCACACTTTAAAAGGATTAAAGCCTGTTATCACTCGCCTGCTACAGCATGGGCTTTTAAAACGTATAAACTCTCCTTACAGTTTCCCCATTTTACCTGTCCAAAAACCGGACAAGTCTTACAGATTAGTTCAAGATCTGTGCCTTATCAACCAAATTGTCTTGCTTATCCACCCCGTGGTGCCAAACCCATATACTCTTCTATCCTCAATACCTCCCTCCACAACCCATTATTCTGTTCTGGATCTCAAACATACTTTCTTTACTATTCCTTTACACCCTTCATCCCAGCCTTTCTTCCCTTTCACTTGGGCTGACCCTGACACCCATCAGGCTCAGCAAATTACCTAGTCTGTACTGCTGCAAGGCTTCATGGACAGCCCCCATTACTTCAGTCAAGCCCAAATTTCTTCCTCATCTGTTATCTATCTCGACATAATTATCATAAATACACTTACTCTCCCTGCTGATCCTGTCTGGCTAATCTCCCAAAACCCCTTCTACAAAATAACAACTCCTTTCCTTCCTAGGCATGGTTAGTGCAGACAGAATTCTTACCCAAGAGCCGGGACCGCATCCTGTAGCCTTTCTGTCCAAACGACCTTACTGTTTTAGCCTAGCCTTCATGTCTGCATGCAGCGGCTGCCACCGCTTTAATACTGTTAGAGGCCCCAAAAATCACAAACTATGTTCAACTCTCTACAGTTCCCATAACTTCCAAAATCTATTTTCTTCCCCCAACCTTTGCTCAAGACAATGCTTATGCTGAGAAGGTAGCTAAAAAAGCAGCCATCAAAAAGCATCAGATCCCATCGCTCAGGACAATGCTTATGCTGATAAGTTAGATTAAAAAGGAGCTAGCTTCCAACTTCTATCCCTCAGGGCAGTTTTCCTCCTTCACATCGGCCACTCCCACCTACTCCCCCTCTGAAACTTCCACTTATCAATCTCTTCACACACAAGGCAAATGGTTCTTAGACCAAGGAAAATTATCTCCTTCCAGCCTCACAGGCCCATTCTATTCTGTCATCATTTCATAACCTCTTCCATGTAGGTTACAAGGCACTAGCCTGTCTCTTAGAACCTCTCATTTCCTTTCCATCATGGAAATCTATCCTCAAGGAGATCACTTCTCAGTGTTCCATCTGCTACTCTACTACCCCTCAGGGATTGTTCAGGCCCCCTCCCTTTCCTACACATCAAGCTCGGGGATTTGCCCCTGGCCAGGACTGGCAAATTAACTTTACTCACATGTCAGAAAACTAAAATATCTCTTAGTCTGGGTAGACACTTTCACTGGCTGGGTAGAGGCCTTTCCCACAGGGTCTGAGAAGGCCACCACAGTCATTTCCTCCCTTCTATCAGACATAATTCCTTGGTTTGGCCTTTCTATATCTCTACAGTCTGATAACGGACCAGCTTTTAATAGTCAAATCACCCAAGCAGTTTCTCAGGCTCCTGGTATTCAGTGAAACCTTTATATCCTTTACCGTCCTCAATCTTCAGAAAAGGTAGAACAGACTAATAGTCTTTTAAAAACACACCTCACCAAGCTCAGTCACCAACTTAAAAAGGACTAGACAATACTTTTATCACTTTTCCTTTCTCAGAATTCAGGCCTGTCCTCGGAATGCTACAGGTTACAGCCCATTTGAGCTCCTGTGTGGACACTCCTTTTTATTAGGTCCCAGTCTCATTCCAGACACCAGACCAACTTGGACTGCACCCCAAAAATCTTTCATCCCTTCTGTCTTCTGTCTAGGCATACTCCTATTCACCATTCTCAACTACTCATAAATGCCCTGCTTGTGTTTACACTGCCAGTTTACACCCTTTCTCCAAGCCATCACAGCTGATATCTCCTAGTGCTGTCCCAAACCACCACTCTAAACTCCCTCTTAAAGTAAATAAATAGTCTTTGCTGGCAAGGCTATGCTGAGCCGCCTTAAGCACTCTCTAATTAGATGTTCTAGGTCCTCCCAATTCTTAGTCCTTCAGTACCTGTTTTTTCTCCTTCTCTTACCTTGTGTCTTCAGTTTAGTTTTTAATTCATGCAAAACCGCATCCAGGCCATCACCAATCATTCAATACGACCAAAGTTTCTTCTAACGACCCCACAATATCACCCCTTACCACAAAATCTTCCTTCAGCTTAATCTCTCCCACTCTAGCTTCCCACGCTGCCCCTAATCCCACTTGAAGCAGCCCTGAGAAACATCGCCCATTCTCTCTCCATACCACCCCCCAAAAATTTTCGCTGCCCCAACACTTCACACTATTTTATTTTTCTTATTAATATAAGAAGGCAGGAATGTCAGGCCTCTGAGCCCAAGCCAAGCCATCGCATCCACTGTGACTTGCAGGTATATGCCCAGATGGCCTGAAGTAACTGAAGAATCACAAAAGAAGTGCAAATGTCCTGCCTCACCTTAACCGATGACATTCCACCACAAAGGAAGTGAAAATGGCCGGTCGTTGCCTTAAGCGATGATATTATCTTGTGAAATTCCTTTTCCTGGCTCATACTGGCTCAAAAATCTCCCCCACTGAGCACCTTGTAACCCCCACTCCTGGCCGCCAGAGAACAACCCCCCCTTTGACTGTAATTTTCCTTTACCTACCCAAATCCTATAAAACAGCCCCACCCTTATGTCCCTTCGCTAACTCTCTTTTCGGACTCAGCCCGCCTGCACCCAGGTGAAATAAACAGCCATGTTGCTCACACAAATCCTGTTTGGTGGTCTCTTCACACGGATGCGCATGACAGCCACCTTCATCAATGATCTTAGCCAGATTTTCTGGATAGCTTACTACAGCTTCTACATCAGAACTTGCAGCTTCATCTTGCACTATTATATCATAGAGATGGCTTCCTTCCTTAAACCTCTTGAACCAACTTATGCTGACTTCAGACTTTTCTTCTGCAGCTTCCTCGTCTCTCTCGGCCTTCATAAAATTGAAGAGAATTAAGGCCTTGCTAAGGGTTAGGCTTTGGCTTAAGGGAAAGTTGTGGTTGGCTTGATCTTCTATCCAGGCCACTTCAACTTTCTCCATACCAAGCAATAAGGCTTTGTTTTCCTTATTTAAATATTATAGAATTGGTTTGTTATAAAGGCGATTCAAGAATATCCAGTTAAAACCTTATCCCAATGCTACCCAATACAACCAAGAAGCAGTTAAGCACTTTTACATTGGGAACAAGTACGTAAACAAGAGACTACATCAAGCCTATGATTCAAACTTAAAAAGAGAAAGGACTCTTAGGTCTCCTACAGGTCAATACAGAGGTTATCTCAAGATCAAAGCACTGTGCCAGGTGTCACAGTACTGTTACAACACTGAGGTATAACTGGGAAAATTACAGTTGAAGGGAAATGAAGATCTCCCTGTTCTTGTTTTGTGGGTGTACTTAAGTGTTTGAAATTTCAGGAACAGCTGCCTTTAATGACAGCAAGATGTAAGACAAGTGTTTATTAAAGAGAAAGAAGCTTATAAAGTTCTCTATCAAGATCCCCGCAAATCTTCACAGCCCCTCAACCTTCCCACCCTCTCCCTGGAAGCTAGAGCTACTCTGCCAGTATATAAGATGCCATCTTAATTTTTGGCTTACTGGAAAATTATAGGCACTCCTTCCAAGCAGCTTTGATCTTCTGCACATCAAAAAAAAAAAAAAAAAAAAAAATCCCAGCTGTGGGAGATGGCTTATACCTCCCAGCACCTTGTGAGGCTGAAGCAGGAAGGTCACCTGAGGTCAGGAGTTCGAGACCAGCCTGGCCAACATGGAAAACCCTGTCTCTACTAAAAATAGAAAAATTAGCTAGGTGTAGTGGCTCAGTCCTGTAAACCCAGCTACTTGAGGATTCTCCTGAGGCAGGAGAATCACTTGAACCCAGAAGGTGGAGGTTGCAGTGAGATGAGATCATGCCACTGCACTCCAGCCTGGGTGACAGCATGAGACTGTGTCACAAAATGAAAAAATCCCAACAACAAGCTATATAATTCATTTATGCAATTTTGCATTCTAGGTAGACTTTCATTATTACTCTAAAACTCCATCTGTACAGTAGCCATTTCCCCAACAAGACTTAATTCGAGATGTAATCTTTCTGCTGTTTTCTGAATAAAAGCCTTAGAGTCAACTATTATGAGTGATCAACCTATGAACTATTTTATATAACATAGTGACTGCATTTTTTTTTAGCACTGAAAGTACTTAAAATAAAACTTCTTACTTCCAACTTTTGCACTTCTCCAAAATGAAAGGCCAAAATATGTAGATTTTGTAATTCAGGGAAAAATTTTAACTTCCCAAGTTGAGGCTTGTCAGAGCAGCTTTTGCCAGGAAAAGAGATTTTATGTCTATAAAAAACCGTTGAAAACAAGGGCTTCTTCTGGAAACATTGGAAGACCCTTAAAACATAAAGGTGCTAGATGGTGCCATTTAGACTCACAACCAAATGTTACTTTAGAGCTTATATTGAAGAGTTAATGCATGCTCACTTTTTTTCCTTTAAAAAATACTCTTTGGAAACCATTATTCCTCCTGTAGACACATACTCTAGTTACATCATCTCTTCTTGTAAAAATAAAGGTATAATCATGATTATCTCTATTTCTTTGTGAAATTCAACTACCAGTATATATTTATTAATATGATCACTTTTCCACTATCTCGTGATCTTATAGTATTCTCTCCAGAGTCAATTTTCTTTCCCTCTTTATTTATTTTTTCTTTTTTGAGATGGAGTCTCCCTCCCTCACCCGGGCTGGAGCACAGTGGCATGATCTTGGCTCACTGCAAACTCCGCCCTCCAGTTCATGCAATTCTCTGCCCCAGGCCATGGAGTACCTTGGACTACAGGCAGCCGCCAACACACCCGGCTAATTTTTGCATTTGTAGTAGAGATGGGGTTTCACCATCTTGGCCAGGCTGGTCTTGAACGCCTGACCTCGTGATCCAGCCGCCTTGGCATCCTAAAGTACTGGGATTACAGGTGTGAGCCATCATGCCTGGCCTCCAGGGTCAATTTTCAGCATATAGAAGTAGGAGTAAGTCTTATAGGTAAGAACAATCTTGAAGGCAATTTTTAAATCTAGTCTTTAATGTGTTCAACGCAAATGAGAACTTGAGAACTACAAACTAAGATTTACTTCCAAAACTAAGGCAAAGGTAAACTTCCAGAGCTAAATGAAGATAAACCACTATAAGGCTGATTTCTGTCATGCACATTATGAATGTACTCAGTGATTTCCAACCAAGACTTAAAAATTAGTCCAAAGGAGTCCAAGGGGGAGAATAAAGCCACTTCTGGTTTGCTCTTCTCCAATTCATTAGATAATATCTATTGTATGCCCAGAGGGCGTGGACTACTCCTCTAGGCACTAGCCATAGTGATTAGCGATTTGTTTTCTTATCATGTATGTTTTCACTGGAGTAACACTTCTAATTTCCTTCGAGAACTTTTTCTTTGCATTTACAACTTGGCTCATTTTGGCACAAGAAATATAGCTTTCGGCCTGTCTCAGATTTCAACATGGCCTTCCTTATTAAGCCTAATCATTTCTTGGTTTGGACTGAAAGTGAAAGACATGTATCTTCCTTTTATTTGAACCCTAAGAGGCCATTGGAGGATTATTCATTGGCATAATTTTAATATTGTTGAGTCTCAAGGAATAGGGAGGGCCAAGGAGAGAGACAGATGGAGAAACGGCCGGTCAGGGGAGCAGTCAGAACACACACAACGTTTATCAATTAATTTTGCCATCATATAGGGGCCTGGCCTTGTTCAACATACTTACAACAGTTACATCAAAGATCACCTATCACAGATCACTGTAACAGAGATAATAGTAACGGAAAAGTGTAATGTATTGTAAGAATTACCAAAATGTGACAGAGTCACAAAGTGAGCACATGATGATAGAAACGTGGCACAGATAGACGCTCCACGCATGGTTGCCAAACCTTCAATTTGTGAAAAACACAATATCAGCAGGTGTAATAACATGAGTTATGCCTGCACTCAAAAGAATAAAGGGACAAATCTGGGAAATGCAAGGGCCAGTCCATTCCCAGTACAGCAACATCATCAGCACAATCCCGCTGGAGTCCTTCATCAACAAAGGCAAAAAGTATCCTCCACACATTTATATTATAACCTAAACTCCTGTTAAAGAGTTTTGGGAGATTTTTAAGGGGCTGGCCCCTTTGTTCTTTCCTCTATTTTAATTTTTAAATTCCCTCTTTTTTTTTTTTTTTTGAGATGGAGTTTTGCTCTTGTTGCGCAGTCATGATCTTGGCTCACTGTAACCTCCACCTCCCAGGTTCAAGTGATTCTGCTGCCTCAGCCTCCTGAGTAGCTGGGACTACAGGTGCCTCCTTCCATGCCCGGGTAGTTTTGTATTTTTAGTAGAGACAGGGTTTCACCATGTTTCTCAGGCTGGTGTTTAACTCCTGATTTCAGATGATCTGCCCGCGTCGGCCTCCTGAAGTGCTGGGAATACAGACGTGAGCCACCGTGCCTGGCCTCTAAATTCGTGTTATGGAGACTCGTCTTCATGGTTAAAATATCCTGAATTGACTGTGGCCTGTTGGGAGGCAGGAGGGAGGAAGCTACTTGTGGAAAATGAAGAAAGGGAACCACACCAGAAGCAAGAAAGTGTCATCAATTTTTACATCAAAGACTCCATGAAAAAGGACAGTACAAATAGCCTGTTTTTGTAGCTGACCATTGGACTGTGGACGGCACCTGCATCTACCAAGTTCTTCTGGATAGTCCCAATTTTAAATTTTTGACCTGATCTTCATGAACACAGTGCTACCGGTTAGATCTTTGTCCAGGTGTTTTGTATTTTTTTGTTTGTTTGTTTGTTTTGAGATGGATTCTCAGTCTGCCACCCAGGCTGGTGTGCAATAACACAATCTCAGCTCACTGCAAGCTCTGCCTCCTGGGTTCACACCATTCTGCTGACTCAGCCTCCTGAAATGCTGGGACTACAGGTACCCGCCACCATGCCCGGATAATTTTTTGTATTTTTAGTAGAGACGGGATTTCACAAAGTTAGCCAGGATGGTTTCAATCTCCTGACTTCATGATCCACCCGCCTTGGTCTTCCAAAGTGGTGGGATTACAGGCATGAGCCACCATGCCTGGCCACCTTTGTCCAGGTTTAAGCTTTAGAAAATAAGGTCTTCATGCAGTGGGAGGCCTGATTAGGGTTATGATTCTGCCCTGGGGCATCTGCCACTTCTGACCTAGATGAAAACTTGGCATTTGCTATTTACCTCCACACTTCAACAGCTAAGGATGGGCTGAGCACAGAGGCTCACATCTGTAACTCCAGCACTTTGGGAGGCCAAGGCATGAGGATCGCTTGAGGCCAGGATTTCAAGACCTGCCTGGTCAACATAGTGAGACGTTGTCTCTGTAAAAGCATACAAACAAACAAAACCGAGGATGGGTGTGTGGTAGGTAGCAGATCAACCTGGAAAACCATTAATCTGAGAGCTGAAAGGACTCTTAGACCAGCCCCCAATTATCAGATGAGACTCTGCCTTGGGATTTTAGCCTAAGATAATGCATGGAGCTTTTCTAGAGATTTGAAAATAATCAATCCTAAAACTCCCAAGCATACTGCTACTGTTTGCTACTTCATAATGTTTTCTAGTCTGGGTGTGGTGGCTCATGCCTGTAATCCCAGCGCTTTGGGAGGTTGAGGCGACTAGATCACATGAAGTCAGTTCAAGACCAGCCTGGCCAACATGGTGAAACCCTGTCTTTACTGAAAATACACACAATTAGCCAGCCACTGTGGTATGTGCCGGTAATCCCAGCTTCTTGGGAGGCTGAGGCAGGAGAACCATTTGAACCCATGAGGCAGAGGTTGCAGTGAGCTGACATTATGCCATTGCACTCCAGCTTGGGCCAGAAGAGTCAAATTCTGTCTCAAAAATAAAAATGATAATAATAATGTTTTCTACAAGCAAGGAGGTACTTTGTACTGCAAACTAGTGTGAAGGAATCCACTATGTATCAACTTTTGGAATGATGACACTTATTTCTAGATCTTGGAGGTCGGAATGCTTGTTGATCATCTTCTTTGTTCTTTGTTATATTGATTGATTTTTTTAAAACTAGCATTTTTATAACAATAAAGTCATAAAAATAAGTAACTAAAATAAAGTAAAATCATCTAAAAAGGCCAGGCACTGTGGCTCATGCCTGTAATCCCAGCACTTTGGGATTACAGGCGTGAGTGGATTACCTGAGGTGGGTGGATTACCTGAGGTCAGGAGTTCGAGACCAGCCTGGCAAACATGGCAAAACCCCATCTCTACTAAAAATACAAAAATCAGCCTGGCATGGTGGCAGGCTCCTGTAATCCCAGCTACATGGGAGGTTGAGACAGGAGAATCGCTTGAACCCAGGACAAGGTGCTTGCAGTGAGCTGAAATCATGCCATTGTACTCCAGCCTGACAGCTAAACTCAGTCTCAGAAAAAAACAAAACAAAATTTTATATAATTGAGTTGAATATTTAAACTTTTTACTGACATTTCAAATTAGATTGTAATTCAATTGAAAAGAGAATCTCATAGAAGCAGATGTACTCAATTATGTTACCTCTATGGTTTCATTTAAGCAATTTGTTTTGTGAAGGGACACAAATCCAAACAGATTTTAACAGTGTATAAATATGTATTTATTAATTTAATTACAATGACAATACTCTCAACTCCCCATTTGAATAAAGGAGAACATCTGGTGTTCATAGGTGTGTGGAAATACCGATGCCCTCAGGTGTGTGGCAGGCTCAGTGGGACCTGGAGTGCTGGAGACCCTGGGCCATTCACCTCTAGCCACAAAAGTATTTGTCCATTTACCCCCACTGCTATAGAAATATTATATTCAGTGGTTGTTATGATGCAAAAGAAAAGAAGAAGGGAAATTTATTAAACCTTTACATATAAGTTATGTTAGTAAATAAAGTCAACTTTCTTCTGGCTTAACTAAAAAACTATACTATACATGTTTATGCCTTCTGGAAATTTTAAATATTTTGAAGCAAAGCAACTCATTATTGGTAAGACAACCAATTAAAACTGCAGAATTGTAGAGGTTATGGGTTACATGTATAAGAAAATTTCATAGCAATAATCTTTTAAGACTATGTGAAGAGACTCTACAGTGAAGCAGAAATCAGAAGAGGCTCATAGACAGAAGAGACTTGCCTTGTGTCAGATGAGACTTTGGACAGCAGACATTTGGGTTAATGCCGAAATGAGTTAAGACTTTGGGGGGACTGTTGGGAAGGCATGATAGGTTTTGAAATGTGAAGACAGGAGATTTGGAGGGGCCAGGAGCAGAATAATATGGTTTGGCTGTGTCCCTACCCCCATCTCAACTTGAATTGTATAGATCAGAATTCCCACGTGTTAGGGGAGGGACGCACGGGGAGGTAGTTGAATCCCTAGGGTCTCTGAAATTAGAACAGAATTAAGAATACTGTGTATGCTCTCAGTTCACCAATTTATCAAAAGTAACTTTATGATTCAGGAGGGTGTCTGTTCTTTTGCAATTAGAAGAAAAGAAAGAATATTTTATATTTCAACTCTTTGGATTTTCTTCACTAACAGTATTTCCAAGGCTAAGTAAGGGAGTTGCAAGTAGCACCAAGAGAAAAAAGCAGGCTTGAGCAGCTTTTTAAAAATGGTCTTAAAATATGCAAAATGGAGTCAGGTGTGTTGGTTCACTCTTGTGATCCCAGCACTTTGGGAGCCTGAGGTGGGAGGATTGTTTGAGGTCAAAAGTTTTGAGACCAGCCTGGGCAGCATAGCAAGATCCCCATCATTACAAAAAACTAATAATTTTTTTAAAAATTAGCTGGATGTAGTGATGCATGCCTTAGAGTCCTAGTTTCTTGGGAGACTGTAGTCCCAGCTACTCAGGAGGCTGAGGCAGGAGAATGGCGTGAACCCGGGAGGCGGAGACTGCAGTGAGCTGAGATTGCACCACTGCGCTCCATCCTGGGTGACGGAGTGAGACTCTGTCTCCGAAAAATAAAAATAAAAATAAAAAACAATAAAAACTCAATGAGCAGTTGGGAAAGTTCAGGTGGAACAGGCAGTGAATAGCAAACACGGTGGGGGTGCTCACTGTCATGAGCGGCCATGTCGGCCATAGTCAGCAGACCTGTCTTCTGCTTGACAGCAGGCAGGTTGACAAGCATTTTCTTGGAGAGTTTCTTGATTCTTCCCAGTTGTGGCAGGATGGACTGACTTAGAAGAGCTCAGGAAGGTTGTTAAAGAACACAGAAAAACAAGATGAATTGTACTCCTCAGCAGGCCTAGGTTAGAGCAGCATGTCCTTGAAGCCTCAGCCTCTCCTGGGACACAGCATAATGCCCCTAATGATTTGAAATTTGGTGGAGAGTGGGTTGCTAATCCCTGTGTCCAGGGGGAAAAAGGGACATCAATAGCAAAAGGTTATAAAATAAGTGGGCCTAACATCAGCTTATTGCAGGAGGTAGGGATTTAAGACGTAAGAATTTAGCTGCATGTGGAAGCTCACACCTGTAATCTCAGCACTTGGGGAGGCCAACGGGAGAGGACAGCTTGAGCCCAGGAGTTTGACATGAGCCAGGCAACATAGTAAGTCCCCATTCGCACAAAAATGTTTTTGAGGAAAAGTAGTTGAGAGTGGGGACACATGCCTGTAGTTCCAGGTACCTGGGAGGCTGAGGCAAGAAAATCGCTTAAGCCCGGGAGATTGAGGCTGCAGTGAGCTATGATCACAATGCACACCAGCCTGTGAGTCAGGAGACCCCAGCTGGTGCCCCGAAACTCCCCCTCCACTGGTAGGTGTGGGCTCAAGTAGGTTCTGAGGACAAGAGTCCCAGGGATCCGGTCCTGGAGGCCCCGAAGCCCCCACTCGCAAAACAACCTCTACTATATCCGCGCTCCAGCTACCAACACGACTGCCACAGAAGCCCTTGCCCAGGCGTCAATGAACCTGTTTAAAGGGGCCGCAGCCAGAACTGGAACAGCAAAGGAGTCGGCCTGGGCAATGCGCATGCGCGTGGCGCTAGCCCGTTCTCCTGTCACAGGACTCCAACGGTTGGCTGAGGACAACTCCCTGAGCCTTAACAAAGCAGGACCCCTCTGTGGCAGTGCCTCAGTGTCGAGGCACCAGCCTGACCAATCCAGGGGGTCGAAAAAACAGTTTCAGGACACCACGCTACACCGAGGGCTGACCAGGATGCCGAAACAGCAGACAGAGTACAAGGAAAGCAGAGCGGAATCCCAGCCTCAGGCCTCCGGGACGGTGTTCAGGTGAGCCCCCGAAAAGCCGTGCCCCCGTGATCTCGACACACGTCTGCCTGTGTGCCCGTGGGCTGCTCTCTCACCTGAGGGTCGTGCTCCCGAAGAGCAGAAGCCCTCAGCCTCAGGGATTGTCTTGGGGTGTGTGTTTCTCTGCCACTGCTGTATGTCTGTGTGCGTGCGTCTCCTCTCTTCTCTCTCTGCCTCTCACTGTCCGTCTATTTCTCTCGCTTTCTTTGTCTCTGTGTGTGTGTGCCTGTGTGCGTGCGTGTTGAGATGAATGTGTCCAGGGCGCTACAAAGCAACTTCTTGCAGGAAGGCCGGTCTTTGGTGAGCCTCTTTCTGCTTCCCGGGCTGGGTCATGTGCCGGTTGTCAATCATTTCCGTGGCAGTTCCACTCTGGCTTTGTGAAGGCCTCGATAATGTGAGCAGATGCGTCCGTCTCAGGGAAATTGAAATTTCATTCCGATCCTGAGCAGCCTCTTTTCCACGATCAAGATGACCGCACTCCAGCCAAAAAAAAGAAAAGCCTCAAAGAGAACATTGTCCTGCAGGAGGGGAGCAGACCGAGGTGAAAGGAGATGGTTCTATCCCCTTGCGTCTCTTCTCAGAGGAATGAAAAAACACCACGAAACAACTCTTAAAGAAAAAGCTGAGAACGGGAAGCGAAACGGTGCCTGTCAAAGGCACGCTAGCCTCTCAGGACAAGTCACCTGATTTGCATTCCTCCCCTTATGCCTGAGGCAATGGTTTCCAGGAGTTCTTCAATGGTTTCCTTCTGCTCTAGGGGAAGCCAGTGCCATATGTGGTCATATTGGTGCCACTTCGGAATCGCATCTGGACCTCTTTACACGTGTGTGGAAATCTGGAACAGCTTGTAGGAGCCCCAGGCCCTTTATAATCACAGCAGCCCACTGCTCTTTCAAAGGAGGGAGGCAGAGGGCTCACCGGTCAGAGAACTTTCAGCTCACACTACGCCTTGGGGCCCATGTGATCATTCTGGGCTGAAAAGAGGCCATGCCTGCCTCAGTAGATGTGCTCAGCAAATCCATTCTCCCCCGGAGGGATCCAGAATCTGACCTGATGGGGGTTAATGAGATGAGCCCAGCAGGCGCCCTGAAGCTGCCGCTCCCGCGGTGGAAATCCGCTCAAGGAAGTCCTGAAGATTGGACCCCTGGGTGTTTGAACCTGGGAGGCCGACCGCAGCCGCCTATCCCACGGGGTCCCATACTGAATCCCGGGTGCGGCCGCTGGCAAGGCTGCAGTAGGAGAGCCCCTGGCGCCCAGTGGCCACCTTCGTTTAAAGGGGACGCAGCCTGACTGCAGGCAGCAGAGCTCGTAACCGCCAGCCAATGCGCATGCGCGAGTAACAAGCTGGGACCCGCATCTTAGTGGTTATCACGGTTGTCAGAGAAACCACGCCCTGACGCCTGGCAAACAGTGGCAGTGCTTGCATGGCGGGGCCCCGAGGCTCCAGCCTGACCTCTCCACGGGGTCGACAGGACCGTCTCCGGATGCCAGGAGTCGTGGCATAGGGCTGCCCAGGATGTTGAAAGCACAGGCGGAATCCGGGGGAAGCAGCGCCGCATCCCAGCCTCAGAGCCGCCCGGACGCTGTTCGGGTGAGTCTCCCCGAAAGTCGTGCCCCCGGGATCTCGAAGACGGGTCTGCCTGCGGGCCAGTGGGCTGCTCTGCTCTCTCAACCGAGAGTCGTTCTGCTCGAGAGCCGAACCCCGTAGCCTCAGCGCCTGCCTGGGGGTGTTTGTTTCTGTGCCACTGCTGTAGGACTGTCGGTGTGTGTATGTGTTTGTGTGTCTCCCATTTTCGCTTCTCTGTCTGTCTCTCACACTCTGTGAGTTTCTTGCCCTCTCTCTGTCGGTTGGGGTGTGTGTGTGTGTGTGAGTGTGTGTGTGTGTGTGTGTGTGTGTGTGTGTGTGTGTGTGTTTGGAGAAATGTGCCCGATGCGCCAGAAAACGGTGTCTTGCATGTCGGCCTGTCTTTGGTGAGCCTCCCTCTGCGTCTGTGCCTGGGTCATGTGTCCGCTTGTCAACCGTTTTCGCCGCGGTTCCACTTTGGGATTGCCAAGGCTTTGACCACGTGAGGAGATGCGTTGCTCCCGGAGCCGTTGAAATCTCATCGCCATCCCGTGCGGCCTCTCTTCTGAGATCAAGACGAACACAGTCCAGCCACGGACAAAAGCCGCACGGGAGCTCATTGTCCGGCAGGAGAGAAGGAGGCCCACATCACAGAAGAGGCTTGGATCTTTTCAGGGCTCTTCTCTGAAAAAACAAGCCACACCACGACACAGGCTGAAAGAGGAAGCCGGAAATGGAAGATGGCCACAATCCCGGTCACTGGAACGCCGGCCTCACTGGACAAGCCACCCGTTTGGCACCCCTCTGATGAAGCCCGTGGCAGTGGCACGGTGCTCTACCCCGCCTGGGCTCTGGCCTCTGCTCCGTCCTCCCTCTGGCTGTGTATCCCCTGTTTCTCCGGGGCTTAGATGCTTCCTGGGCTGGCTGGATGTCTTCCAGAAGGATCACTTCCCAGTCCATCAGGGAGACACTTCCTGGAGATCCCTGTCATGATTGTTTCTCTCTGCAAACCTGCTTGGGTTTCAGCCGATTTCCACCGGGGGAGGGGGAGCTGCAGGGCGCCTGCTGGGGTCTCAGGACTCCGCTTCAGATCCGATTCTGGAGCCTCCGGGTGAGAAAGCATGGGCTGAGCACATCTAGTGAGGCAGGCAGGGTCTGGCTGCAGCCCACCATCATCCCACAGGCCACACAGCTGCGCTGTCAACTGAAAGGTCACTGACGCATCTGAGCCCTCTGCCCCCCTCCCCCTTTGAAAGACAAGTCCTTGCCTTCTGGGACAGGTGCTGGTCGCATTTCCTCTGCACATCCAGTCTCATTCCTGAGAATGAGACTCCCCTCTGCTCCTGGGTGGACTGACACCCTGAAACTTTTGGCCCGCGGCTAGGTCCCAGGCCCTTCAGTATCCCCGCAGGGCACTGCTCTTTCAAAGGAGGGAGGCAGAGGGCTCACGGGTCAGTGAACTTTCAGCTGACTCCGCGCGTTGAGGCCCATGGGATCATTGTGGGCTGCAGCCAGGCCCTGCCTGCCTCAGTCCATGTGCTCAGACCATCCATTCTTACCCGGAGGGGTCCAGAATCGGATCTGCTGGGAGGTCGTGACCTGACCCCAGCAGGCGCCCTGAAGCTCCCCCTCCCCCCATGGAAATCGGCTCACGGAGGTCCTGAAGACGGGACTCCTGGGGTTTGATCCTGGGACGCCGCCCGCGGCCGCCTCTCCCACGCGGCCCCCTACTGGACCCCGGATGCAGCCGCTGCCAAGGCTGCAGCTGGAGAGCCCCTGGCGCCCAGCGGCCACCGTCGTTGAAAGGGGACGCAGCCTGACTGCCGGCAGCAGAGAGCGGGGCGGCCCAGCCAATGCGCATGCGCGAGTGGCGAGCGGGGGCTCTGGCGTCACAGTGGTTCCCACGGTTGTCAGAGCAACCACGCCCTGAGGCCTGGCAAACATGAGTCCTCCGTGGCAGTGCTTGCGTGGCGGGGCTCCGAGGCTCCAGCCTGACCTCTCCACGGGGTCGACAGGACCGTCTCCGGATGCCAGGAGTCGTGGCATAGGGCTGCCCAGGATGTTGAAAGCACAGGCGGAATCCGGGGGAAGCAGCGCCGCATCCCAGCCTCAGAGCCGCCCGGACGCTGTTCGGGTGAGTCTCCCCGAAAGTCGTGCCCCCGGGATCTCGAAGACGGGTCTGCCTGCGGGCCAGTGGGCTGCTCTGCTCTCTCAACCGAGGGTCGTTCTGCTCGAGAGCCGAACCCCGTAGCCTCAGCGCCTGCCTGGGGGTGTTTGTTTCTGTGCCACTGCTGTAGGACTGTCGGTGTGTGTATGTGTTTGTGTGTCTCCCATTTTCGCTTCTCTGTCTGTCTCTCACACTCTGTGAGTTTCTTGCCCTCTCTCTGTCGGTTGGGGTGTGTGTGTGTGTGTGTGTGTGTGTGTGTTTGGAGAAATGTGCCCGATGCGCCAGAAAACGGTGTCTTGCATGTCGGCCTGTCTTTGGTGAGCCTCCCTCTGCGTCTGTGCCTGGGTCATGTGTCCGCTTGTCAACCGTTTTCCCCGCGGTTCCACTTTGGGATTGCCAAGGCTTCGACCACGTGAGGAGATGCGTTGCTCCCGGAGCCGTTGAAATCTCATCGCCATCCCGTGCGGCCTCTCTTCTGAGATCAAGACGAACACAGTCCAGCCACGGATAAAAGCCGCACGGGAGCTCATTGTCCGGCAGGAGAGAAGGAGGCCCATATCACAGAAGAGGCTTGGATCTTTTCAGGGCTCTTCTCTGAAAAAACAAGCCACACCACGACACAGGCTGAAAGAGGAAGCCGGAAATGGGAGATGGCCACAATCCCGGTCACTGGAACGCCGGCCTCACTGGACAAGCCACCCGTTTGGCACCCCTCTGATGAAGCCCGTGGCAGTGGCACGGTGCTCTACCCCGCCTGGGCTCTGGCCTCTGCTCCGTCCTCCCTCTGGCTGTGTATCCCCTGTTTCTCCGGGGCTTAGATGCTTCCTGGGCTGGCTGGATGTCTTCCAGAAGGATCACTTCCCAGTCCATCAGGGAGACACTTCCTGGAGATCCCTGTCATGATTGTTTCTCTCTGCAAACCTGCTTGGGTTTCAGCCGATTTCCACCGGGGGAGGGGGAGCTGCAGGGCGCCTGCTGGGGTCTCAGGACTCCGCTTCAGATCCGATTCTGGAGCCTCCGGGTGAGAAAGCATGGGCTGAGCACATCTAGTGAGGCAGGCAGGGTCTGGCTGCAGCCCACCATCATCCCACAGGCCACACAGCTGCGCTGTCAACTGAAAGGTCACTGACGCATCTGAGCCCTCTGCCCCCCTCCCCCTTTGAAAGACAAGTCTTTGCCTTCTGGGACAGGTGCTGCTCGCATTACCTCTGCACATCCAGTCTCATTCCTGAGAATGAGATTCCCCTCTGCTCCTGGGTGGACTGACCCCCTGAAACTTTTGGTCCGCGGCTAGGTCCCAGGCCCTTCAGTATCCCGGCAGGGCACTGCTGTTTCAAAGGAGGGAGGCAGAGGGCTCACGGGTCAGTGAACTTTCAGCTGACTCCGCGCGTTGAGGCCCATGGGATCATTGTGGGCTGCAGCCAGGCCCTGCCTGCCTCAGTCCATGTGCTCAGACCATCCATTCTTACCCGGAGGGGTCCAGAATCGGATCTGCTGGGAGGTCGTGACCTGACCCCAGCAGGCGCCCTGAAGCTCCCCCTCCCCCCATGGAAATCGGCTCACGGAGGTCCTGAAGACGGGACTCCTGGGGTTTGATCCTGGGACGCCGCCCGCGGCCGCCTCTCCCACGCGGCCCCCTACTGGACCCCGGATGCAGCCGCTGCCAAGGCTGCAGCAGGAGAGCCCCTGGCGCCCAGCGGCCACCGTCGTTGAAAGGGGACGCAGCCTGACTGCCAGCAGCAGAGAGCGGGGCGGCCCAGCCAATGCGCATGCGCGAGTGGCGAGCGGGGGCTCTGGCGTCACAGTGGTTCCCACGGTTGTCAGAGCAACCACGCCCTGAGGCCTGGCAAACATGAGTCCTCCGTGGCAGTGCTTGCGTGGCGGGGCTCCGAGGCTCCAGCCTGACCTCTCCACGGGGTCGACAGGACCGTCTCCGGATGCCAGGAGTCGTGGCATAGGGCTGCCCAGGATGTTGAAAGCACAGGCGGAATCCGGGGGAAGCAGCGCCGCATCCCAGCCTCAGAGCCGCCCGGACGCTGTTCGGGTGAGTCTCCCCGAAAGTCGTGCCCCCGGGATCTCGAAGACGGGTCTGCCTGCGGGCCAGTGGGCTGCTCTGCTCTCTCAACCGAGAGTCGTTCTGCTCGAGAGCCGAACCCCGTAGCCTCAGCGCCTGCCTGGGGGTGTTTGTTTCTGTGCCACTGCTGTAGGACTGTCGGTGTGTGTATGTGTTTGTGTGTCTCCCATTTTCGCTTCTCTGTCTGTCTCTCACACTCTGTGAGTTTCTTGCCCTCTCTCTGTCGGTTGGGGTGTGTGTGTGTGTGTGTGAGTGTGTGTGTGTGTGTGTGTGTGTGTGTGTTTGGAGAAATGTGCCCGATGCGCCAGAAAACGGTGTCTTGCATGTCGGCCTGTCTTTGGTGAGCCTCCCTCTGCGTCTGTGCCTGGGTCATGTGTCCGCTTGTCAACCGTTTTCCCCGCGGTTCCACTTTGGGATTGCCAAGGCTTCGACCACGTGAGGAGATGCGTTGCTCCCGGAGCCGTTGAAATCTCATCGCCATCCCGTGCGGCCTCTCTTCGGAGATCAAGACGAACACAGTCCAGCCACGGATAAAAGCCGCACGGGAGCTCATTGTCCGGCAGGAGAGAAGGAGGCCCACATCACAGAAGAGGCTTGGATCTTTTCAGGGCTCTTCTCTGAAAAAACAAGCCACACCACGACACAGGCTGAAAGAGGAAGCCGGAAATGGGAGATGGCCACAATCCCGGTCACTGGAACGCCGGCCTCACTGGACAAGCCACCCGTTTGGCACCCCTCTGATGAAGCCCGTGGCAGTGGCACGGTGCTCTACCCCGCCTGGGCTCTGGCCTCTGCTCCGTCCTCCCTCTGGCTGTGTATCCCCTGTTTCTCCGGGGCTTAGATGCTTCCTGGGCTGGCTGGATGTCTTCCAGAAGGATCACTTCCCAGTCCATCAGGGAGACACTTCCTGGAGATCCCTGTCATGATTGTTTCTCTCTGCAAACCTGCTTGGGTTTCAGCCGATTTCCACCGGGGGAGGGGGAGCTGCAGGGCGCCTGCTGGGGTCTCAGGACTCCGCTTCAGATCCGATTCTGGAGCCTCCGGGTGAGAAAGCATGGGCTGAGCACATCTAGTGAGGCAGGCAGGGTCTGGCTGCAGCCCACCATCATCCCACAGGCCACACAGCTGCGCTGTCGACTGAAAGGTCACTGACGCATCTGAGCCCTCTGCCCCCCTCCCCCTTTGAAAGACAAGTCTTTGCCTTCTGGGACAGGTGCTGGTCGCATTACCTCTGCACATCCAGTCTCATTCCTGAGAATGAGATTCCCCTCTGCTCCTGGGTGGACTGACCCCCTGAAACTTTTGGTCCGCGGCTAGGTCCCAGGCCCTTCAGTATCCCGGCAGGGCACTGCTGTTTCAAAGGAGGGAGGCAGAGGGCTCACGGGTCAGTGAACTTTCAGCTGACTCCGCGCGTTGAGGCCCATGGGATCATTGTGGGCTGCAGCCAGGCCCTGCCTGCCTCAGTCCATGTGCTCAGACCATCCATTCTTACCCGGAGGGGTCCAGAATCGGATCTGCTGGGAGGTCGTGACCTGACCCCAGCAGGCGCCCTGAAGCTCCCCCTCCCCCCATGGAAATCGGCTCACGGAGGTCCTGAAGACGGGACTCCTGGGGTTTGATCCTGGGACGCCGCCCGCGGCCGCCTCTCCCACGCGGCCCCCTACTGGACCCCGGATGCAGCCGCTGCCAAGGCTGCAGCAGGAGAGCCCCTGGCGCCCAGCGGCCACCGTCGTTGAAAGGGGACGCAGCCTGACTGCCGGCAGCAGAGAGCGGGGCGGCCCAGCCAATGCGCATGCGCGAGTGGCGAGCGGGGGCTCTGGCGTCACAGTGGTTCCCACGGTTGTCAGAGCAACCACGCCCTGAGGCCTGGCAAACATGAGTCCTCCGTGGCAGTGCTTGCGTGGCGGGGCTCCGAGGCTCCAGCCTGACCTCTCCACGGGGTCGACAGGACCGTCTCCGGATGCCAGGAGTCGTGGCATAGGGCTGCCCAGGATGTTGAAAGCACAGGCGGAATCCGGGGGAAGCAGCGCCGCATCCCAGCCTCAGAGCCGCCCGGACGCTGTTCGGGTGAGTCTCCCCGAAAGTCGTGCCCCCGGGATCTCGAAGACGGGTCTGCCTGCGGGCCAGTGGGCTGCTCTGCTCTCTCAACCGAGAGTCGTTCTGCTCGAGAGCCGAACCCCGTAGCCTCAGCGCCTGCCTGGGGGTGTTTGTTTCTGTGCCACTGCTGTAGGACTGTCGGTGTGTGTATGTGTTTGTGTGTCTCCCATTTTCGCTTCTCTGTCTGTCTCTCACACTCTGTGAGTTTCTTGCCCTCTCTCTGTCGGTTGGGGTGTGTGTGTGTGTGTGAGAGTGTGTGTGTGTGTGTGTGTGTGTGTGTGTGTGTGTGTGTGTGTGTGTGTGTGTGTGTTTGGAGAAATGTGCCCGATGCGCCAGAAAACGGTGTCTTGCATGTCGGCCTGTCTTTGGTGAGCCTCCCTCTGCGTCTGTGCCTGGGTCATGTGTCCGCTTGTCAACCGTTTTCCCCGCGGTTCCACTTTGGGATTGCCAAGGCTTCGACCACGTGAGGAGATGCGTTGCTCCCGGAGCCGTTGAAATCTCATCGCCATCCCGTGCGGCCTCTCTTCTGAGATCAAGACGAACACAGTCCAGCCACGGACAAAAGCCGCACGGGAGCTCATTGTCCGGCAGGAGAGAAGGAGGCCCACATCACAGAAGAGGCTTGGATCTTTTCAGGGCTCTTCTCTGAAAAAACAAGCCACACCACGACACAGGCTGAAAGAGGAAGCCGGAAATGGAAGATGGCCACAATCCCGGTCACTGGAACGCCGGCCTCACTGGACAAGCCACCCGTTTGGCACCCCTCTGATGAAGCCCGTGGCAGTGGCACGGTGCTCTACCCCGCCTGGGCTCTGGCCTCTGCTCCGTCCTCCCTCTGGCTGTGTATCCCCTGTTTCTCCGGGGCTTAGATGCTTCCTGGGCTGGCTGGATGTCTTCCAGAAGGATCACTTCCCAGTCCATCAGGGAGACACTTCCTGGAGATCCCTGTCATGATTGTTTCTCTCTGCAAACCTGCTTGGGTTTCAGCCGATTTCCACCGGGGGAGGGGGAGCTGCAGGGCGCCTGCTGGGGTCTCAGGACTCCGCTTCAGATCCGATTCTGGAGCCTCCGGGTGAGAAAGCATGGGCTGAGCACATCTAGTGAGGCAGGCAGGGTCTGGCTGCAGCCCACCATCATCCCACAGGCCACACAGCTGCGCTGTCAACTGAAAGGTCACTGACGCATCTGAGCCCTCTGCCCCCCTCCCCCTTTGAAAGACAAGTCCTTGCCTTCTGGGACAGGTGCTGGTCGCATTTCCTCTGCACATCCAGTCTCATTCCTGAGAATGAGACTCCCCTCTGCTCCTGGGTGGACTGACACCCTGAAACTTTTGGCCCGCGGCTAGGTCCCAGGCCCTTCAGTATCCCGGCAGGGCACTGCTCTTTCAAAGGAGGGAGGCAGAGGGCTCACGGGTCAGTGAACTTTCAGCTGACTCCGCGCGTTGAGGCCCATGGGATCATTGTGGGCTGCAGCCAGGCCCTGCCTGCCTCAGTCCATGTGCTCAGACCATCCATTCTTACCCGGAGGGGTCCAGAATCGGATCTGCTGGGAGGTCGTGACCTGACCCCAGCAGGCGCCCTGAAGCTCCCCCTCCCCCCATGGAAATCGGCTCACGGAGGTCCTGAAGACGGGACTCCTGGGGTTTGATCCTGGGACGCCGCCCGCGGCCGCCTCTCCCACGCGGCCCCCTACTGGACCCCGGATGCAGCCGCTGCCAAGGCTGCAGCAGGAGAGCCCCTGGCGCCCAGCGGCCACCGTCGTTGAAAGGGGACGCAGCCTGACTGCCGGCAGCAGAGAGCGGGGCGGCCCAGCCAATGCGCATGCGCGAGTTGCGAGCGGGGGCTCTGGCGTCACAGTGGTTCCCACGGTTGTCAGAGCAACCACGCCCTGAGGCCTGGCAAACATGAGTCCTCCGTGGCAGTGCTTGCGTGGCGGGGCTCCGAGGCTCCAGCCTGACCTCTCCACGGGGTCGACAGGACCGTCTCCGGATGCCAGGAGTCGTGGCATAGGGCTGCCCAGGATGTTGAAAGCACAGGCGGAATCCGGGGGAAGCAGCGCCGCATCCCAGCCTCAGAGCCGCCCGGACGCTGTTCGGGTGAGTCTCCCCGAAAGTCGTGCCCCCGGGATCTCGAAGACGGGTCTGCCTGCGGGCCAGTGGGCTGCTCTGCTCTCTCAACCGAGAGTCGTTCTGCTCGAGAGCCGAACCCCGTAGCCTCAGCGCCTGCCTGGGGGTGTTTGTTTCTGTGCCACTGCTGTAGGACTGTCGGTGTGTGTATGTGTTTGTGTGTCTCCCATTTTCGCTTCTCTGTCTGTCTCTCACACTCTGTGAGTTTCTTGCC
Organism: Macaca nemestrina; assembly: GCF_043159975.1. Classification (NCBI taxonomy): domain Eukaryota; kingdom Metazoa; phylum Chordata; class Mammalia; order Primates; family Cercopithecidae; genus Macaca; species Macaca nemestrina. Next base: position 649,900 of record NW_027257673.1, on the reverse strand, counting down.
CTCTCTCTGTCGGTTGGGGTGTGTGTGTGTGTGTGTGTGTGTGTGTGTGTGTGTGTGTGTTTGGAGAAATGTGCCCGATGCGCCAGAAAACGGTGTCTTGCATGTCGGCCTGTCTTTGGTGAGCCTCCCTCTGCGTCTGTGCCTGGGTCATGTGTCCGCTTGTCAACCGTTTTCCCCGCGGTTCCACTTTGGGATTGCCAAGGCTTCGACCACGTGAGGAGATGCGTTGCTCCCGGAGCCGTTGAAATCTCATCGCCATCCCGTGCGGCCTCTCTTCTGAGATCAAGACGAACACAGTCCAGCCACGGACAAAAGCCGCACGGGAGCTCATTGTCCGGCAGGAGAGAAGGAGGCCCACATCACAGAAGAGGCTTGGATCTTTTCAGGGCTCTTCTCTGAAAAAACAAGCCACACCACGACACAGGCTGAAAGAGGAAGCCGGAAATGGAAGATGGCCACAATCCCGGTCACTGGAACGCCGGCCTCACTGGACAAGCCACCCGTTTGGCACCCCTCTGATGAAGCCCGTGGCAGTGGCACGGTGCTCTACCCCGCCTGGGCTCTGGCCTCTGCTCCGTCCTCCCTCTGGCTGTGTATCCCCTGTTTCTCCGGGGCTTAGATGCTTCCTGGGCTGGCTGGATGTCTTCCAGAAGGATCACTTCCCAGTCCATCAGGGAGACACTTCCTGGAGATCCCTGTCATGATTGTTTCTCTCTGCAAACCTGCTTGGGTTTCAGCCGATTTCCACCGGGGGAGGGGGAGCTGCAGGGCGCCTGCTGGGGTCTCAGGACTCCGCTTCAGATCCGATTCTGGAGCCTCCGGGTGAGAAAGCATGGGCTGAGCACATCTAGTGAGGCAGGCAGGGTCTGGCTGCAGCCCACCATCATCCCACAGGCCACACAGCTGCGCTGTCAACTGAAAGGTCACTGACGCATCTGAGCCCTCTGCCCCCCTCCCCCTTTGAAAGACAAGTCTTTGCCTTCTGGGACAGGTGCTGGTCGCATTACCTCTGCACATCCAGTCTCATTCCTGAAAATGAGATTCCCCTCCGCTCCTGGGTGGACTGACCCCCTGAAACTTTTGGTCCGCGGCTAGGTCCCAGGCCCTTCAGTATCCCGGCAGGGCACTGCTGTTTCAAAGGAGGGAGGCAGAGGGCTCACGGGTCAGTGAACTTTCAGCTGACTCCGCGCGTTGAGGCCCATGGGATCATTGTGGGCTGCAGCCAGGCCCTGCCTGCCTCAGTCCATGTGCTCAGACCATCCATTCTTACCCGGAGGGGTCCAGAATCGGATCTGCTGGGAGGTCGTGACCTGACCCCAGCAGGCGCCCTGAAGCTCCCCCTCCCCCCATGGAAATCGGCTCACGGAGGTCCTGAAGACGGGACTCCTGGGGTTTGATCCTGGGACGCCGCCCGCGGCCGCCTCTCCCACGCGGCCCCCTACTGGACCCCGGATGCAGCCGCTGCCAAGGCTGCAGCAGGAGAGCCCCTGGCGCCCAGCGGCCACCGTCGTTGAAAGGGGACGCAGCCTGACTGCCGGCAGCAGAGAGCGGGGCGGCCCAGCCAATGCGCATGCGCGAGTGGCGAGCGGGGGCTCTGGCGTCACAGTGGTTCCCACGGTTGTCAGAGCAACCACGCCCTGAGGCCTGGCAAACATGAGTCCTCCGTGGCAGTGCTTGCGTGGCGGGGCTCCGAGGCTCCAGCCTGACCTCTCCACGGGGTCGACAGGACCGTCTCCGGATGCCAGGAGTCGTGGCATAGGGCTGCCCAGGATGTTGAAAGCACAGGCGGAATCCGGGGGAAGCAGCGCCGCATCCCAGCCTCAGAGCCGCCCGGACGCTGTTCGGGTGAGTCTCCCCGAAAGTCGTGCCCCCGGGATCTCGAAGACGGGTCTGCCTGCGGGCCAGTGGGCTGCTCTGCTCTCTCAACCGAGAGTCGTTCTGCTCGAGAGCCGAACCCCGTAGCCTCAGCGCCTGCCTGGGGGTGTTTGTTTCTGTGCCACTGCTGTAGGACTGTCGGTGTGTGTATGTGTTTGTGTGTCTCCCATTTTCGCTTCTCTGTCTGTCTCTCACACTCTGTGAGTTTCTTGCCCTCTCTCTGTCAGTTGGGGTGTGTGTGTGTGTGTGTGAGTGTGTGTGTGTGTGTGTGTGTGTGTGTGTGTGTGTGTTTGGAGAAATGTGCCCGATGCGCCAGAAAACGGTGTCTTGCATGTCGGCCTGTCTTTGGTGAGCCTCCCTCTGCGTCTGTGCCTGGGTCATGTGTCCGCTTGTCAACCGTTTTCGCCGCGGTTCCACTTTGGGATTGCCAAGGCTTCGACCACGTGAGGAGATGCGTTGCTCCCGGAGCCGTTGAAATCTCATCGCCATCCCGTGCGGCCTCTCTTCTGAGATCAAGACGAACACAGTCCAGCCACGGACAAAAGCCGCACGGGAGCTCATTGTCCGGCAGGAGAGAAGGAGGCCCACATCACAGAAGAGGCTTGGATCTTTTCAGGGCTCTTCTCTGAAAAAACAAGCCACACCACGACACAGGCTGAAAGAGGAAGCCGGAAATGGAAGATGGCCACAATCCCGGTCACTGGAACGCCGGCCTCACTGGACAAGCCACCCGTTTGGCACCCCTCTGATGAAGCCCGTGGCAGTGGCACGGTGCTCTACCCCGCCTGGGCTCTGGCCTCTGCTCCGTCCTCCCTCTGGCTGTGTATCCCCTGTTTCTCCGGGGCTTAGATGCTTCCTGGGCTGGCTGGATGTCTTCCAGAAGGATCACTTCCCAGTCCATCAGGGAGACACTTCCTGGAGATCCCTGTCATGATTGTTTCTCTCTGCAAACCTGCTTGGGTTTCAGCCGATTTCCACCGGGGGAGGGGGAGCTGCAGGGCGCCTGCTGGGGTCTCAGGACTCCGCTTCAGATCCGATTCTGGAGCCTCCGGGTGAGAAAGCATGGGCTGAGCACATCTAGTGAGGCAGGCAGGGTCTGGCTGCAGCCCACCATCATCCCACAGGCCACACAGCTGCGCTGTCAACTGAAAGGTCACTGACGCATCTGAGCCCTCTGCCCCCCTCCCCCTTTGAAAGACAAGTCCTTGCCTTCTGGGACAGGTGCTGGTCGCATTTCCTCTGCACATCCAGTCTCATTCCTGAGAATGAGACTCCCCTCTGCTCCTGGGTGGACTGACACCCTGAAACTTTTGGCCCGCGGCTAGGTCCCAGGCCCTTCAGTATCCCGGCAGGGCACTGCTCTTTCAAAGGAGGGAGGCAGAGGGCTCACGGGTCAGTGAACTTTCAGCTGACTCCGCGCGTTGAGGCCCATGGGATCATTGTGGGCTGCAGCCAGGCCCTGCCTGCCTCAGTCCATGTGCTCAGACCATCCATTCTTACCCGGAGGGGTCCAGAATCGGATCTGCTGGGAGGTCGTGACCTGACCCCAGCAGGCGCCCTGAAGCTCCCCCCTCCCCCCATGGAAATCGGCTCACGGAGGTCCTGAAGACGGGACTCCTGGGGTTTGATCCTGGGACGCCGCCCGCGGCCGCCTCTCCCACGCGGCCCCCTACTGGACCCCGGATGCAGCCGCTGCCAAGGCTGCAGCAGGAGAGCCCCTGGCGCCCAGCGGCCACCGTCGTTGAAAGGGGACGCAGCCTGACTGCCGGCAGCAGAGAGCGGGGCGGCCCAGCCAATGCGCATGCGCGAGTGGCGAGCGGGGGCTCTGGCGTCACAGTGGTTCCCACGGTTGTCAGAGCAACCACGCCCTGAGGCCTGGCAAACATGAGTCCTCCGTGGCAGTGCTTGCGTGGCGGGGCTCCGAGGCTCCAGCCTGACCTCTCCACGGGGTCGACAGGACCGTCTCCGGATGCCAGGAGTCGTGGCATAGGGCTGCCCAGGATGTTGAAAGCACAGGCGGAATCCGGGGGAAGCAGCGCCGCATCCCAGCCTCAGAGCCGCCCGGACGCTGTTCGGGTGAGTCTCCCCGAAAGTCGTGCCCCCGGGATCTCGAAGACGGGTCTGCCTGCGGGCCAGTGGGCTGCTCTGCTCTCTCAACCGAGAGTCGTTCTGCTCGAGAGCCGAACCCCGTAGCCTCAGCGCCTGCCTGGGGGTGTTTGTTTCTGTGCCACTGCTGTAGGACTGTCGGTGTGTGTATGTGTTTGTGTGTCTCCCATTTTCGCTTCTCTGTCTGTCTCTCACACTCTGTGAGTTTCTTGCCCTCTCTCTGTCGGTTGGGGTGTGTGTGTGTGTGTGTGTGTGTGTGTGTGTGTGTGTGTGTTTGGAGAAATGTGCCCGATGCGCCAGAAAACGGTGTCTTGCATGTCGGCCTGTCTTTGGTGAGCCTCCCTCTGCGTCTGTGCCTGGGTCATGTGTCCGCTTGTCAACCGTTTTCCCCGCGGTTCCACTTTGGGATTGCCAAGGCTTCGACCACGTGAGGAGATGCGTTGCTCCCGGAGCCGTTGAAATCTCATCGCCATCCCGTGCGGCCTCTCTTCTGAGATCAAGACGAACACAGTCCAGCCACGGACAAAAGCCGCACGGGAGCTCATTGTCCGGCAGGAGAGAAGGAGGCCCACATCACAGAAGAGGCTTGGATCTTTTCAGGGCTCTTCTCTGAAAAAACAAGCCACACCACGACACAGGCTGAAAGAGGAAGCCGGAAATGGAAGATGGCCACAATCCCGGTCACTGGAACGCCGGCCTCACTGGACAAGCCACCCGTTTGGCACCCCTCTGATGAAGCCCGTGGCAGTGGCACGGTGCTCTACCCCGCCTGGGCTCTGGCCTCTGCTCCGTCCTCCCTCTGGCTGTGTATCCCCTGTTTCTCCGGGGCTTAGATGCTTCCTGGGCTGGCTGGATGTCTTCCAGAAGGATCACTTCCCAGTCCATCAGGGAGACACTTCCTGGAGATCCCTGTCATGATTGTTTCTCTCTGCAAACCTGCTTGGGTTTCAGCCGATTTCCACCGGGGGAGGGGGAGCTGCAGGGCGCCTGCTGGGGTCTCAGGACTCCGCTTCAGATCCGATTCTGGAGCCTCCGGGTGAGAAAGCATGGGCTGAGCACATCTAGTGAGGCAGGCAGGGTCTGGCTGCAGCCCACCATCATCCCACAGGCCACACAGCTGCGCTGTCAACTGAAAGGTCACTGACGCATCTGAGCCCTCTGCCCCCCTCCCCCTTTGAAAGACAAGTCTTTGCCTTCTGGGACAGGTGCTGGTCGCATTACCTCTGCACATCCAGTCTCATTCCTGAAAATGAGATTCCCCTCCGCTCCTGGGTGGACTGACCCCCTGAAACTTTTGGTCCGCGGCTAGGTCCCAGGCCCTTCAGTATCCCGGCAGGGCACTGCTGTTTCAAAGGAGGGAGGCAGAGGGCTCACGGGTCAGTGAACTTTCAGCTGACTCCGCGCGTTGAGGCCCATGGGATCATTGTGGGCTGCAGCCAGGCCCTGCCTGCCTCAGTCCATGTGCTCAGACCATCCATTCTTACCCGGAGGGGTCCAGAATCGGATCTGCTGGGAGGTCGTGACCTGACCCCAGCAGGCGCCCTGAAGCTCCCCCTCCCCCCATGGAAATCGGCTCACGGAGGTCCTGAAGACGGGACTCCTGGGGTTTGATCCTGGGACGCCGCCCGCGGCCGCCTCTCCCACGCGGCCCCCTACTGGACCCCGGATGCAGCCGCTGCCAAGGCTGCAGCAGGAGAGCCCCTGGCGCCCAGCGGCCACCGTCGTTGAAAGGGGACGCAGCCTGACTGCCGGCAGCAGAGAGCGGGGCGGCCCAGCCAATGCGCATGCGCGAGTGGCGAGCGGGGGCTCTGGCGTCACAGTGGTTCCCACGGTTGTCAGAGCAACCACGCCCTGAGGCCTGGCAAACATGAGTCCTCCGTGGCAGTGCTTGCGTGGCGGGGCTCCGAGGCTCCAGCCTGACCTCTCCACGGGGTCGACAGGACCGTCTCCGGATGCCAGGAGTCGTGGCATAGGGCTGCCCAGGATGTTGAAAGCACAGGCGGAATCCGGGGGAAGCAGCGCCGCATCCCAGCCTCAGAGCCGCCCGGACGCTGTTCGGGTGAGTCTCCCCGAAAGTCGTGCCCCCGGGATCTCGAAGACGGGTCTGCCTGCGGGCCAGTGGGCTGCTCTGCTCTCTCAACCGAGAGTCGTTCTGCTCGAGAGCCGAACCCCGTAGCCTCAGCGCCTGCCTGGGGGTGTTTGTTTCTGTGCCACTGCTGTAGGACTGTCGGTGTGTGTATGTGTTTGTGTGTCTCCCATTTTCGCTTCTCTGTCTGTCTCTCACACTCTGTGAGTTTCTTGCCCTCTCTCTGTCAGTTGGGGTGTGTGTGTGTGTGTGTGAGTGTGTGTGTGTGTGTGTGTGTGTGTGTGTGTGTGTGTGTTTGGAGAAATGTGCCCGATGCGCCAGAAAACGGTGTCTTGCATGTCGGCCTGTCTTTGGTGAGCCTCCCTCTGCGTCTGTGCCTGGGTCATGTGTCCGCTTGTCAACCGTTTTCGCCGCGGTTCCACTTTGGGATTGCCAAGGCTTCGACCACGTGAGGAGATGCGTTGCTCCCGGAGCCGTTGAAATCTCATCGCCATCCCGTGCGGCCTCTCTTCTGAGATCAAGACGAACACAGTCCAGCCACGGACAAAAGCTGCACGGGAGCTCATTTTCCGGCAGGAGAGAAGGAGGCCCACATCACAGAAGAGGCTTGGATCTTTTCAGGGCTCTTCTCTGAAAAAACAAGCCACACCACGACACAGGCTGAAAGAGGAAGCCGGGAATGGGAGATGGCCACAATCCCGGTCACTGGAACGCCGGCCTCACTGGACAAGCCACCCCCTTTGGCACCACTCTGATGAAGCCCGTGCAGTGGCACGGTGCTCTACCCCACCTGGGCTCTGGCCTCTGCTCCGTCCTCCCTCTGGCTGTGTATCCCCTGTTTCTCCGGGGCTTAGATGCTTCCTGGGCTGGCTGGATGTCTTCCAGAAGGATCACTTCCCAGTCCATCAGGGAGACACTTCCTGGAGATCCCTGTCATGATTGTTTCTCTCTGCAAACCTGCTTGGGTTTCAGCCGATTTCCACCGGGGGAGGGGGAGCTTCAGGGCGCCTGCTGGGGTCTCAGGACTCCGCTTCAGATCCGATTCTGGAGCCTCCGGGTGAGAAAGCATGGGCTGAGCACATCTAGTGAGGCAGGCAAGGTCTGGCTGCAGCCCACCATCATCCCACAGGCCACACAGCTGCGCTGTCAACTGAAAGGTCACTGACGCATCTGAGCCCTCTGCCCCCCTCCCCCTTTGAAAGACAAGTCCTTGCCTTCTGGGACAGGTGCTGCTCGCATTTCCTCTGCACATCCAGTCTCATTCCTGAGAATGAGATTCCCCTCTGCTCCTGGGTGGACTGACCCCCTGAAACATTTGGCCCGTGGCTAGGTCCCAGGCCCTTCAGTATCCCCAAGGGCACTGCTGTTTCAAAGGAGGGAGGCAGAGGGCTCACGGGTCAGTGAACTTTCAGCTGACTCCGCGCGTTGAGGCCCATGGGATCATTGTGGGCTGCAGCCAGGCCCTGCCTGCCTCAGTCCATGTGCTCAGACCATCCATTCTTACCCGGAGGGGTCCAGAATCGGATCTGCTGGGAGGTCGTGACCTGACCCCAGCAGGCGCCCTGAAGCTCCCCCTCCCCCCATGGAAATCGGCTCACGGAGGTCCTGAAGACGGGACTCCTGGGGTTTGATCCTGGGACGCCGCCCGCGGCCGCCTCTCCCACGCGGCCCCCTACTGGACCCCGGATGCAGCCGCTGCCAAGGCTGCAGCAGGAGAGCCCCTGGCGCCCAGCGGCCACCGTCGTTTAAAGGGGACGCAGCCTGACTGCCGGCAGCGGAGCGCGGGGCGGCCCAGCCAATGCGCATGCGCGAGTGGCGAGCGGGGGCTCTGGCGTCACAGTGGTTCCCACGGTTGTCAGAGCAACCACGCCCTGAGGCCTGGCAAACATGAGTCCTCCGTGGCAGTGCTTGCGTGGCGGGGCTCCGAGGCTCCAGCCTGACCTCTCCACGGGGTCGACAGGACCGTCTCCGGATGCCAGGAGTCGTGGCATAGGGCTGCCCAGGATGTTGAAAGCACAGGCGGAATCCGGGGGAAGCAGCGCCGCATCCCAGCCTCAGAGCCGCCCGGACGCTGTTCGGGTGAGTCTCCCCGAAAGTCGTGCCCCCGGGATCTCGAAGACGGGTCGGCCAGCGGGCCAGTGGGCTGCTCTGCTCTCTCAACCGAGAGTCGTTCTGCTCGAGAGCCGAACCCCGTAGCCTCAGCGCCTGCCTGGGGGTGTTTGTTTCTGTGCCACTGCTGTAGGACTGTCGGTGTGTGTATGTGTTTGTGTGTCTCCCATTTTCGCTTCTCTGTCTGTCTCTCACACTCTGTGAGTTTCTTGCCCTCTCTCTGTCAGTTGGGGTGTGTGTGTGTGTGTGTGAGTGTGTGTGTGTGTGTGTGTGTGTGTGTGTGTGTGTTTGGAGAAATGTGCCCGATGCGCCAGAAAACGGTGTCTTGCATGTCGGCCTGTCTTTGGTGAGCCTCCCTCTGCGTCTGTGCCTGGGTCATGTGTCCGCTTGTCAACCGTTTTCGCCGCGGTTCCACTTTGGGATTGCCAAGGCTTCGACCACGTGAGGAGATGCGTTGCTCCCGGAGCCGTTGAAATCTCATCGCCATCCCGTGCGGCCTCTCTTCTGAGATCAAGACGAACACAGTCCAGCCACGGACAAAAGCCGCACGGGAGCTCATTGTCCGGCAGGAGAGAAGGAGGCCCACATCACAGAAGAGGCTTGGATCTTTTCAGGGCTCTTCTCTGAAAAAACAAGCCACACCACGACACAGGCTGAAAGAGGAAGCCGGAAATGGAAGATGGCCACAATCCCGGTCACTGGAACGCCGGCCTCACTGGACAAGCCACCCGTTTGGCACCCCTCTGATGAAGCCCGTGGCAGTGGCACGGTGCTCTACCCCGCCTGGGCTCTGGCCTCTGCTCCGTCCTCCCTCTGGCTGTGTATCCCCTGTTTCTCCGGGGCTTAGATGCTTCCTGGGCTGGCTGGATGTCTTCCAGAAGGATCACTTCCCAGTCCATCAGGGAGACACTTCCTGGAGATCCCTGTCATGATTGTTTCTCTCTGCAAACCTGCTTGGGTTTCAGCCGATTTCCACCGGGGGAGGGGGAGCTGCAGGGCGCCTGCTGGGGTCTCAGGACTCCGCTTCAGATCCGATTCTGGAGCCTCCGGGTGAGAAAGCATGGGCTGAGCACATCTAGTGAGGCAGGCAGGGTCTGGCTGCAGCCCACCATCATCCCACAGGCCACACAGCTGCGCTGTCAACTGAAAGGTCACTGACGCATCTGAGCCCTCTGCCCCCCTCCCCCTTTGAAAGACAAGTCCTTGCCTTCTGGGACAGGTGCTGGTCGCATTTCCTCTGCACATCCAGTCTCATTCCTGAGAATGAGACTCCCCTCTGCTCCTGGGTGGACTGACACCCTGAAACTTTTGGCCCGCGGCTAGGTCCCAGGCCCTTCAGTATCCCGGCAGGGCACTGCTCTTTCAAAGGAGGGAGGCAGAGGGCTCACGGGTCAGTGAACTTTCAGCTGACTCCGCGCGTTGAGGCCCATGGGATCATTGTGGGCTGCAGCCAGGCCCTGCCTGCCTCAGTCCATGTGCTCAGACCATCCATTCTTACCCGGAGGGGTCCAGAATCGGATCTGCTGGGAGGTCGTGACCTGACCCCAGCAGGCGCCCTGAAGCTCCCCCTCCCCCCATGGAAATCGGCTCACGGAGGTCCTGAAGACGGGACTCCTGGGGTTTGATCCTGGGACGCCGCCCGCGGCCGCCTCTCCCACGCGGCCCCCTACTGGACCCCGGATGCAGCCGCTGCCAAGGCTGCAGCAGGAGAGCCCCTGGCGCCCAGCGGCCACCGTCGTTGAAAGGGGACGCAGCCTGACTGCCGGCAGCAGAGAGCGGGGCGGCCCAGCCAATGCGCATGCGCGAGTGGCGAGCGGGGGCTCTGGCGTCACAGTGGTTCCCACGGTTGTCAGAGCAACCACGCCCTGAGGCCTGGCAAACATGAGTCCTCCGTGGCAGTGCTTGCGTGGCGGGGCTCCGAGGCTCCAGCCTGACCTCTCCACGGGGTCGACAGGACCGTCTCCGGATGCCAGGAGTCGTGGCATAGGGCTGCCCAGGATGTTGAAAGCACAGGCGGAATCCGGGGGAAGCAGCGCCGCATCCCAGCCTCAGAGCCGCCCGGACGCTGTTCGGGTGAGTCTCCCCGAAAGTCGTGCCCCCGGGATCTCGAAGACGGGTCGGCCAGCGGGCCAGTGGGCTGCTCTGCTCTCTCAACCGAGAGTCGTTCTGCTCGAGAGCCGAACCCCGTAGCCTCAGCGCCTGCCTGGGGGTGTTTGTTTCTGTGCCACTGCTGTAGGACTGTCGGTGTGTGTATGTGTTTGTGTGTCTCCCATTTTCGCTTCTCTGTCTGTCTCTCACACTCTGTGAGTTTCTTGCCCTCTCTCTGTCAGTTGGGGTGTGTGTGTGTGTGTGTGAGTGTGTGTGTGTGTGTGTGTGTGTGTGTGTGTGTTTGGAGAAATGTGCCCGATGCGCCAGAAAACGGTGTCTTGCATGTCGGCCTGTCTTTGGTGAGCCTCCCTCTGCGTCTGTGCCTGGGTCATGTGTCCGCTTGTCAACCGTTTTCGCCGCGGTTCCACTTTGGGATTGCCAAGGCTTCGACCACGTGAGGAGATGCGTTGCTCCCGGAGCCGTTGAAATCTCATCGCCATCCCGTGCGGCCTCTCTTCTGAGATCAAGACGAACACAGTCCAGCCACGGACAAAAGCCGCACGGGAGCTCATTGTCCGGCAGGAGAGAAGGAGGCCCACATCACAGAAGAGGCTTGGATCTTTTCAGGGCTCTTCTCTGAAAAAACAAGCCACACCACGACACAGGCTGAAAGAGGAAGCCGGAAATGGAAGATGGCCACAATCCCGGTCACTGGAACGCCGGCCTCACTGGACAAGCCACCCGTTTGGCACCCCTCTGATGAAGCCCGTGGCAGTGGCACGGTGCTCTACCCCGCCTGGGCTCTGGCCTCTGCTCCGTCCTCCCTCTGGCTGTGTATCCCCTGTTTCTCCGGGGCTTAGATGCTTCCTGGGCTGGCTGGATGTCTTCCAGAAGGATCACTTCCCAGTCCATCAGGGAGACACTTCCTGGAGATCCCTGTCATGATTGTTTCTCTCTGCAAACCTGCTTGGGTTTCAGCCGATTTCCACCGGGGGAGGGGGAGCTGCAGGGCGCCTGCTGGGGTCTCAGGACTCCGCTTCAGATCCGATTCTGGAGCCTCCGGGTGAGAAAGCATGGGCTGAGCACATCTAGTGAGGCAGGCAGGGTCTGGCTGCAGCCCACCATCATCCCACAGGCCACACAGCTGCGCTGTCAACTGAAAGGTCACTGACGCATCTGAGCCCTCTGCCCCCCTCCCCCTTTGAAAGACAAGTCCTTGCCTTCTGGGACAGGTGCTGGTCGCATTTCCTCTGCACATCCAGTCTCATTCCTGAGAATGAGACTCCCCTCTGCTCCTGGGTGGACTGACACCCTGAAACTTTTGGCCCGCGGCTAGGTCCCAGGCCCTTCAGTATCCCGGCAGGGCACTGCTCTTTCAAAGGAGGGAGGCAGAGGGCTCACGGGTCAGTGAACTTTCAGCTGACTCCGCGCGTTGAGGCCCATGGGATCATTGTGGGCTGCAGCCAGGCCCTGCCTGCCTCAGTCCATGTGCTCAGACCATCCATTCTTACCCGGAGGGGTCCAGAATCGGATCTGCTGGGAGGTCGTGACCTGACCCCAGCAGGCGCCCTGAAGCTCCCCCTCCCCCCATGGAAATCGGCTCACGGAGGTCCTGAAGACGGGACTCCTGGGGTTTGATCCTGGGACGCCGCCCGCGGCCGCCTCTCCCACGCGGCCCCCTACTGGACCCCGGATGCAGCCGCTGCCAAGGCTGCAGCAGGAGAGCCCCTGGCGCCCAGCGGCCACCGTCGTTGAAAGGGGACGCAGCCTGACTGCCGGCAGCAGAGAGCGGGGCGGCCCAGCCAATGCGCATGCGCGAGTGGCGAGCGGGGGCTCTGGCGTCACAGTGGTTCCCACGGTTGTCAGAGCAACCACGCCCTGAGGCCTGGCAAACATGAGTCCTCCGTGGCAGTGCTTGCGTGGCGGGGCTCCGAGGCTCCAGCCTGACCTCTCCACGGGGTCGACAGGACCGTCTCCGGATGCCAGGAGTCGTGGCATAGGGCTGCCCAGGATGTTGAAAGCACAGGCGGAATCCGGGGGAAGCAGCGCCGCATCCCAGCCTCAGAGCCGCCCGGACGCTGTTCGGGTGAGTCTCCCCGAAAGTCGTGCCCCCGGGATCTCGAAGACGGGTCTGCCTGCGGGCCAGTGGGCTGCTCTGCTCTCTCAACCGAGAGTCGTTCTGCTCGAGAGCCGAACCCCGTAGCCTCAGCGCCTGCCTGGGGGTGTTTGTTTCTGTGCCACTGCTGTAGGACTGTCGGTGTGTGTATGTGTTTGTGTGTCTCCCATTTTCGCTTCTCTGTCTGTCTCTCACACTCTGTGAGTTTCTTGCCCTCTCTCTGTCGGTTGGGGTGTGTGTGTGTGTGTGTGTGTGTGTGTGTGTGTGTGTGTGTGTTTGGAGAAATGTGCCCGATGCGCCAGAAAACGGTGTCTTGCATGTCGGCCTGTCTTTGGTGAGCCTCCCTCTGCGTCTGTGCCTGGGTCATGTGTCCGCTTGTCAACCGTTTTCCCCGCGGTTCCACTTTGGGATTGCCAAGGCTTCGACCACGTGAGGAGATGCGTTGCTCCCGGAGCCGTTGAAATCTCATCGCCATCCCGTGCGGCCTCTCTTCTGAGATCAAGACGAACACAGTCCAGCCACGGACAAAAGCCGCACGGGAGCTCATTGTCCGGCAGGAGAGAAGGAGGCCCACATCACAGAAGAGGCTTGGATCTTTTCAGGGCTCTTCTCTGAAAAAACAAGCCACACCACGACACAGGCTGAAAGAGGAAGCCGGAAATGGAAGATGGCCACAATCCCGGTCACTGGAACGCCGGCCTCACTGGACAAGCCACCCGTTTGGCACCCCTCTGATGAAGCCCGTGGCAGTGGCACGGTGCTCTACCCCGCCTGGGCTCTGGCCTCTGCTCCGTCCTCCCTCTGGCTGTGTATCCCCTGTTTCTCCGGGGCTTAGATGCTTCCTGGGCTGGCTGGATGTCTTCCAGAAGGATCACTTCCCAGTCCATCAGGGAGACACTTCCTGGAGATCCCTGTCATGATTGTTTCTCTCTGCAAACCTGCTTGGGTTTCAGCCGATTTCCACCGGGGGAGGGGGAGCTGCAGGGCGCCTGCTGGGGTCTCAGGACTCCGCTTCAGATCCGATTCTGGAGCCTCCGGGTGAGAAAGCATGGGCTGAGCACATCTAGTGAGGCAGGCAGGGTCTGGCTGCAGCCCACCATCATCCCACAGGCCACACAGCTGCGCTGTCAACTGAAAGGTCACTGACGCATCTGAGCCCTCTGCCCCCCTCCCCCTTTGAAAGACAAGTCTTTGCCTTCTGGGACAGGTGCTGGTCGCATTACCTCTGCACATCCAGTCTCATTCCTGAAAATGAGATTCCCCTCCGCTCCTGGGTGGACTGACCCCCTGAAACTTTTGGTCCGCGGCTAGGTCCCAGGCCCTTCAGTATCCCGGCAGGGCACTGCTGTTTCAAAGGAGGGAGGCAGAGGGCTCACGGGTCAGTGAACTTTCAGCTGACTCCGCGCGTTGAGGCCCATGGGATCATTGTGGGCTGCAGCCAGGCCCTGCCTGCCTCAGTCCATGTGCTCAGACCATCCATTCTTACCCGGAGGGGTCCAGAATCGGATCTGCTGGGAGGTCGTGACCTGACCCCAGCAGGCGCCCTGAAGCTCCCCCTCCCCCCATGGAAATCGGCTCACGGAGGTCCTGAAGACGGGACTCCTGGGGTTTGATCCTGGGACGCCGCCCGCGGCCGCCTCTCCCACGCGGCCCCCTACTGGACCCCGGATGCAGCCGCTGCCAAGGCTGCAGCAGGAGAGCCCCTGGCGCCCAGCGGCCACCGTCGTTGAAAGGGGACGCAGCCTGACTGCCGGCAGCAGAGAGCGGGGCGGCCCAGCCAATGCGCATGCGCGAGTGGCGAGCGGGGGCTCTGGCGTCACAGTGGTTCCCACGGTTGTCAGAGCAACCACGCCCTGAGGCCTGGCAAACATGAGTCCTCCGTGGCAGTGCTTGCGTGGCGGGGCTCCGAGGCTCCAGCCTGACCTCTCCACGGGGTCGACAGGACCGTCTCCGGATGCCAGGAGTCGTGGCATAGGGCTGCCCAGGATGTTGAAAGCACAGGCGGAATCCGGGGGAAGCAGCGCCGCATCCCAGCCTCAGAGCCGCCCGGACGCTGTTCGGGTGAGTCTCCCCGAAAGTCGTGCCCCCGGGATCTCGAAGACGGGTCTGCCTGCGGGCCAGTGGGCTGCTCTGCTCTCTCAACCGAGAGTCGTTCTGCTCGAGAGCCGAACCCCGTAGCCTCAGCGCCTGCCTGGGGGTGTTTGTTTCTATGCCACTGCTGTAGGACTGTCGGTGTGTGTATGTGTTTGTGTGTCTCCCATTTTCGCTTCTCTGTCTGTCTCTCACACTCTGTGAGTTTCTTGCCCTCTCTCTGTCAGTTGGGGTGTGTGTGTGTGTGTGTGAGTGTGTGTGTGTGTGTGTGTGTGTGTGTGTGTGTGTTTGGAGAAATGTGCCCGATGCGCCAGAAAACGGTGTCTTGCATGTCGGCCTGTCTTTGGTGAGCCTCCCTCTGCGTCTGTGCCTGGGTCATGTGTCCGCTTGTCAACCGTTTTCGCCGCGGTTCCACTTTGGGATTGCCAAGGCTTCGACCACGTGAGGAGATGCGTTGCTCCCGGAGCCGTTGAAATCTCATCGCCATCCCGTGCGGCCTCTCTTCTGAGATCAAGACGAACACAGTCCAGCCACGGACAAAAGCTGCACGGGAGCTCATTTTCCGGCAGGAGAGAAGGAGGCCCACATCACAGAAGAGGCTTGGATCTTTTCAGGGCTCTTCTCTGAAAAAACAAGCCACACCACGACACAGGCTGAAAGAGGAAGCCGGGAATGGGAGATGGCCACAATCCCGGTCACTGGAACGCCGGCCTCACTGGACAAGCCACCCCTTTGGCACCACTCTGATGAAGCCCGTGCAGTGGCACGGTGCTCTACCCCACCTGGGCTCTGGCCTCTGCTCCGTCCTCCCTCTGGCTGTGTATCCCCTGTTTCTCCGGGGCTTAGATGCTTCCTGGGCTGGCTGGATGTCTTCCAGAAGGATCACTTCCCAGTCCATCAGGGAGACACTTCCTGGAGATCCCTGTCATGATTGTTTCTCTCTGCAAACCTGCTTGGGTTTCAGCCGATTTCCACCGGGGGAGGGGGAGCTTCAGGGCGCCTGCTGGGGTCTCAGGACTCCGCTTCAGATCCGATTCTGGAGCCTCCGGGTGAGAAAGCATGGGCTGAGCACATCTAGTGAGGCAGGCAAGGTCTGGCTGCAGCCCACCATCATCCCACAGGCCACACAGCTGCGCTGTCAACTGAAAGGTCACTGACGCATCTGAGCCCTCTGCCCCCCTCCCCCTTTGAAAGACAAGTCCTTGCCTTCTGGGACAGGTGCTGCTCGCATTTCCTCTGCACATCCAGTCTCATTCCTGAGAATGAGATTCCCCTCTGCTCCTGGGTGGACTGACCCCCTGAAACATTTGGCCCGTGGCTAGGTCCCAGGCCCTTCAGTATCCCCGCAGGGCACTGCTGTTTCAAAGGAGGGAGGCAGAGGGCTCACGGGTCAGTGAACTTTCAGCTGACTCCGCGCGTTGAGGCCCATGGGATCATTGTGGGCTGCAGCCAGGCCCTGCCTGCCTCAGTCCATGTGCTCAGACCATCCATTCTTACCCGGAGGGGTCCAGAATCGGATCTGCTGGGAGGTCGTGACCTGACCCCAGCAGGCGCCCTGAAGCTCCCCCTCCCCCCATGGAAATCGGCTCACGGAGGTCCTGAAGACGGGACTCCTGGGGTTTGATCCTGGGACGCCGCCCGCGGCCGCCTCTCCCACGCGGCCCCCTACTGGACCCCGGATGCAGCCGCTGCCAAGGCTGCAGCAGGAGAGCCCCTGGCGCCCAGCGGCCACCGTCGTTTAAAGGGGACGCAGCCTGACTGCCGGCAGCGGAGCGCGGGGCGGCCCAGCCAATGCGCATGCGCGAGTGGCGAGCGGGGGCTCTGGCGTCACAGTGGTTCCCACGGTTGTCAGAGCAACCACGCCCTGAGGCCTGGCAAACATGAGTCCTCCGTGGCAGTGCTTGCGTGGCGGGGCTCCGAGGCTCCAGCCTGACCTCTCCACGGGGTCGACAGGACCGTCTCCGGATGCCAGGAGTCGTGGCATAGGGCTGCCCAGGATGTTGAAAGCACAGGCGGAATCCGGGGGAAGCAGCGCCGCATCCCAGCCTCAGAGCCGCCCGGACGCTGTTCGGGTGAGTCTCCCCGAAAGTCGTGCCCCCGGGATCTCGAAGACGGGTCGGCCAGCGGGCCAGTGGGCTGCTCTGCTCTGTCAACCGAGGGTCGTTCTGCTCGAGAGCCGAACCCCGCAGCCTGAGCGCCTGCCTGGGGGTGTTTGTTTCTGTGCCACTGTTGTAGGACTGTCGGTGTGTGTATGTGTTTGTGTGTCTCCCATTTTCGCTTCTCTGTCTGTCTCTCACACTCTGTGAGTTTCTTGCCCTCTCTCTGTCGGTTGGGGTGTGTGTGTGTGTGTGTGTGTGTGTGTGTGTGTGTGTGTGTGTTTGGAGAAATGTGCCCGATGCGCCAGAAAACGGTGTCTTGCATGTCGGCCTGTCTTTGGTGAGCCTCCCTCTGCGTCTGTGCCTGGGTCATGTGTCCGCTTGTCAACCGTTTTCCCCGCGGTTCCACTTTGGGATTGCCAAGGCTTCGACCACGTGAGGAGATGCGTTGCTCCCGGAGCCGTTGAAATCTCATCGCCATCCCGTGCGGCCTCTCTTCGGAGATCAAGACGAACACAGTCCAGCCACGGACAAAAGCCGCACGGGAGCTCATTGTCCGGCAGGAGAGAAGGAGGCCCACATCACAGAAGAGGCTTGGATCTTTTCAGGGCTCTTCTCTGAAAAAACAAGCCACACCACGACACAGGCTGAAAGAGGAAGCCGGGAATGGGAGATGGCCACAATCCCGGTCACTGGAACGCCGGCCTCACTGGACAAGCCACCCGTTTGGCACCCCTCTGATGAAGCCCGTGGCAGTGGCACGGTGCTCTACCCCGCCTGGGCTCTGGCCTCTGCTCCGTCCTCCCTCTGGCTGTGTATCCCCTGTTTCTCCGGGGATTAGATGCTTCCTGGGCTGGCTGGATGTCTTCCAGAAGGATCACTTCCCAGTCCATCAGGGAGACACTTCCTGGAGATCCCTGTCATGATTGTTTCTCTCTGCAAACCTGCTTGGGTTTCAGCCGATTTCCACCGGGGGAGGGGGAGCTGCAGGGCGCCTGCTGGGGTCTCAGGACTCCGCTTCAGATCCGATTCTGGAGCCTCCGGGTGAGAAAGCATGGGCTGAGCACATCTAGTGAGGCAGGCAGGGTCTGGCTGCAGCCCACCATCATCCCACAGGCCACACAGCTGCGCTGTCAACTGAAAGGTCACTGACGCATCTGAGCCCTCTGCCCCCCTCCCCCTTTGAAAGACAAGTCTTTGCCTTCTGGGACAGGTGCTGGTCGCATTACCTCTGCACATCCAGTCTCATTCCTGAGAATGAGATTCCCCTCTGCTCCTGGGTGGACTGACCCCCTGAAACTTTTGGTCCGCGGCTAGGTCCCAGGCCCTTCAGTATCCCGGCAGGGCACTGCTGTTTCAAAGGAGGGAGGCAGAGGGCTCACGGGTCAGTGAACTTTCAGCTGACTCCGCGCGTTGAGGCCCATGGGATCATTGTGGGCTGCAGCCAGGCCCTGCCTGCCTCAGTCCATGTGCTCAGACCATCCATTCTTACCCGGAGGGGTCCAGAATCGGATCTGCTGGGAGGTCGTGACCTGTCCCCAGCAGGCGCCCTGAAGCTCCCCCTCCCCCCATGGAAATCGGCTCACGGAGGTCCTGAAGACGGGACTCCTGGGGTTTGATCCTGGGACGCCGCCCGCGGCCGCCTCTCCCACGCGGCCCCCTACTGGACCCCGGATGCAGCCGCTGCCAAGGCTGCAGCAGGAGAGCCCCTGGCGCCCAGCGGCCACCGTCGTTGAAAGGGGACGCAGCCTGACTGCCGGCAGCAGAGAGCGGGGCGGCCCAGCCAATGCGCATGCGCGAGTGGCGAGCGGGGGCTCTGGCGTCACAGTGGTTCCCACGGTTGTCAGAGCAACCACGCCCTGAGGCCTGGCAAACATGAGTCCTCCGTGGCAGTGCTTGCGTGGCGGGGCTCCGAGGCTCCAGCCTGACCTCTCCACGGGGTCGACAGGACCGTCTCCGGATGCCAGGAGTCGTGGCATAGGGCTGCCCAGGATGTTGAAAGCACAGGCGGAATCCGGGGGAAGCAGCGCCGCATCCCAGCCTCAGAGCCGCCCGGACGCTGTTCGGGTGAGTCTCCCCGAAAGTCGTGCCCCCGGGATCTCGAAGACGGGTCTGCCTGCGGGCCAGTGGGCTGCTCTGCTCTCTCAACCGAGAGTCGTTCTGCTCGAGAGCCGAACCCCGTAGCCTCAGCGCCTGCCTGGGGGTGTTTGTTTCTGTGCCACTGCTGTAGGACTGTCGGTGTGTGTATGTGTTTGTGTGTCTCCCATTTTCGCTTCTCTGTCTGTCTCTCACACTCTGTGAGTTTCTTGCCCTCTCTCTGTCGGTTGGGGTGTGTGTGTGTGTGTGAGTATGTGTGTGTGTGTGTGTGTGTGTGTGTGTGTGTGTGTGTGTGTGTGTTTGGAGAAATGTGCCCGATGCGCCAGAAAACGGTGTCTTGCATGTCGGCCTGTCTTTGGTGAGCCTCCCTCTGCGTCTGTGCCTGGGTCATGTGTCCGCTTGTCAACCGTTTTCGCCGCGGTTCCACTTTGGGATTGCCAAGGCTTCGACCACGTGAGGAGATGCGTTGCTCCCGGAGCCGTTGAAATCTCATCGCCATCCCGTGCGGCCTCTCTTCTGAGATCAAGACGAACACAGTCCAGCCACGGACAAAAGCTGCACGGGAGCTCATTTTCCGGCAGGAGAGAAGGAGGCCCACATCACAGAAGAGGCTTGGATCTTTTCAGGGCTCTTCTCTGAAAAAACAAGCCACACCACGACACAGGCTGAAAGAGGAAGCCGGGAATGGGAGATGGCCACAATCCCGGTCACTGGAACGCCGGCCTCACTGGACAAGCCACCCCTTTGGCACCCCTCTGATGAAGCCCGTGCAGTGGCACGGTGCTCTACCCCACCTGGGCTCTGGCCTCTGCTCCGTCCTCCCTCTGGCTGTGTATCCCCTGTTTCTCCGGGGCTTAGATGCTTCCTGGGCTGGCTGGATGTCTTCCAGAAGGATCACTTCCCAGTCCATCAGGGAGACACTTCCTGGAGATCCCTGTCATGATTGTTTCTCTCTGCAAACCTGCTTGGGTTTCAGCCGATTTCCACCGGGGGAGGGGGAGCTTCAGGGCGCCTGCTGGGGTCTCAGGACTCCGCTTCAGATCCGATTCTGGAGCCTCCGGGTGAGAAAGCATGGGCTGAGCACATCTAGTGAGGCAGGCAAGGTCTGGCTGCAGCCCACCATCATCCCACAGGCCACAAGGCTGCGCTGTCAACTGAAAGGTCACTGACGCATCTGAGCCCTCTGCCCCCCTCCCCCTTTGAAAGACAAGTCCTTGCCTTCTGGGACAGGTGCTGCTCGCATTTCCTCTGCACATCCAGTCTCATTCCTGAGAATGAGATTCCCCTCTGCTCCTGGGTGGACTGACCCCCTGAAACTTTTGGCCCGTGGCTAGGTCCCAGGCCCTTCAGTATCCCCGCAGGGCACTGCTGTTTCAAAGGAGGGAGGCAGAGGGCTCACGGGTCAGTGAACTTTCAGCTGACTCCGCGCGTTGAGGCCCATGGGATCATTGTGGGCTGCAGCCAGGCCCTGCCTGCCTCAGTCCATGTGCTCAGACCATCCATTCTTACCCGGAGGGGTCCAGAATCGGATCTGATGGGAGGTCGTGACCTGACCCCAGCAGGCGCCCTGAAGCTCCCCCTCCCCCCATGGAAATCGGCTCACGGAGGTCCTGAAGACGGGACTCCTGGGGTTTGATCCTGGGACGCCGCCCGCGGCCGCCTCTCCCACGCGGCCCCCTACTGGACCCCGGATGCAGCCGCTGCCAAGGCTGCAGCAGGAGAGCCCCTGGCGCCCAGCGGCCACCGTCGTTTAAAGGGGACGCAGCCTGACTGCCGGCAGCGGAGCGCGGGGCGGCCCAGCCAATGCGCATGCGCGAGTGGCGAGCGGGGGCTCTGGCGTCACAGTGGTTCCCACGGTTGTCAGAGCAACCACGCCCTGAGGCCTGGCAAACATGAGTCCTCCGTGGCAGTGCTTGCGTGGCGGGGCTCCGAGGCTCCAGCCTGACCTCTCCACGGGGTCGACAGGACCGTCTCCGGATGCCAGGAGTCGTGGCATAGGGCTGCCCAGGATGTTGAAAGCACAGGCGGAATCCGGGGGAAGCAGCGCCGCATCCCAGCCTCAGAGCCGCCCGGACGCTGTTCGGGTGAGTCTCCCCGAAAGTCGTGCCCCCGGGATCTCGAAGACGGGTCGGCCAGCGGGCCAGTGGGCTGCTCTGCTCTGTCAACCGAGGGTCGTTCTGCTCGAGAGCCGAACCCCGTAGCCTCAGCGCCTGCCTGGGGGTGTTTGTTTCTGTGCCACTGCTGTAGGACTGTCGGTGTGTGTATGTGTTTGTGTGTCTCCCATTTTCGCTTCTCTGTCTGTCTCTCACACTCTGTGAGTTTCTTGCCCTCTCTCTGTCGGTTGGGGTGTGTGTGTGTGTGTGTGTGTGTGTGTGTGTGTGTGTGTGTGTTTGGAGAAATGTGCCCGATGCGCCAGAAAACGGTGTCTTGCATGTCGGCCTGTCTTTGGTGAGCCTCCCTCTGCGTCTGTGCCTGGGTCATGTGTCCGCTTGTCAACCGTTTTCCCCGCGGTTCCACTTTGGGATTGCCAAGGCTTCGACCACGTGAGGAGATGCGTTGCTCCCGGAGCCGTTGAAATCTCATCGCCATCCCGTGCGGCCTCTCTTCGGAGATCAAGACGAACACAGTCCAGCCACGGACAAAAGCCGCACGGGAGCTCATTGTCCGGCAGGAGAGAAGGAGGCCCACATCACAGAAGAGGCTTGGATCTTTTCAGGGCTCTTCTCTGAAAAAACAAGCCACACCACGACACAGGCTGAAAGAGGAAGCCGGAAATGGAAGATGGCCACAATCCCGGTCACTGGAACGCCGGCCTCACTGGACAAGCCACCCGTTTGGCACCCCTCTGATGAAGCCCGTGGCAGTGGCACGGTGCTCTACCCCGCCTGGGCTCTGGCCTCTGCTCCGTCCTCCCTCTGGCTGTGTATCCCCTGTTTCTCCGGGGCTTAGATGCTTCCTGGGCTGGCTGGATGTCTTCCAGAAGGATCACTTCCCAGTCCATCAGGGAGACACTTCCTGGAGATCCCTGTCATGATTGTTTCTCTCTGCAAACCTGCTTGGGTTTCAGCCGATTTCCACCGGGGGAGGGGGAGCTGCAGGGCGCCTGCTGGGGTCTCAGGACTCCGCTTCAGATCCGATTCTGGAGCCTCCGGGTGAGAAAGCATGGGCTGAGCACATCTAGTGAGGCAGGCAGGGTCTGGCTGCAGCCCACCATCATCCCACAGGCCACACAGCTGCGCTGTCAACTGAAAGGTCACTGACGCATCTGAGCCCTCTGCCCCCCTCCCCCTTTGAAAGACAAGTCCTTGCCTTCTGGGACAGGTGCTGGTCGCATTTCCTCTGCACATCCAGTCTCATTCCTGAGAATGAGACTCCCCTCTGCTCCTGGGTGGACTGACACCCTGAAACTTTTGGCCCGCGGCTAGGTCCCAGGCCCTTCAGTATCCCGGCAGGGCACTGCTCTTTCAAAGGAGGGAGGCAGAGGGCTCACGGGTCAGTGAACTTTCAGCTGACTCCGCGCGTTGAGGCCCATGGGATCATTGTGGGCTGCAGCCAGGCCCTGCCTGCCTCAGTCCATGTGCTCAGACCATCCATTCTTACCCGGAGGGGTCCAGAATCGGATCTGCTGGGAGTTCGTGACCTGACCCCAGCAGGCGCCCTGAAGCTCCCCCTCCCCCCATGGAAATCGGCTCACGGAGGTCCTGAAGACGGGACTCCTGGGGTTTGATCCTGGGACGCCGCCCGCGGCCGCCTCTCCCACGCGGCCCCCTACTGGACCCCGGATGCAGCCGCTGCCAAGGCTGCAGCAGGAGAGCCCCTGGCGCCCAGCGGCCACCGTCGTTGAAAGGGGACGCAGCCTGACTGCCGGCAGCAGAGAGCGGGGCGGCCCAGCCAATGCGCATGCGCGAGTGGCGAGCGGGGGCTCTGGCGTCACAGTGGTTCCCACGGTTGTCAGAGCAACCACGCCCTGAGGCCTGGCAAACATGAGTCCTCCGTGGCAGTGCTTGCGTGGCGGGGCTCCGAGGCTCCAGCCTGACCTCTCCACGGGGTCGACAGGACCGTCTCCGGATGCCAGGAGTCGTGGCATAGGGCTGCCCAGGATGTTGAAAGCACAGGCGGAATCCGGGGGAAGCAGCGCCGCATCCCAGCCTCAGAGCCGCCCGGACGCTGTTCGGGTGAGTCTCCCCGAAAGTCGTGCCCCCGGGATCTCGAAGACGGGTCTGCCTGCGGGCCAGTGGGCTGCTCTGCTCTCTCAACCGAGAGTCGTTCTGCTCGAGAGCCGAACCCCGTAGCCTCAGCGCCTGCCTGGGGGTGTTTGTTTCTGTGCCACTGCTGTAGGACTGTCGGTGTGTGTATGTGTTTGTGTGTCTCCCATTTTCGCTTCTCTGTCTGTCTCTCACACTCTGTGAGTTTCTTGCCCTCTCTCTGTCGGTTGGGGTGTGTGTGTGTGTGTGAGTGTGTGTGTGTGTGTGTGTGTGTGTGTGTGTGTGTGTGTGTGTGTGTTTGGAGAAATGTGCCCGATGCGCCAGAAAACGGTGTCTTGCATGTCGGCCTGTCTTTGGTGAGCCTCCCTCTGCGTCTGTGCCTGGGTCATGTGTCCGCTTGTCAACCGTTTTCCCCGCGGTTCCACTTTGGGATTGCCAAGGCTTCGACCACGTGAGGAGATGCGTTGCTCCCGGAGCCGTTGAAATCTCATCGCCATCCCGTGCGGCCTCTCTTCGGAGATCAAGACGAACACAGTCCAGCCACGGACAAAAGCTGCACGGGAGCTCATTTTCCGGCAGGAGAGAAGGAGGCCCACATCACAGAAGAGGCTTGGATCTTTTCAGGGCTCTTCTCTGAAAAAACAAGCCACACCACGACACAGGCTGAAAGAGGAAGCCGGGAATGGGAGATGGCCACAATCCCGGTCACTGGAACGCCGGCCTCACTGGACAAGCCACCCGTTTGGCACCCCTCTGATGAAGCCCGTGCAGTGGCACGGTGCTCTACCCCACCTGGGCTCTGGCCTCTGCTCCGTCCTCCCTCTGGCTGTGTATCCCCTGTTTCTCCGGGGCTTAGATGCTTCCTGGGCTGGCTGGATGTCTTCCAGAAGGATCACTTCCCAGTCCATCAGGGAGACACTTCCTGGAGATCCCTGTCATGATTGTTTCTCTCTGCAAACCTGCTTGGGTTTCAGCCGATATCCACCGGGGGAGGGGGAGCTTCAGGGCGCCTGCTGGGGTCTCAGGACTCCGCTTCAGATCCGATTCTGGAGCCTCCGGGTGAGAAAGCATGGGCTGAGCACATCTAGTGAGGCAGGCAGGGTCTGGCTGCAGCCCACCATCATCCCACAGGCCACACAGCTGCGCTGTCAACTGAAAGGTCACTGACGCATCTGAGCCCTCTGCCCCCCTCCCCCTTTGAAAGACAAGTCTTTGCCTTCTGGGACAGGTGCTGGTCGCATTACCTCTGCACATCCAGTCTCATTCCTGAGAATGAGATTCCCCTCTGCTCCTGGGTGGACTGACACCCTGAAACTTTTGGTCCGCGGCTAGGTCCCAGGCCCTTCAGTATCCCGGCAGGGCACTGCTGTTTCAAAGGAGGGAGGCAGAGGGCTCACGGGTCAGTGAACTTTCAGCTGACTCCGCGCGTTGAGGCCCATGGGATCATTGTGGGCTGCAGCCAGGCCCTGCCTGCCTCAGTCCATGTGCTCAGACCATCCATTCTTACCCGGAGGGGTCCAGAATCGGATCTGCTGGGAGGTCGTGACCTGACCCCA
This sequence comes from Macaca nemestrina, assembly GCF_043159975.1. Taxonomy (NCBI): domain Eukaryota; kingdom Metazoa; phylum Chordata; class Mammalia; order Primates; family Cercopithecidae; genus Macaca; species Macaca nemestrina. The sequence continues at coordinate 625,475 of NW_027257673.1, read as the reverse complement.
GCAGGCGCCCTGAAGCTCCCCCTCCCCCCATGGAAATCGGCTCACGGAGGTCCTGAAGACGGGACTCCTGGGGTTTGATCCTGGGACGCCGCCCGCGGCCGCCTCTCCCACGCGGCCCCCTACTGGACCCCGGATGCAGCCGCTGCCAAGGCTGCAGCAGGAGAGCCCCTGGCGCCCAGCGGCCACCGTCGTTTAAAGGGGACGCAGCCTGACTGCCGGCAGCGGAGCGCGGGGCGGCCCAGCCAATGCGCATGCGCGAGTGGCGAGCGGGGGCTCTGGCGTCACAGTGGTTCCCACGGTTGTCAGAGCAACCACGCCCTGAGGCCTGGCAAACATGAGTCCTCCGTGGCAGTGCTTGCGTGGCGGGGCTCCGAGGCTCCAGCCTGACCTCTCCACGGGGTCGACAGGACCGTCTCCGGATGCCAGGAGTCGTGGCATAGGGCTGCCCAGGATGTTGAAAGCACAGGCGGAATCCGGGGGAAGCAGCGCCGCATCCCAGCCTCAGAGCCGCCCGGACGCTGTTCGGGTGAGTCTCCCCGAAAGTCGTGCCCCCGGGATCTCGAAGACGGGTCGGCCAGCGGGCCAGTGGGCTGCTCTGCTCTGTCAACCGAGGGTCGTTCTGCTCGAGAGCCGAACCCCGCAGCCTGAGCGCCTGCCTGGGGGTGTTTGTTTCTGTGCCACTGTTGTAGGACTGTCGGTGTGTGTATGTGTTTGTGTGTCTCCCATTTTCGCTTCTCTGTCTGTCTCTCACACTCTGTGAGTTTCTTGCCCTCTCTCTGTCGGTTGGGGTGTGTGTGTGTGTGTGTGTGTGTGTGTGTGTGTGTGTGTGTGTGTTTGGAGAAATGTGCCCGATGCGCCAGAAAACGGTGTCTTGCATGTCGGCCTGTCTTTGGTGAGCCTCCCTCTGCGTCTGTGCCTGGGTCATGTGTCCGCTTGTCAACCGTTTTCCCCGCGGTTCCACTTTGGGATTGCCAAGGCTTCGACCACGTGAGGAGATGCGTTGCTCCCGGAGCCGTTGAAATCTCATCGCCATCCCGTGCGGCCTCTCTTCGGAGATCAAGACGAACACAGTCCAGCCACGGACAAAAGCCGCACGGGAGCTCATTGTCCGGCAGGAGAGAAGGAGGCCCACATCACAAAAGAGGCTTGGATCTTTTCAGGGCTCTTCTCTGAAAAAACAAGCCACACCACGACACAGGCTGAAAGAGGAAGCCGGAAATGGGAGATGGCCACAATCCCGGTCACTGGAACGCCGGCCTCACTGGACAAGCCACCCGTTTGGCACCCCTCTGATGAAGCCCGTGGCAGTGGCACGGTGCTCTACCCCGTCTGGGCTCTGGCCTCTGCTCCGTCCTCCCTCTGGCTGTGTATCCCCTGTTTCTCCGGGGCTTAGATGCTTCCTGGGCTGGCTGGATGTCTTCCAGAAGGATCACTTCCCAGTCCATCAGGGAGACACTTCCTGGAGATCCCTGTCATGATTGTTTCTCTCTGCAAACCTGCTTGGGTTTCAGCCGATTTCCACCGGGGGAGGGGGAGCTGCAGGGCGCCTGCTGGGGTCTCAGGACTCCGCTTCAGATCCGATTCTGGAGCCTCCGGGTGAGAAAGCATGGGCTGAGCACATCTAGTGAGGCAGGCAGGGTCTGGCTGCAGCCCACCATCATCCCACAGGCCACACAGCTGCGCTGTCAACTGAAAGGTCACTGACGCATCTGAGCCCTCTGCCCCCCTCCCCCTTTGAAAGACAAGTCTTTGCCTTCTGGGACAGGTGCTGGTCGCATTACCTCTGCACATCCAGTCTCATTCCTGAGAATGAGATTCCCCTCTGCTCCTGGGTGGACTGACCCCCTGAAACTTTTGGTCCGCGGCTAGGTCCCAGGCCCTTCAGTATCCCGGCAGGGCACTGCTCTTTCAAAGGAGGGAGGCAGAGGGCTCACGGGTCAGTGAACTTTCAGCTGACTCCGCGCGTTGAGGCCCATGGGATCATTGTGGGCTGCAGCCAGGCCCTGCCTGCCTCAGTCCATGTGCTCAGACCATCCATTCTTACCCGGAGGGGTCCAGAATCGGATCTGCTGGGAGGTCGTGACCTGACCCCAGCAGGCGCCCTGAAGCTCCCCCTCCCCCCATGGAAATCGGCTCACGGAGGTCCTGAAGACGGGACTCCTGGGGTTTGATCCTGGGACGCCGCCCGCGGCCGCCTCTCCCACGCGGCCCCCTACTGGACCCCGGATGCAGCCGCTGCCAAGGCTGCAGCAGGAGAGCCCCTGGCGCCCAGCGGCCACCGTCGTTGAAAGGGGACGCAGCCTTACTGCCGGCAGCAGAGAGCGGGGCGGCCCAGCCAATGCGCATGCGCGAGTGGCGAGCGGGGGCTCTGGCGTCACAGTGGTTCCCACGGTTGTCAGAGCAACCACGCCCTGAGGCCTGGCAAACATGAGTCCTCCGTGGCAGTGCTTGCGTGGCGGGGCTCCGAGGCTCCAGCCTGACCTCTCCACGGGGTCGACAGGACCGTCTCCGGATGCCAGGAGTCGTGGCATAGGGCTGCCCAGGATGTTGAAAGCACAGGCGGAATCCGGGGGAAGCAGCGCCGCATCCCAGCCTCAGAGCCGCCCGGACGCTGTTCGGGTGAGTCTCCCCGAAAGTCGTGCCCCCGGGATCTCGAAGACGGGTCTGCCTGCGGGCCAGTGGGCTGCTCTGCTCTCTCAACCGAGAGTCGTTCTGCTCGAGAGCCGAACCCCGTAGCCTCAGCGCCTGCCTGGGGGTGTTTGTTTCTGTGCCACTGCTGTAGGACTGTCGGTGTGTGTATGTGTTTGTGTGTCTCCCATTTTCGCTTCTCTGTCTGTCTCTCACACTCTGTGAGTTTCTTGCCCTCTCTCTGTCGGTTGGGGTGTGTGTGTGTGTGTGTGTGTGTGTGTGTGTGTGTGTGTGTGTGTGTTTGGAGAAATGTGCCCGATGCGCCAGAAAACGGTGTCTTGCATGTCGGCCTGTCTTTGGTGAGCCTCCCTCTGCGTCTGTGCCTGGGTCATGTGTCCGCTTGTCAACCGTTTTCGCCGCGGTTCCACTTTGGGATTGCCAAGGCTTCGACCACGTGAGGAGATGCGTTGCTCCCGGAGCCGTTGAAATCTCATCGCCATCCCGTGCGGCCTCTCTTCTGAGATCAAGACGAACACAGTCCAGCCACGGACAAAAGCTGCACGGGAGCTCATTTTCCGGCAGGAGAGAAGGAGGCCCACATCACAGAAGAGGCTTGGATCTTTTCAGGGCTCTTCTCTGAAAAAACAAGCCACACCACGACACAGGCTGAAAGAGGAAGCCGGGAATGGGAGATGGCCACAATCCCGGTCACTGGAACGCCGGCCTCACTGGACAAGCCACCCCTTTGGCACCCCTCTGATGAAGCCCGTGCAGTGGCACGGTGCTCTACCCCACCTGGGCTCTGGCCTCTGCTCCGTCCTCCCTCTGGCTGTGTATCCCCTGTTTCTCCGGAGCTTAGATGCTTCCTGGGCTGGCTGGATGTCTTCCAGAAGGATCACTTCCCAGTCCATCAGGGAGACACTTCCTGGAGATCCCTGTCATGATTGTTTCTCTCTGCAAACCTGCTTGGGTTTCAGCCGATTTCCACCGGGGGAGGGGGAGCTTCAGGGCGCCTGCTGGGGTCTCAGGACTCCGCTTCAGATCCGATTCTGGAGCCTCCGGGTGAGAAAGCATGGGCTGAGCACATCTAGTGAGGCAGGCAAGGTCTGGCTGCAGCCCACCATCATCCCACAGGCCACAAGGCTGCGCTGTCAACTGAAAGGTCACTGACGCATCTGAGCCCTCTGCCCCCCTCCCCCTTTGAAAGACAAGTCCTTGCCTTCTGGGACAGGTGCTGCTCGCATTTCCTCTGCACATCCAGTCTCATTCCTGAGAATGAGATTCCCCTCTGCTCCTGGGTGGACTGACCCCCTGAAACTTTTGGCCCGTGGCTAGGTCCCAGGCCCTTCAGTATCCCCGCAGGGCACTGCTGTTTCAAAGGAGGGAGGCAGAGGGCTCACGGGTCAGTGAACTTTCAGCTGACTCCGCGCGTTGAGGCCCATGGGATCATTGTGGGCTGCAGCCAGGCCCTGCCTGCCTCAGTCCATGTGCTCAGGCCATCCATTCTTACCCGGAGGGGTCCAGAATCGGATCTGCTGGGAGGTCGTGACCTGACCCCAGCAGGCGCCCTGAAGCTCCCCCTCCCCCCATGGAAATCGGCTCACGGAGGTCCTGAAGACGGGACTCCTGGGGTTTGATCCTGGGACGCCGCCCGCGGCCGCCTCTCCCACGCGGCCCCCTACTGGACCCCGGATGCAGCCGCTGCCAAGGCTGCAGCAGGAGAGCCCCTGGCGCCCAGCGGCCACCGTCGTTTAAAGGGGACGCAGCCTGACTGCCGGCAGCGGAGCGCGGGGCGGCCCAGCCAATGCGCATGCGCGAGTGGCGAGCGGGGGCTCTGGCGTCACAGTGGTTCCCACGGTTGTCAGAGCAACCACGCCCTGAGGCCTGGCAAACATGAGTCCTCCGTGGCAGTGCTTGCGTGGCGGGGCTCCGAGGCTCCAGCCTGACCTCTCCACGGGGTCGACAGGACCGTCTCCGGATGCCAGGAGTCGTGGCATAGGGCTGCCCAGGATGTTGAAAGCACAGGCGGAATCCGGGGGAAGCAGCGCCGCATCCCAGCCTCAGAGCCGCCCGGACGCTGTTCGGGTGAGTCTCCCCGAAAGTCGTGCCCCCGGGATCTCGAAGACGGGTCGGCCAGCGGGCCAGTGGGCTGCTCTGCTCTGTCAACCGAGGGTCGTTCTGCTCGAGAGCCGAACCCCGCAGCCTGAGCGCCTGCCTGGGGGTGTTTGTTTCTGTGCCACTGTTGTAGGACTGTCGGTGTGTGTATGTGTTTGTGTGTCTCCCATTTTCGCTTCTCTGTCTGTCTCTCACACTCTGTGAGTTTCTTGCCCTCTCTCTGTCGGTTGGGGTGTGTGTGTGTGTGTGTGTGTGTGTGTGTGTGTGTGTTTGGAGAAATGTGCCCGATGCGCCAGAAAACGGTGTCTTGCATGTCGTCCTGTCTTTGGTGAGCCTCCCTCTGCGTCTGTGCCTGGGTCATGTGTCCGCTTGTCAACCGTTTTCCCCGCGGTTCCACTTTGGGATTGCCAAGGCTTCGACCACGTGAGGAGATGCGTTGCTCCCGGAGCCGTTGAAATCTCATCGCCATCCCGTGCGGCCTCTCTTCGGAGATCAAGACGAACACAGTCCAGCCACGGACAAAAGCTGCACGGGAGCTCATTGTCCGGCAGGAGAGAAGGAGGCCCACATCACAGAAGAGGCTTGGATCTTTTCAGGGCTCTTCTCTGAAAAAACAAGCCACACCACGACACAGGCTGAAAGAGGAAGCCGGGAATGGGAGATGGCCACAATCCCGGTCACTGGAACGCCGGCCTCACTGGACAAGCCACCCGTCTGGCACCCCTCTGATGAAGCCCGTGGCAGTGGCACGGTGCTCTACCCAGCCTGGGCTCTGGCCTCTGCTCCGTCCTCCCTTTGGCTGTGTATCCCCTGTTTCTCCGGGGCTTAGATGCTTCCTGGGCTGGCTGGATGTCTTCCAGAAGGATCACTTCCCAGTCCATCAGGGAGACACTTCCTGGAGATCCCTGTCATGATTGTTTCTCTCTGCAAACCTGCTTGGGTTTCAGCCGATTTCCACCGGGGGAGGGGGAACTTCAGGGCGCCTGCTGGGGTCTCAGGACTCCGCTTCAGATCCGATTCTGGAGCCTCCGGGTGAGAAAGCATGGGCTGAGCACATCTAGTGAGGCAGGCAGGGTCTGGCTGCAGCCCACCATCATCCCACAGGCCACAAGGCTGCGCTGTCAACTGAAAGGTCACTGAGGCATCTGAGCCCTCTGCCCCCCTCCCCCTTTGAAAGACAAGTTCTTGCCTTCTGGGACAGGTGCTGGTCGCATTTCCTCTGCACATCCAGTCTCATTCCTGAGAATGAGACTCCCCTCTGCTCCTGGGTGGACTGACCCCCTGAAACTTTTGGCCCGCGGCTAGGTCCCAGGCCCTTCAGTATCCCGGCAGGGCACTGCTGTTTCAAAGGAGGGAGGCAGAGGGCTCAAGGGTCAGTGAACTTTCAGCTGACTCCGGGCGTTGCGGCCCATGGGATCATTGTGGGCTGCAGCCAGGCCCTGCCTGCCTCAGTCCATGTGCTCAGACCATCCATTCTTACCCGGAGGGGTCCAGAATCGGATCTGCCGGGAGGTCGTGACCTGACCCCAGCAGGCGCCCTGAAGCTCCCCCTCCCCCCATGGAAATCGGCTCACGGAGGTCCTGAAGACGGGACTCCTGGGGTTTGATCCTGGGACGCCGCCCGCGGCCGCCTCTCCCACGCGGCCCCCTACTGGACCCCGGATGCAGCCGCTGCCAAGGCTGCAGCAGGAGAGCCCCTGGCGCCCAGCGGCCACCGTCGTTGAAAGGGGACGCAGCCTGACTGCCGGCAGCGGAGCGCGGGGCGGCCCAGCCAATGCGCATGCGCGAGTGGCGAGCGGGGGCTCTTGCGTCACAGTTGTTCCCACGGTTGTCAGAGCAACCACGCCCTGACGCCTGGCAAACAGGAGCCCTCCGTGGCAGTGCTTGCGTGGCGGGGCTCCGAGGCTCCAGCCTGACCTCTCCACGGGGTCGACAGGACCGTCTCCGGATGCCAGGAGTCGTGGCATAGGGCTGCCCAGGATGTTGAAAGCACAGGCGGAATCCGGGGGAAGCAGCGCCGCATCCCAGCCTCAGAGCCGCCCGGACGCTGTTCGGGTGAGTCTCCCCGAAAGTCGTGCCCCCGGGATCTCGAAGACGGGTCGGCCTGAGGGCCAGTGGGCTGCTCTGCTCTCTCAACCGAGGGTCGTTCTGCTCGAGAACCGAACCCCGTAGCCTCAGCGCCTGCCTGGGGGTGTTTGTTTCTGTGCCACTGCTGTAGGACTGTCGGTGTGTGTATGTGTTTGTGTGTCTCCCATTTTCGCTTCTCTGTCTGTCTCTCACACTCTGTGAGTTTCTTGCCCTCTCTCTGTCGGTTGGGGTGTATGTGTGTGTGTGTGTGTGTGTGTGTGTGTGTGTGTGTGTTTGTGTGTGTGTGTTTGGAGAAATGTGCCCGATGCGCCAGAAAACGGTGTCTTGCATGTCGGCCTGTCTTTGTTGAGCCTCTATTTGCGTCTGTGCCTGGGTCATGTGTCCGCTTGTCAACCGTTTTCGCAGCGGTTTCACTTTGGGATTGCCAAGGCTTCGATCACGTGAGGAGATGCGTTCCTCCCGCAGCCGTTGAAATCTCATCCCTTATCCCTGGGTTGCGGGAACCCCACTAGCCTGGGTAAGAAAGACAGCGCCAGCGCTGGGTCACCAACAGCTGGGCCCCGGTTTCGCAAGTGGATGTGAGTGATGCCTCCTTTGCACCGGAGGTTTCCCAGAAAGTCTGCAGACCACGGCTGACTGTAGTCAGCGTGGTGGCCACGATGGAAGGTGACGAGGTTCGGAGAGATAGGCGACCAAGCAGAGCCCGAGTCCTTGCATCCTGCATCGCCAGCAGTACCTTGAGGAGACCCGACCCTGATGACGCGGCGGCCAGAGCACAAGGCCCAGGACCCAGTCCCAGACGCGGGCCCATCGTCAGCAAATTTCAGGAACCGTGGGCCAGCTGAAGCTTAGGTCCCCCGGTCAAAACAAAGGACAGAGGGTCCGCAGGTAGGGCCGAGAGCCTGAAGTGTCGGCCTGGCTCCACCACCGCGGAGCTCGCAGGGTGCAGCAGGCACCGGGCAGTGATCAAGGCTTGCAGATGAGGTTGCGCGGGTACGCGAATTCTCCTGCCCAGATTCCAGCCTTTCCGCGGAGACTCCACGTGCACGGCCTCCTCATTGTCCTTGTCTAGGGCCGCGGCAAAGAACCTCACTCCCATGGCACCACTCCAGGGGCGCAGGAACCTGGGATGAGTAGGTGGAGCAGGGCGAGCACCGCTAAGAACCCAGCTAGAGAGGCGCCGCAGGGAGGCACAAGGGGCCGCATTGAACGTGTCAATCATCTCAAAGATTTTATGACTTTTTTTGATATCTCATAATATCTATAATGTCTATTATATCTTGTGATATAATTATTAACACCACTTTATTGTGATTATTATGATTATTTTTATACCAACACATCTTCAATTATTAATATTCCCGGTTGCTAGAGAAAAATGAGAACGACTAGTTTTGAAAGCCTTACTTCTGCCAATGGAGGCACATTCCAGCAGGTCGCCAAAGCAATCCACTTTGCACCACTTTCACAAAAACGTTATTGCACAATTATACTATCCTACCCTTATATACTTTGTGTGTGTGTACTTGTGTGTATGTATGTCATATATGTTATATATGTGTGTGTGTGTATATGTGTGTGTGTGTGTGTGTATATATATATACACACACACATAAAGTATGCCAGAGATGAACAAGTATTAGAAAATTAAATGCACAGGTCATGCCAGTGCTATGTATAATGTGGTGTAGTACCTACAGATGTTCAACAGTGTGGGATCCAGACTGGAACAAGACTACTAGTCTTAAATAATTCTTTCTAGGTTCAGTGTCTGGAAATAATGCTTTGGATCAAACATGTAAGAAAATTAATGGGATTTAAAGACTATTCTAAGTCAACTATAACATTTCATTTGGGGATTTCTGTCCCTTATCATATCTAAGTGATTTTGGATGGATTCCTTGAGGCCTGGTGTTTCTTTTCTTCTCTGCACATTGCTGCTCAGAGTGATAAATGAAGTTGTATTTTGAATAAAATAGCTAAGCATCCTTTTGTGTGCAATGAGCATGATGGTATTTAGACCTACCATTTCTCAGTATGGTTGTTACGCTTATAGTGGGGCTGGGGTATTTACCTGGAGCCTGGATGTCCACTGGGAAGTGACACCCCTGGGAATTTTTTGTGTCAACTTGGCCTCTGATGTCTGCCTGGGGTTTGGGTATCCACCTAAGGCCCGATGTTTACCTGGAGCCAGACGTGCACCTGAGGCCTGATGTCCATCTCTGACCTATGTTCACCTGAAGAATAAGTATTCACCTGGGGCCTGATATCCACCTGTAGTATGGGTGTCAACTTTGAGGCTGATGTTCAGGTGGCGTCCACTGTATACTTGGGGCCTGGTGTATACATGGAGCCTGGGCATCCACCTGGGACTTGATGTTTAAATATGGTCTGGAGTTCTCTTAGGGCCTACTGTTCACCTGGGGCCTGGGCGTACACCTAGTGCCTGACGTCCCAGGTGGACACCTGGGTACCAGGTGATCTTCAGGGCCTAAGTGAAAACTCCAGTCTCTAAATGGACAACTAGGCCCCAGGCTGATGTTTACTGGGGTCAGATGGACCCAAGTCCCTGGGAACACCTAGGCCCCAGGTGGACATCAGCTCCCAGGTTAATTCCAGGCCCAAGATGGACCTCAGGTCCCACCTGGACACAAGTCCCTAGGTAGATGCATAGGCCCTGGGGAACATCAAGCCTTAGGTGAAGTTCTAGGTTACAGGTGGACATCTTGCTCCAGTTGGACATCTGGTCCCAGGTGGACATCAGTCTCCAGGTGGAAACAAAGTTCCAAGTTGGACATCAGGCACCAGGAGGATTTCAGGCCTCCAGCGAACACCAGCTCCCAGGCTGACATCAGGCTACAAATGAACACTGGGCATCTGATGTACATCAGGCTCCAAGTTGACACCAAGGGCCCAGATGGACATGTGGCCCCATATGAACACTAGTCCCCAGTCAGCTAGGGCCTGGGTCCACCTGGAGCCTGATGTTTAGCTAGAGACTAGATATCCACCTGAGGCCTAGGTATCTACCCAGGGACTGAAGTCAAACTGGGGCCTGATATCCACCTGGGGACTAGGTATCCACCGGGGGTTGATGTCCACCTCGGGCCACCCTCTGGGGTCTGATGTTCACCTCAGGTCTGGGTGTCCATCTGGGCCCTGGTGCTGATTTGGATTCCAGTGTCTACCTGGAACCTGGAGCCAGGTTGTTCATTTGGAGCCTGGAGTTTTCCCCCGGGGCCTGGTAGCCACCTGGGCCCTGAGTGTCCACATATGTTCTGATTTCCACTTTTGGCCTGAGTGTTCTTCTAGGGCCTGAGTGCCACCTGGGTCCTGATGTTCACCAGGAACCTAGGTATCAACTTGGGGCTTGATGTTCACCTGGGACCTGATGTCCATGTGAGACCTGATATTCACCAAGAGCCTGGGCATCCACCTGTGGCCTGATGTTCAGATGGTGACTAGGAATTCCCCTAAGGCTTGATGTCCACCTGGGGCATAGATAACTACCTGTAGCCTAGTGTCCACCTGGAGCCTAGGTGTCAACCTGGGACATAATGGGCATAATGTCCTTTTGGGGGCCTGCTGTCTACCTGCAGACTGGTGTCTGCCTAGGGCCTGGTATCCACCTGGGGTCTGGTGTCTGCCTGGGGCCTAGTGTTCACCTGAAGACTAAGTATGAACCTTGGACCTCATGTATACATGGGTACTATTTATCCATCTGGGGACTAGCATTCATCTGGGGCCTCATGTCCACCTAAGCCCTGGGTGTCAACCTGGTGCCTAATGGCCACCAGGGATCTATATACTCACTTGGGGCCTGGTGCTCCCATAGGACCTAGGTATACACCTGGGGAATGATGTCCAAGTGGAGGTGGATGTCTTAATTGGTGTTGGTGTTCACCTGGATACAAGGGTGGCCCTGGGGACCGGTGTTCACCTGGAGCCTCATGTGCACTTTGGAACTGCTGTCTACCTAGGGCCTGATGTCCATGTTAAGGCTGGTTGTCCACTTGGGGCCTAATGTCCACCTAAGACCCAGTGTTCACCTAGGGCCTGGGTGTCCACCTGGAGCCTGATGTTCAGCTGGAGACTATGCATCCGCCTGAGACCTAGGTATCCACCCAGGGTGTGGTGTCGAACTGGGCCCTTATTTCCACCTGAGGACTATCTACCTGAGGCTTGATGTCCACCTGGAGCCCCACCCGGGGCCTGGTGTTCATCTGGGGCCCAGTGCCCACCTGGAACCTGGGTATCAACTTGGGTCTTGGGTGTCCACTTGGAGAGTGATGTGCACCTGGGGCCTGAGTTTCCACCTAGGGCCTGATGACCACCTGAGGCCCAGGTGTCCACCTGGGGTCTGATGTCCACCTGAAGCCTAGGTAACCACCTAGGGCATGGTGTTACCTGTGCCTTGATTTCCACCTGAGCCTCGTGTACACCTGAAGCCTGGGTGTCCACCCAAGGCCTGATGTACACCTCAAGCCCAGTGTCCACTTGTGGCCTGATGTCAACTTGAAAGCTGATATCCACCTGGGGACGGATGTGCTCCTGGGGCCTGATATCCAACTGGGACCAGATGTTCACCTAAGACCTGGAGTTAATCTGGGACTTGATGGTCACCAGGGTCCCAGGTGTCTACCTAGGGCCTAGTGTCCAACTAGGGCCTGATGTCCACCTAGAGTCTAGTATCCACCTTGGCCCTGATGCTACCTGAGGCTTGGGTGTCTACTTAGAACCTGAATGCCCAATTGGGCCCTGATGCCCACCTGGGGCCTGGTGTCCTGTTAGGGCTTGATAGCTACCTAAAGCCTGGGTATCCTCCTGGAGCCTGATGCTCACCTGTAGGCTGGTGTCCATATGGGGCCTGGGTGTCCACCTGTGAGCCTGATGTACACCTTATGTACCAGAAAAATGGTATATACCCGGGGCCTGATATACACCTGGAACCTGTGTGTCCACTTGACCCCTGATGTCCACCTGGGGCCTGGTGTTTACCTGGGGCCTATATCCACCTGGGGTCTGAGTGTCCTCATAGGCCTGGATATTCTCCTGGAAACTGGTAGCAACCTGGGGCTTAGCTATACACCTGAGACCCATGGTCTGTCAGGGGCCTATGTCCACCTTGGGCCTGGTTTTCATCTGAAGCCTCGTGTTCACCTGGACCCTGGGTGTAAACCTGGGGGTTGATGTTCACCAAGGGCCTTTTTATCCACCTGAGACTTAATGTCCACTTGGGGCCTGATTTCCACCTGGAGTCTGGGAGACCACCTGGGAACTGATGTTCAGCTGGACCTGGAGTTCACTTGGGGCCTGTTGTCCACCTGGGGCCTGGGTGTCAACCTAGAGCCTGATGTCTACTTGTGGCCTAAGTGTGCCTCAGGGGCCTGTTGTTTGCATGTGTCCAGGATATTCTTCTGGGGCATGGGTGACTACTTGGTCCCTGATGTCTCCCTGAGGCCTGGGGGGTCCACCTAGAGCTAGATATTCACCTGACACCTGCATATCCTCCAGTGGCCTGATGTCCACCTATTACCTGGTGTTGATCTGGGGCCTGGAGATCAACCTGGGTCCTGATGTACACCTTGAGTCTAGTGTCCACCTGAGGTCTGATGTTTGCCAGGTGTCCGAAATTCACCTGGGATGTGATACCAACCTGGCTCCTGGATTTTTATGTGGGGCCTCATTTCCATCAAGGGCCTTGGTGCTCACCTGAGCCTGTGTGTCTCTCAGGGACCTGATGTTTCTCATGGGTCTAGATCTCCACTTGGGCCTTCTGTCCACATGGGAACTGATGTGCTTCTGAGGTTTGATGTTCGGCTAGGGACCAAGTATTCACCTGGGGACTGGTATCCAGCTGAGGACTGATGTCCAGCTGAGGACTGATGTCCAGCTGGGACCTTATGTTTACTTGGAGTTTGGTGTCCACCTGAGGCTTAGGTGTCCCTCTGGGGCCTGAAGTAAACTTGGGGCCTGGTATCTACCCGGGGCTGGATGTTCATCTATGGACTATCTATCTGGGGACTGACGTCTCCCTGTGGCTTGTTGTTCATGCTGGGCATGAGGTCCATTTGGGGCACTGGTGTTGACTTGGGGCCTGATGTGGATCTGGGGCTTGAATCTAAGATCAACTTGATTTTTTTTTTGTTTTTTTTTTTGTAAGTGACTTGGTCTTTACACTTGAAGATTCACACACCACATAATTTTTAAGGTTTAATTTTTGTTACAATATATTTTTGAATTTTGTCTCTGGGCCAAAACGTTCAGGTGTATGATAGGTGCCTCTCAACATGTAAATTCAAATTTTGTTTTATCTCAAGAAAGTGTGTGTGTGTGTGTGTCTGCATGTGTGTACATGTGTGCCTGTGTGTGTTTATGAGACTGTTACAGTCTTAAAATTAATTCTATTTCAATGTTTCATATTTCCTCAAAGAAAAAAAATGAAGGAAATAAGTTACTCCAATTACACCTCTGCCAGATTCTCTTTGCATATCTTATCTTCCACACCTATTCCTAATTCTTTTGATAACATCCTTAATTCTGTTTTATTCTCTTAGGTTTGTTTCTATCCCCTATTTCTAACACTATATTTTCAATTAATTCATGCCCTGTCTGAGGAACACTGTAATTTAATCTTAATTTCTGATACACAATTTTTTCCCAATTTTTCTCTGAGACTGATGAGTATCCACTTTGCATTTTATTTTCCTTTTGTCTAGAACTATCATGAAATTTTGGATTTCTGCTTCAAAATCTTCTTCTATCTGCCTTTACATGAACAATCACTGTATTTTAAACATTAGTTGTTTTATGTTGTTTCCTATGCTCCATAGCTGTTTTGATTGGGGTGTGTGTGTATGTGTGTGTGTGTGTGTGTGTGTGTGTGTGTGTGTGTGTGAAAACTTAAAATTTTTGAGACTCACTTTCTGTTATTTTTTTCTGTTATTGTTGCTGATCTACAACACTTTTTTTTTCTTGCTGTTGTGTAGTTAAATTTCAAAATAAATTGACGCATTGACTTACGTCTGTCTTCTGGTTCTTATCACCTTGTCTGAGTTGCTTTATTATTTCCCTTCAACACCACTTAAAGGGAAAATCACAGGATATCAAAAATGACTTTACAAAGAACAGTTGTAAAGAACAGTTGATAAGAAGCTATGTAAATCTTTAACATAAATAAATGTATAACTTTGAAATTTTAAATTAAACACATAGTATAGGAGAAATAGTTAGAAAATATGTTTTAACTAGTCTATTAGTAAACTGGTTAGTAATGTTGAAGGGACAAAAGTAAAAAAGCAAAAAAGGTATAAATAACATGATCAATAAACTTTATCTAAAACTATACAAATGTATATTGAACAAATAAAGAATATACATTTTGTTATGCTTTCAAAAGTAGCTCATAAATTAGACAGAATAATCAATACATTCTAAATAATCAATATCATATTGTGTTTTCTCAACCTCAAAGCCAACAACAACAAAAATTTTCATATATTTAGAAACCACTAAGCCCATCATTAAGTATTCCTGAGGTTAAAGAGAAAACAATAGGTAAATTAATAAATTTAGACACGTAAAGTTTCCGAAAATAAATTTAAAAGAGGAATTGGAGGTATATCTAATTTCAAATAAATTTTTAGAAAAAAACAAAAATATAAAAAAGCACCAAATCTTCTACCTGATAATCTAGAAAGAACATATAAGTAAAATAAAAAGCAAAACATATTTAAGGACTTTAAACCACTTTAAGAAACAATAGATCATTAAAGATTAAAATTTAAAAATGATTTTTTCATATTAGAAATTCTAACTAAGAAGAAAATGAATGCAAATGAAACTGAACTTTGAAAAAGAGATAAGTAGAGATGTGATATAGATTTTAAAATTTGGTCTTAAATCAGAAAAAAATAAGTTTATTTGTTTTCCTTTCAGAAATTTCTCCAAACTATCAGAGATAAACAGAAAACAACAAATAACAACAAACAAACAGGAAACAGAAAAGCACAACAACAAGGCCTGTTTATTTCATCCTCTCCTAATAGTCTTCTGTTCATGACTTTGCTTTTTCTGTATATGGGACTGCAGAGAGAAAACACACCAGCCATAACAGTCCAAGTAACAAATTTTCATATGTGCATTATCTTTTCCATTGTAAAGTTCCAAAAGAACACCTCATTATGACTGTACATTATGTTCAAAAATTCAAACACTAAAGAAATTGCACTTGATAGTTGGACCCATTCCTTCCATTCATTCAGCAAATGTTTACCAAGTGCCTACCACTATTCTTTTAGGCACCACATATTCAGTGATTAAAAACTCAGTTGAGGTTTCTATTCCCATAAAGTTTTAATTCCAGCATTAGGAGTCAGCTAATAAAAAGGTACATGTAAGCATTGCAAGTGAGAAAAGGGAATGGAATAAGGATGGTTGTGTACAGAGATGGGAATGTTAACTTATGGGAAGTCTTGAGACAAAAATGAGAAAGAATGAATTGAACCACCAGAAAGATGGAGACAATAGAGTCCAAGAACTGGATGGAGACCAGAAGACGCAGGCCCTGATAGGCCACGTGGATAATTTGCAATTAAATTTGGGAAACTCCATCTTCAACACAGTGAGATCAATAGAAGGAGGTTCATTCTATCAGGTAATGGGAAGTCCGAGGTGGAGGTAGATAGTTTTAATGGCTGAAAAGTCTCAGTGATGTATTCTTTTGGAGCCTCATAGACTTTACATCACAATTCCAAAATAGTTATGGTTGCTCTGGCCATCACAATTGTATCCCAGATAGGAAACATGAAAGAAAGGGCAACCAGTGTGTGGTAAAACTTGCATCAGGAAAGTCAAAATTCTCAAAGAACTTTCTAGTAGGATTCCATTTCATTACCCAGAATCACAAAGCTGATGACTTCTGGTTGTAAGAAAGATTAGAAATTATGTTGCTGAATGCAGCAGGTTTGGCCTAAGTCAAGTTGCTCACCACACTGAAAGCCAATCATTAAGACAAGGAGTGTTTCCAGAGAAGAAAGGCTTTAATGCAGATGCCATCAGCCAGGACATAGGAGATCAGCTTTAAGTCAGTCTCCCACCCCAACTAAAATTAGAGGTGTATCTAGTGAGAAATGAATGTAACTACATACAGGAAAATAGGAATCAGGAAGGGGTGAGTAAGAGGAGTTGGTCAACAAGCAGCAGGTGCATCTCATTATCCAATGCACTGTTGGAAAGTTTCAGTTCCTTGATACTGTCTGTGAGTCCTGGTGGTTGGTTTTCTAAGAAAGGAATTCAGATAAAACAAATGTAATTTTCTTCAACTTCAGTTGTATGGGAAAGCTGAGCCAGTTTAAATTAGGGTTTTATGTTAACCGCAATTTCTTTTGCACCAACCTGAGAACTAAGCATTACATATTCATGATTCCAGCCCTGAAGGTGTTCTGATAAGAAGGCACAATAGAATGATGGATACTGTCTTTGCCATCTGAGAGTCAGAAGTTCTGATTTTATCACATGTGTGTTGGAGGCCTTTGGATGGTTTTCAGCAGCAAGTAGCATACTTAGATGTAAATGTTACATTGACATTTTGCCTGCTGCATGGAGAGTGAGTTGTAGGCAGGTGGCAGCAGAAGCCAGGACAACTGGGGATGTCACTATAGACATCCAGGTGAGAATCAGTGGTGGCCCGGAACATCATGAAATTAATGGACACAGAGAGAAGTGGAAAGAATAAAAACTATGTTCTGGAGAGATGCAGGACTTATTCATGAAATGAAAATGCAGAGCGAGGGAACAATAGCCCCCAGGGATGAATGAAACCTAAAATTTTGACTTGAGCAGCTCGAAGACCATGGTGCTTGAGATGGGGGGACTTTGGTAGGAATAGGATTGAGGGTGGTGGACATAAGAGTTCTGTAACAATTTGCTATGTAGGAGATGCTCTTAGACATCCAGATGGAGTTACCAGTCAGTAGCCTATCACCCCTGACTCTGGAGGTCTGAGAACAGGACAGGTGGGAGAACATGGCAAGAACTCTGTGAGGAATTAGAGATATAGGAGGTTACACCCTTGACCAAAGTATAACCAGCAAGTCCTGTTCAATCTGCTGAGTTTTAGAGTCAGGCTCAGAAAAGGGCCCAGAGCATGGGCAGGAGGATCCATAAGCTTCCCAAGGTTCTTCCTGGGCCAGGGCCCCCTGACCAGCACAGCCTTGGAAGGTTGAGATTAGGGTCCTGCAGTCCACCTCTATGGGTACTTGGAATCGGATGGTCCCACCTGTCATAGTGTAGGTACAGGGGAGTAAGCCCCTATTTTCTCCTTTTTATGATGTGATTTATTTGGAGCATGGAACCACAGGTTTCCATGTACTCAGAAGAATCTGTTGGCCTTGGTTCTTTATGAATGACTGAGTGTGTGCTGAGACACTTGGAAAATGCTTTTTACTCCTGGGGGGTCCTTCAGAGCAGAGAGAGGCTTGGGGGCTTGGGTGATGATTTCAGATAAGACAGAATGTTTCCAGGTACTGGACTCTGTGTCAAAATTCCTGAGACAAGAGCAGGCCACATTGGGTCCGTGAGGTCCTCATTTGGAAGTTAGTGGAAATCGCTGCCCTGGCCAAGGTAAGGATGCATTGAGAATGAGCTGCATACCTCAGGAGCTGGAGGAAAAAAGGGGACAAGAGAGCTTCCAAGGTCCCTCTTAGTGCCCATAGAGCCTGCAGTTTCTGCTCCTTTGCCTCCTGGGACCCTGGAGAGCCACTAAGTTGATGACCCCCTAATGCAGGTGACTGTTGTGTTCTGTGATGCTCCTCCTGGTGACATGGGTAGTGGGAGAGCAGCCTCCTGGGTCCCTGGTGCCCACTGGAGCCAGGAGAAAGTCATGCTGAGGTCATGCACCTCCAGTTCTTATTAATGATCTCCACATTGTGAGGTAGCCAGAAGCAAGAAGGGACGTGTGACACCTTTTTATTGATTCACTCAGCAATTCTGCCCTTAGCACTAGTCCTGTGCCAGGTACCCTGGTGTGCCCAGCATGTGATACTGAAAATGACCAAGTGGTCTCTCAGCTCCAGGTGCCCACAGTCTGAGGACAAGTGGACATCAGGCCCCAAGTAAATACCTAGGACCTGGTGAACATCAGGCCCCAGATGGACACCCAGGTCTAAGTGGACATCAGTTCCCAGATGAAAATCTGGCCCCAGATGTACATCAGGACTTGAGTGGAAACCCAGTACCAGGTGGACATCAGACCCTAGGTTGACACCAGTCCCTGGGTGGATACCCAATGCCCAGATGGACTTCAGGCCCTAGGTGAACACCAAGGCCCAAGATGGACATTAGGCCACAGGTGGAGGCCCAGGTTTTAGGAGAACACAGGGTCCTACAGGGACATCAAGCCCCAGAAGAATACTTAGGTCCCTGGTGAACATCAATTCCTGAGTGGGCACCCAGGTTCCAGATGAACATCAAGGCCCACAATGGACACCCAGGCCTCAAATGGATACCTGGTCCCAAGTATACGCCATTTTCCTAGTAAGCATCAGTGCCCAGGTGGACAGTAGCCTCCAGGTGTATATCAGGTCTCTAGGTGGACATCCAGGCCCCAGATGTCCAGAGGTGGACATTGGACCACAGGAGGATACCCAGGCCCCAAATAGACATCAGGCCCTAGGTATATAGCAGCCCTAAGTATATAGCAGACCCCAGATGAACACCAGGATCCAGGTGGACATCTGGCTTCAGCTGTACAGCAGTCCCCAGGTAGATACCTAGGTCACTTGTGGATTTAAGGCTCCAAATGTACACTAGGCCGCAGGTCAACAATGGGCCCAAGTGAATATCTAGGCCTCAGGTGGACATCAGGCACCAAGTTGACACCCAGGACCCAGGTGGATATGAGGCCCCAGATGAACACCAGGCCCAAGGTGGGTATAGACCCCAGGTGGATTCCTAAGCCCCAGATGGACATCAGGCCCATGCTGGCCATAGTTAGTGGTGTGGCGCACCTGCTCTTGGTCCACGGAGTTGGAGAAGTTGGACCCATCAAATAGTTCCTCATTGATCTCCTGTGTGGAACTCTGCAGAGAGAGTGCCCAACACCCATTTTTTTTGACATTATTGGTGAAATTTAGTTATCCTGTTTATTTCAACTGTCTTTATATTACTATTTTGTGTTTGTGTCATCCAAAAGTGGTGGGGTTTTTTTTTTTTTTTTTTTGTCATAGGAAGAAGAATCAGATGGTAGAAATTAGTCATAGCTCTATGAGACTATTGTTGGAGCCAGTCCAACCCTGGAGAGTGTGTGGTCCTCAATGGAGAGGCATCCATTTTGACATATTTTGCTGTGGGTCACCAGAAAACCTGGACTAGATTCTCCTTTCTCCTTCCTTCATAGTTTTGCGCATTTCCCTGTGTGATGGGGTTTGGAGGTAGAGCCTTGGGAAGTGATTAGGTCATGCAGGCAGAGACCTCGTGTATGGGGTTCATGCTCCTATCAAAGGGACCACAGAGAGATCCCTCATCCCATCCCTTCTGTCATGTGAGGACACAGTAGAAACATGGCTGTCTATGAAACAGAAAGCCCGCCCTCACCAGACACGGAATCTGCTGACCACTTGACCTGAGATTTTACCATCTCCAGAACTGTGAGAAGTCAATTTGTTGTTTATTAGTCACCTAGTCTATGGCATTCTGTTTTAACCCCAGATTAGCAAAAATACCAACATATCAACTTGCACACATAACTTTTGGAAAGAAACTGTGATACTAAATCTTTGATGGTAAAAGGTGATCTATCTGCCTGAGAAATGAACCTACATGATCCCTCTTTCCACAATAAACCTGAGGGAGAGTCAAAACAGGTAAAAGCACAAAAGCACACAACTGTTAGAGGTTTCCAGGATGCCTCAAAAATATCATCTGCAACATTAGGGAGTGAAAGAAGACATTCAAGTTTCAAAAAGTCAAAGTTTATTTAAATGTCATTGTATAAATTTTAATTCTAACACTATGAATAAAAGTGTTATTTTTTTCATAAATAAATAAATTTCATAAATGGAGGCATGGAGACCCTGATGTGCAGCTGCTGAGTTTGGAAGCTTCCTTTGGAGACACCCCCTGACTCCCTCACCCTTTGCCTGCCTGTCAAGAAGAGCCCATCCCAGGCAGCAAACAGCGCAGGTGCCCAGCAGAGGGCAAACCTCCATGCCTGGAGGAGGCCACCTCTGGGACAGGAGGAGCTGCTGGAACCCCTCCTTGCAGGCTTCTTTTCCTGCTCTCTAGCAACTCCTTCAAGCAGACAAACACACCCAGCAGCAGCAGCAGGCTCTTCGGCAGCAGGGCTGTGGCTCTGCCAAATGAGAGAAGCCCCTCTCTAACAATGCACAGGATCCCAGACTGCACACCCTGTTCTCTGCCTCCATGGCTCCCACTGTGTCCCGGACTGAGAGTAGCGTGGGAGCTGCTGGCTGGGGCAGTGCTGGCCCAACCCTTCTTGCCAGCTGTAGCTTCAGCCATGCTAAAAGCTGAGCGTGGCTAGAGCAAGTGACATGGCTGAGGCCAGTGGCTAGAGCAAGTGACATGAAGTCAGGCAGCTCCTCACTGGGCTAGACTTTGGCAGTCCCAAGGCAGGGACAGGAGGTCTCTGGAGCTGCCTCTAGCTCCACCACTGTCCCTGGAGGGGGTCTTCCCCTGGTGCTGGCACTAACTCAACAGCTGGTGCTGGAAATAACTGTATTTCTGCACATGGAGCAGGAGCTGAGAAAAGAGAATGGTTACCAATGTCACTCACTTTCCACTGGAATTTCCAAACACAAAAACAACCTCACTGAATTTACAGGAATTTTAGCCCCAAAACAGCACTCCCAGATAGTCTTCCAGACTGGAGGTCACCTCATCATGTGCCTGTACATCAGTGGGCTTCAGAGGCTCCAGCTTGTCAAGGACAATGTGCAGATGCAGCCCCATTCATATCAGTGGTGACCCTCAGCCCGGAAGGGCCTGCCCTGGGCTGTCCTGTGATACCTGGGCCTTCTGCCAAATATGCAGAGGCATCTGGGGTGAGGGATGAGCCTTTGTCAGCATCGTCAGAAATGGCTCTCACTCTGGGCCTTCCTGAAGCAGGAGCCTTGAGATGTGGGGATGTAGCATGAGAACATCTTACTCTCTTGATCATCTCCCAGTCAGTGAGCTGGCTACAGGGTTGACTCTAGGATATGGCACCTGGTTACCAGAATCCTAAGTTCTGTTAGGGTCTGTCATCAAGGAAGTGAGGTCACTTCTTTAAGGTTCCATCCCCTCAACCGCTTCCTTCCATAAGACCTACTCAGGACCCCACTGGGCTGCTGACTGCTCACCCTCCCCGCAGGTCAACTCCTTACCTTTACATAGTTATGTCCACCCAGGGCCTGCTTGTAGATCTGTGCCTGGCGTTCACCAGGGACCTAGGAATCCACTTGGGGCCTGGGATTCAACAGGGGCATAATGTTACACTGGGGATTGGATAGTCACCTGAGGACTAGGTATCAACCTGGGGCCTGATGTCCACCTGGGGACTGAGTATTCACCTGGGACCTGATGTGCACCTGGGGCCAAATGTCCTCCTCAGGCCTGAATTCCACCTTGGGCCTCCGTGTCCACCTGAGGCTGGTGATCACTGGGGCCTGGGTGTCATTTAGGGTCTGATGTGTGCCTGGAACCTGATGTCTACCTAGGGCCTGATGACCACCTGGGGACTGGGTGTCCATCTAACGTCTACCTAGAGCCTAGGTATCTATCTTAGGTATGGCGTCTGCCTGCAGCCTGAGGTCCACATGAGTCTGGTGTTCAGCTGGGGCCTGTGGTCCACTGGGGCCTTGGTGTCCATTTCGGGCCTGGTTGTCAACTTGGGGCCTGATATACAGCCTGAGTCCAGTGTTCACCTGTGGCCTGATGTCTACCTGGTGACTGGTGTCCTCCTGGAAATGGTTTATCCATGCAGGCCCTGATGTCCACTTGGGGCTGAAAGTCCCTCTGGGGCTAGACATCCGTTTGTGGCCTGATGTCCATCTAGGGCCTGGTGTCTACCTGGAGTGTGATGTTCACCTGGGGCTAGGTGTCCACATGGGGCCTGATGTCCATATGAAGACTGGGTGTCCACTAGGACCTGATGTTCACCATGGGCCTAGATATCCATCTGGGGCCTGATATCTACCTGGTGACCTGTGTCCATCTGAGGGCTGGTGTCCACCTGGGCCTGATAGCCACCTAAGATTTGGTGTTTATCTGAGGCCTGGGTGACCACCTGATATCTCATGTTCAGCTGGGGCCCAGAGTTCAACTGGGGACTGTGTGTCAACCTGGTGCACATCTGAGGACTAGGTACCCACCTGGGTGCTGGTGTTCACTGGAGCCTGATGTCCACCTGGGGCCTTGTATTTACCTAGGGCCTAAGCAACCACGTGGGGCCTGAGTGTCTTTATGGGCTCTAGAGTTCTCCTGGAGCTTGGTGCCTGCCTGGAGCTTCGGTGTACATCTGTGACCTGATATCCACCTTGGGATGGATGTGCACCTGGGCACAGATGTCCATGTGGGACTGAGTGTTCGCCTGGTTCCTGATGTCCACCTGGGGCCTGGTGTTCACCTGAAGCTTGATACCCACCTGGGGCATGGACATTTGCCAAAAATCTGACGTTCAGCTGTGGCCTGAAGTTTACATATGCCTGATGTCCACCTAGGGTTCAGAGTTCATCTGGGGCTTGATGCCCACCTGGGGCCTGGGTTTCCACATAGAGCCTGGCATTGACTTGGGATCAAGGTATTTACCTAGGGCCTGGGTGTCCACTTGGGGCCTGACTTCCACTTGGTTCTTGGTGTCAGGCAGAGGCCTGACTGTTCACTTGGGTCCTAGATAAGATCCATATGACTGATGTCCATGTGGGGCCTGAGAACCACTTGAGGCCTGCCATTAACCTAGGGCATATTGTCCACCTGGGGTCTGGGAGTCAAACTGGAATGTGATGTCCACCTGGGGTGTGGAGGTCACCCTGGGTCCTGATTCACTTTTCCAGTCCAGTGTCCAACAGAAGCCTGGTGTAAACCTGGAACCTGATGTCCACCTGTGGCCAGATGACCACCTTGAGTGGGATGTTCATCAAGAGACTAGGTATCCACATGGGACCTGGGGTCCACCTGGGGCCTGATGTCTACCTTAGGCCTGGCATTACCTGGGGTCTGTGTGTACATCTGGGGCCTGATGTTCAGCTGGGCCCTGGTTTCCACCTACAGTTCACCATCTAACTCAGGCCTGATGTCCACTCTGGACCTAGGTATCCATCTGAGGCCTGGTCTTTACCTGGGGCGTGGGAGTCCACCTGGGGCCTCTGTGTCCTTTTGGATTCTGATGTCCACCTGGGGCCTGATGATTACCTGAGGCTTCATGTTCACCTGGGGCCTGGGTGTCCACCTGGAGGCAAATATGCACATAAGGCCTGGCATCCTCCTAGGGCCTTATATTCACCTGTGTCCTGGTGTCCGTCTGGGGCCTGGGTGTCAAACGGGTTAATATACACCTGGAGCGCAGTATCCACCTGGGGCCTGATATCCACCTGAGGCCTTGGCGTGCATTTGGCACCTGGTGTCCATCTGCAGCACAGGTGTCCATCTGGTGCTTGGGTGTTCACCCCATGTTCATCAGGGGCCTAGGTATCCATTTGGGGCCTGGTGTCCACCTGGGGCCTGAAGTTCATCTGGAACCTGGTATTCACCTAGGGCATGGGTATCCACCTGGATCCTGATGTTCAGATAGGGACTGGGTATAGACCTGGGACCTGATATCCACCTTGGGTATAGGCATCCACGTGGAGCCTGATATCCGCCTAGTGCCTGTGTGTCAGCCTAGAGCCTGATGCCCACCCGGGAACTAGGTACACAGCTGGCTTTTTTGTTCACTTGAGGCCTGGTGTCCACTTGGGAACTGATGTCGAACTGGGGATTAGGTATCCACCTGAAGACTGGTGTCCAGCTGGGGCTTTATAAATCCCTGGGGCATGTTGTTCACCTGGGCTTGATATATACCTAAGACCTGGGAATCCAACTGAGGCTGATGTCCAGTTAGAGCCTAGGTGTCTACTTAGGGTCTCATATCCATCTGGAGCCTAATGTCCACCTGGGGACTTGTAGCTACCCAGGGTCTTGGGTGTCCACTTGGGGCTTGAGTGTACTCCTGGGGTCTGGGGTTCTCCTGGAACCTGCTGTCTGCTTAAGGCTTGGGAATATAACTGTGGCCTGATATAAACCTATAAATGGATATTCACCTGGGGACAGATGTCCACTTGGGGCCTGAGTGTCCACATGGTGCCTGATGTCTACCTGGGGTCTGGTGTTCACCTAAGGCCTGATATCCACCAGGAGCCTAGGTATCCACCTGAGTCCTGGTTTCTATCTGGGACCTGATGTCCACCTAGGTCTGGTATTCACCTAAGGTGTACTACCCACCTGGTCCTGGATGTTAACTTGCGGACTGATGTAGACCTCAAGTTCAGGGTCCACCTGGGACCTTATGGCAACCTTGAGCCTGACATTCGCCTGGGGACTGATGTTCACCTTTGACCTAATGTCCACCTGATGACTGGATATTCACCCACAGCCAAATGTCCACCTGAGGCCAGATGGCCAACTGTGGCCAGATGTACAACTGAGGTCTGGGTATTCCCTTGGGACTTGATGTTCAGCTGGGGCCTAAGGTTAACCCAGGCCATGATGTCCACCTGAAGCTTGATGTCCACCTGGGGCCTGGGTGGCCAGATGTGCAACTGGGGCCTGGGTATCCACCTGGGGCCTAAGTGTCTTTCTCATGCCACCTGATATCCACCAGTTGGCCTGATGTTCATCTGGAGATGTGGGGTCAACTGGCAGCCTGATGTGGACATAGATTCCAATGTCCTCTCGGGGCCTGATGTACACCTGGGGTCTAGTATCCACTTGGGGCCTGGGATTTTACTGTTGGCCTGATGTTCACCGAGGTCCTAGGAATCTTTCCTGACTGGTGTCCACCTGGGTCCTGATGTTCAGCTTGGGACTTGAGTGCTTAGCTGGGACCTGATGCCCACTTGGGGCATAGGTATTCACCTAGGGCCTGGTGTTCACTTGGGGCCTGGTGTACACCTGGGGCCTGATATCAACCTTGAATCTAGGTGTTCACTTGGGTACTGCTGTCTACCTGGTGCATGGTTATCAACCTAGGACCTGATGCCCACCTGGAGTTCAATGTCCACCTTGGGCCTGTTGTGTACCTGTGTGCCCACTGGCTAATTACTTAAAACTGAGGTTTACCTAGGGCTAGATGTGCACCTGAGACCTGATGTCCACCTGTGGTCTTATGTTCACCTGGGGACTGATGTACATCTGGAGCACAAGTATATCCATGGGGCCTTTTGTCCACCTGGACTGTGTGTGTCAACCTCAGGGCCAATGTCCACCTGGAATCCAGTGTCTAATAGAGCCTAATGTACACATGGGGCTCTGGCAGTCACCTGGGACCTGATATACAGACATGGTCTTGAGTTTACCTGGGGCCTGGTATCTACAGGGCCTTGGTGTACACCTGGAACCAGATACCCCAGGGGGGTACCTGGGTCCCAGATGGTCATTAGGTCCTAGCTGGA